>NC_041712.1:12454852-12803185 GCF_900700375.1 Denticeps clupeoides | reverse complement strand
CTAAAATAAACCCAATTTGAAAAAAAAAAAAAAAACTCTAGGCAACTCTGTGAAGGTGATTTAGTAGAAAAGTTAATTGAACTTCACATTCGTTCTTGCATTCGAAATGACAGCTTATGAATTGCATCCTTGGAAAAACGCATCAGCTGCATAATTGCGATTATAGGGGCTTTGAGTCCTGTTGATATGCTAATCTTTTAATTTTGGAAATATTACTCACCTCGTCTGGAGAATTCGTCTCATCTAAAAGAAATGACTCTTTTTTGGGGAATTGTATGGTGTTTGTTGCACTGGCGTCCATAAAAAGCACATTCTGACTACCAGGTCTGGCGAATTTAAAGTCGCTTTTCCTGGAGTCTGTCGTCATGCAGACCTCATAGTTGTACATGTGAGGCAGAGTTCCTGCACCTCCAGCGTCTGCGTAATGAGGTGGGTAGTACGGAATAACAGGCAGGTTGGACTGACAGAAGAGGCGAGATTGTCTCCATCTGTAGATCTTTACTGATATTATAACAACTAGACAGCAGATGAAAAGGAAAGACACGGCAGCCAGAGCCAGAACCAAGTAAAAAGTCAGATTTTCATTCTTCTCCTTCTCGTGCGTAAAGTCGGTGAACTCGGAGAGCACTTCCGGGAAGCTGTCCGCCACCGCCACGTTCACATTGACTGTAGCTGAGCGCGAGGGCTGTCCGTTATCCTCCACTACAACAGTCAGTTTCTGTTTGACGGGATCTTTATCGGTCACCTGACGTGCAGTTCTTATTTCTCCATTCTGTGCGCCCACTTCAAAGAGCGCTCTGTCTGTAGCTTTCTGTAGTTTATATGAGAGCCAGGCGTTCTGGCCCGAGTCCACGTCCACAGCCACCACTTTAGTCACCAGGTAACCAACATCTGCAGCGCGAGGCACCATTTCGGCCACCAGGGAGCCACCTGACTGTATCGGGTAGAGGATCTGAGGCGCGTTGTCGTTCTGGTCTTTAACGAGAACCGTTACAGACACATTACTGCTCAACGGTGGAGACCCCCCATCCTGGGCTTTAATGAGAATCTGAAATTCTCTCAGCTGTTCATAATCGAAGGACGTTGCTGCGTAAAGCACGCCGGTCTCTGAATTTATGGTTACATAAGAGGACACGTGTGTTCCACGAACCTGCGTTTCTTCTAACGTGTAAGACACTCGCGCATTCTGGCCCCAGTCCGAATCGCTTGAGGTCACAGATAATATAGACAGACCTGGCGAGTTGTTTTCGGGTACCTCTGTGACGTAAGCGGGTTTTGAAAAGACCGGTGCGTTGTCATTCACATCTGATATTTTAAGCCGTAACGTCGTCGAACTGGACAAAGGAGGGGAGCCCGAATCCATAGCGACAATTGTGACGTTATACTCGGACGTGGCTTCTCTATCAAACACCGCGTCGGTTGTTAGTGTGTAATAGTTGGCCAGGGAAGACTGCAGTTTGAACGGGATGTTGCGGTTTACAGAGCACGTGACCTGTCCGTTGAACTCGGAGTCCGAATCCTTCACATTTATCACCGCTATCGTGGTGCCGACCGGAGAATCCTCGGGCACGGGGCTCGAGAAGGACATGACGCTTATGACGGGCACGTTGTCATTAACGTCTATCACGTCTACTATAACCTTACTAGAGTCCCCGAGGCCGCCTTCGTCCCGAGCTTCCACGCTGATCTCGAATTTCTTCGTTTTCTCGTAATCCAGTCGGCCGTTGACAGTTATGACGCCGCTGTTTTTATTCAGATGAAAGAGCTCTGCGACGTTTGCCTTGAGATTCGCGAACGAATAAAATATCACTCCGTTCGAACCGCTGTCCGCATCGCTCGCGTTCACGGTCGTTATGTACGCCCCCGTCCCCGCATTTTCCACCACTGCTGCTTTATAAACGGACTGGTTAAACACGGGCGCGTTGTCGTTCGCGTCCAGAACGGTGACTTCTATGGCGACGGTGCCGGATCGCTGCGGACTCCCCCCGTCCACCGCCGTGAGCGCGAGAGAAAGCCGGGGACGCAGCTCTCTGTCCAGGGGCTTCTCCAGCACCATCTCGGCGTATTTGACTCCGTCCGGGCGCTCGTGCTGTTTCAAGACGAAATGCTCGTTCGCGCTTAAGACGTAACGCTGCAACGCGTTCACCCCCACGTCGGGATCCTCCGCGCCCCCGAGCAAGAAACGAGCCCCCGGCGCCGCCGACTCGCTAATCTCCCATTTGATCTCCTTTTTCTGAAACGTGGGCGCGTTGTCGTTGATGTCCAGAATCTCAACGGTCACCTGGTGCAGGTCGATCGGGTTTTCGAGGATGATTTCAAAGGCGAAGCTGCACGGCGTCAACTCGCCGCACAGCTGCTCCCGGTCAATCCTCTCCTTCACCGCCAGAATCCCTTTGTCTGTCCTCAGCTCGGCGTACTGGATGTTGTCCCCATGCGCAATATGGGCCCTGCCCGTCCGCAGCCGTTTCAAATCCAAACCGAGATCGTGTGCAATGTTACCAATAAGCGAGCCTATCTTCATCTCCTCTGGGATCGAGTAGCGTATCTGTCCATGAACCGCCGTAATTAAATATAAGACAAAGGAAAAATGCATAATTGCGCCGTTACTCAACGAAGACTTTACGCAAATCGGCGGCGGGTTACTTCCACTTGTTCAAAATTGATAAAAATGTCCTAAAAAATGCTCCTGAATAAGTCCTTTCTATTAACGGTATCCAGTAGAAAACATGCGACGTAGCGGACGTGTAAGGTCTGTGTATCTCCACCCTAGAAAGTGGGGAGGTCTACGTAATCGCGCGTAATCTGAACACTAATTTTACCACCGGCCAACAGCGGCACTTAGAGACCATTTAGACACAATGCACGTCAGTAAAAAAATAAAGACAACTTCAGAAGAATACACCATCCCCTAAAACTCTAAATACTCATCCCCTAAAATTATTTAATTGAGAAAAATAAAAAAATATGATATTATTGTTATTTTTGTTGATGTATTATTATCATTATGCACAATCATCAAAATCATATTAACCCCTATAACAGCAAATACTACAGCAAAAATTACAATAAGAAGAACATAATAATATTCATAATATATGTTATTGTTGTTACTGCTGTTGTTTATTGTTGCACGCTTAACTCACCTGTGAAGGTGACTCTGGGGCATCGAGAAGAAAAGGGTCTTTTTGCTTTCGCTGAATGGTCTCTACACAGTTTGTATCCATGATTAAAACCCCCTGACTGCCAGGTGTAACGATCTTACAGTCACTCCTCCTTGAGTCCGTCGTCATGCACAAATCATAGTTGTATACGCGCTGCAGCGTTCCTGCACCTCCAGCGTCTGCGTAATGAGGTGGGTAGTACGGAATAACAGGCAGGTTGGACTGACAGAAGAGGCGAGATTGTCTCCATCTGTAGATCTTTACTGATATTATAACAACTAGACAGCAGATGAAAAGGAAAGACACGGCAGCCAGAGCCAGAACCAAGTAAAAAGTCAGATTTTCGTTCTTCTCCTTCTCGTGCGTAAAGTCGGTGAACTCGGAGAGCACTTCCGGGAAGCTGTCCGCCACCGCCACGTTCACGTTGACTGTAGCTGAGCGCGAGGGCTGTCCGTTATCCTCCACTACAACAGTCAGTTTCTGTTTGACGGGATCTTTATCGGTCACCTGACGTGCAGTTCTTATTTCTCCATTCTGTGCGCCCACTTCAAACAGCGCTCTGTCTGTAGCTTTCTGTAGTTTATATGAGAGCCAGGCGTTCTGGCCCGAGTCCACGTCCACAGCCACCACTTTAGTCACCAGGTAACCAACATCTGCAGCGCGAGGCACCATTTCGGCCACCAGGGAGCCACCAGATTCTACTGGGTAGAGGATCTGTGGCGCGTTGTCGTTCTGATCTTGGATAATGATGTGAACTGTTACGTTACTGCTCATTGGAGGCGAGCCTCCGTCTTGCGCTTTGACGCGTATCGTTACGTGCTTTGTTTGCTCGTAGTCAAACGACCGCGCAGCGTAAACGACCCCACTTTCCGCGTTAACTGAAACGTAAGAAGACACCCTACTGGCCTCTTCCAAGAAGTAGGAAATCTGAGCATTTTGCTTTACGTCAGAATCCCGGGCGCTTACTGTAAAGATGGAAAGACCAGGGGAGTTATTTTCGAGGACGTGCGCGGTATAGCTGGTCTGATCAAACACGGGGGCGTTGTCATTCACGTCAGACACGTCCAGCTTCAGGGTTCTTGTGCTAGAAAAAGGCGGAGAGCCCGAGTCTGTGGCTGTAATGGTGATGTTGTACTGCGCAACAAGCTCGCGGTCCAAAAACGCGTCGGTCACCAAGGTGTAATAATTCCTCAAAGACGACGTCAACTTAAAGGGAAGCGTGCGGTTCACCGTCAGCACCACGTTGCCGTTTTCCGCGGAGTCCACGTCCTTCACGTTGATAATCGCTATCGTCGCGCCAAGGGGAGCGTCTTCGGACACCGGCGACGAAAAGGACATCACGTTGATCGACGGCACGTTATCATTCACATCGATCAGCTCGACGACGAGCTTACTGGAGTCGCCCAGGCCTCCCTGATCTTTGGCTTGAAGGTCGAGCTCGTACTTCGCTGCTTTCTCGAAGTCGAGTTGCCCGTTTACCGTAATCACCCCGGTGCTTCCGTTTAAAGAAAACACGTCGGCGACGTTGCCTTTAAGGTTGGCGAAGCTGTACGTGATCAGCCTGTTTGTCCCGCTGTCCGCGTCGCTCGCGTTTATGGTGGTGATGTACGTGCCTCTCTGCGCGCTTTCCAGAACCGACGCTTTATAGACAGACTGATTAAAAACCGGCGCATTATCATTCACGTCCAGAACAATAACCTCGATGTTCACGGTACCGGATCTAGGCGGATTTCCGCCGTCGACGGCCGTCAACGTGAGCGCGAGTCGCGGACGCAGCTCTCTGTCCAGCGGCTTCTGCAGCACCATCTCCGCGCTCGTAACTCCGTTCCCGTGAGCCTGCTTGCTCAAGGCGAAATTTTCGTTGGGCGTCAGGAGATAATTCTGCAAGGCGTTCGATCCGACGTCAGGGTCCTCCGCGCTGCCCAGCATGAAACGCGACCCCAGCGCGGCCGATTCGCTTATTTCGAGGCTAACGCGATTGTTCTGGAAGAATGGCGCGTGGTCGTTGATGTCTAATATTTCCACTGTGACATGATGCAGCTCCATTGGACTTTCGAAGATGAGTTCGAACGTAAAGCTGCAAGGCGTGACGTCGCCACAGATCTGCTCGCGGTCTATTCGCTCGCTTGCGACCAGTATTCCTTTGTCCGCCCTTAGCTCCGCGAAGCGATGGCCGTCTTCGGTAAGAACGCGAGCCCTCCCGGACTGCAGTCTCGTCACGTCCAAGCCGAGGTCGTGCGCGATGTTACCGATTAAAGATCCTTTCTTCATTTCCTCCGGAATGGAGTAGCGAATCTGTGCGGACGCACCGCGACAATAGCAAAGCATGAAGATGACAAGTGCTCGCCATTGCAGTCCTGCTTCCAAGATCTCGGTACGACGAAAAATATGAATGAGCCTTTGAGATCTGAAAGACGCGAACATCCTAGTAAACAAACGAGTAACGCTTAAACAGATAAAAAATAACCCCATGTATTTCAAGCTGAGATGTATGCAGTCCTTGTCAGTTTCTCCCGCCGCAGCGTCCTTTCATATAAAAAAATGCCACCACCTCCTAGCTCGTCACTATGGCACAAGCAGAGCGAAACCAGGGTAATTCACAACCTTAACCAACAGCGGCCCTTAGAGTCCAAAGAATAGAAGACCACATGTCAAGGGCTATTACAACTTTACCAGAGCACAATCTAAAAATATCTATCTATCTATCTATCTATCTATCTATCTATCTATCTATCTATCTATCTATCTATCTATCTATCTATCTATCTATCTATCTATCTATCTATCTATCTATCTATCTATCTATATATATATATATATATATAAAATCAAAAATGCAAAAATAAAAAAAATAAAAAAATTACTCTCAAAAATGTCACTGATGCCATGTGATTTTCACCCCATCGATATGTACTCCTAAATGATGTGTCATAGATATCTTTAATAAAATAAAGAAACACTTTCAACTAAGCAAAAAATGGTCGCTGTCCAGTGCTGAAATGTCCCTGTGTATCCGAATGTTTATGTTGTGTTTTGGGGCAGTGGTGGCCTAGCAGGTAAGGAAACAGTCCCATAATCAGAAAGCTGCTGGTTCGAATCACGACAGCCACGGTGCCACTGAGGTGCTGTGGATAAAAGCACCTTTCACAGCTTCCCACTGAGAGTGATGGGGCAGCTGTGGTGGGGGGCAGAGTGTTTTTGAACTTTGAACTTGACTCATGCATGCGACAACATTAGTTAGAGATTACACTGCGTGAACAAAAGACGTGCCTTTCAGGAGCTCTGTTGCTACAAGTTGAGCAATCAGTATTATATCGATCTGGTGACAACAACACAACACCTAAACAAATGAGTAACATTTGTGTTACCCACATCCACTTATCTAAGATGCACCAAAAATCCCAGTAGTGTGAAACAGACCAACTGATATTTCTCTGTCAGTCTTGTGTTTTTTCTTTACCCTGCACAGAAGTAGCTTTTGTTGCTCAGCTGCGCAATACACATTTAAAATTTAATCACAGAATCCTCTATATAAGGGATGTGGTTTTCATACAAATGTGTACTCCACATTAAATGAACATAGATGTAAGCAGCACAGAACAGACAATTGCAGGAGGTTCAAACCAGAAATAGTTTTTGAAAGTGATGAAAGTAATGAAAGACGTCTGTGTAACACCACAGATTTAGAGGACTATGCATATTCAAGCAATGAATAGCAAAACAGTTGGAGCATAACCTAGCAGCTCTTCTTTTACAAACCATCCTTCATATATCAGAAAGAAGTCATAAAACAGATCTTACAGATGTGAACTTTCCCAACCATAACTCTTTATCAACCGCTAAAACGAGAGAAGCATACGTCAACAAAACCTTTGAAGTAGTAATGCCAGGGGAGTTATCGATAAAAATGTAGTGTTGTGTATGTTCCTCTACTTGCAATGTTACAGAAGATGTTGAACAGGGCAGACCTTTTAAACAAAGTTCTTCCACTACAAAAACTTGTGGCACATTACAGTACATATCGAGATGGCTTAAACCGTAAAGAAAACAATCTGCTTCAAGGGGAGGAGTTTTGCTGTTGGAATTTACATTGATGATTTTGAAGTGTGCAATCCCTTCGGAACATTTAAAAAGAAACACAAAATGACTGCTGTATACTGAGTGCATGGCACTACTGCTGTATAATGACTGCATGGCAACATGAGTATTTAAGATCTTTTGAATTGTGTTGCAAATCTAACCCGCCTCTGTGTGTGGTTCAGCTGAAATATAAACTCCTCAACCGAAACTGCACACAATAACTCAGACGTCAAATACTGCTGCTGTCAAATTTGCACACAATACGATAAATGGTTATTTATTTTGCCATTTAACTCTGTTCCGCATTTGGCACATGTATATAACAACCTCAGCATCTTGCATAATCAACCCTTGCTGCTAACCCAGATACTGCACTGCTCTGCAATATAAAATGGCTAATTACAGAACAAAAGTGAAGAAGGTCAGGATGCCTTGATGTTGTGGTAAATGCAAGTAAACAGGGAGGTCATTCAGCAAAAAGAGGAGCCAGCTAATAAGACGATCAAGAAGGCATAGAAAGGTGAACTTAACTACCTGCCAAACTTTTCGGATGGATTTGAACATGCTGCCCTTGAGACGGCTCGCAAAGACTTGGTTCAGGAAATGTGGAAAAAAAAACACCAAATGGAGCAATGATGCAACAAAAGATTTTCTTCTAATGTTTTCACTCAGAAGAAAAGAGGTTCATAAGCAACTTGGTCTAATTGTGGTCTGCTCTTTTTATTGTATTCATTATTGTATTTTATTTTGTATTCATCGTTTGGGGTGCTAATGAACAAAAACTGTTCACTTCTTTGATGGTAACTTACATTTACATTTACATTTATAGCATTTATCAGACGCCATTATCCAGGGCAACTTACAATCAGTAGTAACAGGGACAGTCCCCCCCTGGAGCAACTTAAGGTTAAGTGTCTTGCTCAGGGACACAATGGCAGTAAGTGGGATTTGAACCTGGGTCTTCTGGTTCACAGGCGAGTGTGTTACCCACTAGGCTACTACCACCCTTGAAAGCACGTTGTAAGTCGCTCTGGATAAGGCTGTCTGTTAATTGCCTTAAATGTAAATGTTTTTACCTAAGATCAGGTATGTTTGAGAGGGACAGTGATAATTGCTGTGTTTTTTTTATTCATATTTATCTTCATATCATTTTGATATAACATGTTATCCTCTCTTATTTTATTCAACATTGATTATTTAATGCACATATGAGAAGGTTAATTTTGTTTGCTCATCTGACTAATACTTTTGCATTCTCTATATTTTAGGTGTGCATTGAATTCAACAACATTGTGAGCAAGAACCTTAAGCAGGAATTTAATGAAAGCATCGATATTGAGATATTTAGATCCAAGACCAGATGAGGATTGGCCCATACTCATAATGGTCTGTCTCTGTCTAAATGTTCTTGATTAGTTTGGGTGTAATATCATTTTTGAGCTTTTATGTTTTATTAAGGAATGTGATGATGACTGCTCCGACACATTGACATTGTTATCCTCCACATTAAGTATGAAGGGGCAGTGCTGCCCTTCTCTATGCATCTGAGTCTAGCCTCACTGAAGATTATCATTGAGGGAAAAGTTGTGATGGACAGCATCAAAGACCTTCCAAGAGCTATTTGTCCTCTGCTTTTAACCATCACCCTTGGTGAGCAGAGGGCAGCCCTGACACTGCAGTTAAATATGACAAATAACAACCACAAAAGGCATGTAGACATCAATGTCACAAAACTGAAAAAAAACATTCCACCCACATTCTGATTTCTTATCGTTAAGAAAATTTCTTACCATTTCAGATGAATTGGCATCATCCAGAAGGTTATGCTTATTCAGTGTGTGATGCAATGTCTCTGCAGTGGCGTAGTTCGGGTCCATTAACAGAACACTGTGACTGCCAGGTCTGACGAATTTACTGTCACTCTTACGCGAATCAGTGGTGGAGCAGACTTCGTAATTGTACATTTGCTGTAAAGTTCCTGTGCGTCCGGTGTCTGCGTAATGAGGTGGGTAGTACGGAATAACAGGCAGGTTGGACTGACAGAAGAGGCGAGATTGTCTCCATCTGTAGATCTTTACTGATATTATAACAACTAGACAGCAAATGAAAAGGAACGACACGGCAGCCAAAGCCAGAACCAAGTAAAAAGTCAGATTTTCATTCTTCTCCTTCTCGTGCGTAAAGTCGGTGAACTCGGAGAGCACTTCCGGGAAGCTGTCCGCCACCGCCACGTTCACATTGACTGTAGCTGAGCGCGAGGGCTGTCCGTTATCCTCCACTACAACAGTCAGTTTCTGTTTGACGGGATCTTTATCGGTCACCTGACGTGCAGTTCTTATTTCTCCATTCTGTGCGCCCACTTCAAACAGCGCTCTGTCTGTAGCTTTCTGTAGTTTATATGAGAGCCAGGCGTTCTGGCCCGAGTCCACGTCCACAGCCACCACTTTAGTCACCAGGTAACCAACATCTGCAGCACGAGGCACCATTTCGGCCACCAGGGAGCCACCTGACTGTATCGGGTAGAGGATCTGAGGCCCGTTATCGTTTTGGTCAAGTATGTATATTTTTACAGTAGTGTTGCTTGCTAAAGGTGGCGAACCGCCGTCCTGAGCTGTGATTTGCACTTCAAAGGACTTCATTTGCTCGTAATCGAACGCGCGGACGGCATGAAGAGCCCCGCTTTCGGCGTTAACAGATATGTAAGACGATACCTGGTTTCCATTGAATTCGGAGTCAACAAGCAGATAGGAGACCCGAGCGTTCTGATTCCAGTCAGCGTCGCTCGCTCGGACGCAGAAGAACGGCGCGCCGGGGGAATTGTTCTCGCTAATGGTGGCGGAATAGGAGCTCTGCTCGAAAACAGGCGCATTATCGTTCACGTCAGAGACCTTCAAAGAAATGGTCTTCTCAGTGGAAAGGCGAGGTTCTCCACTGTCGACCGCTGTGAATGTTATGTTGTACTCTGAGGTCGTCTCTCTGTCTAACTTCCCGTCTGTTATTAAGGTGTAGTAGTTTTTCAGAGAGGACCGGATGGCAAAGGGAATTTTGTCCTTCACCGAACATTCAACTTTACCATTGCTACCAGAGTCCAGGTCTCGGACGTTAATGATCGCCACGGTGGTGCCACTGGGCGAGTCCTCGGCTATTGGACTTGAAAAGGACGTGAGCGCAATTACGGGCACGTTATCGTTAACGTCCGTTACGTCAATGATCACTTTAGTAGAATCCATGTGGCCACCCTGGTCTTTGGCCTCCACCGTTAACTCGTAGTGTTTTACCTTTTCATAGTCAAGATCCACCTGGACGGTGATATCACCGCTTTCTTCATCTATTGCGAACGCCTCGGCGCCTTCTCCGGAGTCGCGAGAGAAATGGTACGAAACCTGACCGTAAGGACCTTCGTCCGCGTCCGACGCGCTTACGGAGGCGACGACGGCGCCGCGCCCGGCGTTCTCTGCGACCTCGCCTCTGTAGACGTGCTGCGTGAACGCGGGCACGTTGTCGTTGGTGTCCAGGACGATTATATTTATTTTCATGGAGCTTGATTTGCTCGGATCGCCGCCGTCGAACGCAGTCAGCGTGAGAGATAACGTCTGCGCCTTTTCTCGGTCCAAAGGGACGTTGAGATATAGTTCCACATATTTACCCCCGTTCGTGCCGGTCTTTGTCTTAATGCTGAAGCTGTCCGTCGGATGTAACGCATATCCTCGGAGCGCATTGTTCCCCACGTCCGCGTCCGTGGCGCTGCCCTGCAACAGCCGAGTGCCCGGCAGCGCCGATTCGAGGATCTCCAGCGCTATTTCGGCCTCTTTAAAGACGGGAGGGTTGTCGTTAACATCCAGTATTTCGACCACAATGCTGTGCAGCTGCATCGGGTTCAGCAGTATCAGTTCGAAGCTCAGGCTGCACGGAGACGTCTGGCCGCATAACCGCTCCCTGTCTATCCGTTCTTTCACGACGAGAGTCCCTTTGTTTATATTCAGCTCGATCAAATCGCCACTGTCATCACTTACTATGCGAGCTCCGCTTGCCTTCATGTGGGTCGGATCGAGACCCAGATCGTGTGCTATATTTCCAACAACCGAACCTTTTCTCATCTCCTCGGGAATCGAGTACCGAATCTGTCCAAGAGACGCGATGACCAGACAATGAGCCACCATGGCCCATGTCCAGCATCTACAGCATCCCATCATTACTGCAGCTAAATGCTTAAAGGCTAAAAAAAATTATCCACAAAGATATTTTATGAAAATTCAGAAAAAAAGGAGCACGTCAAAACAAACGATGTCCGTTGTCGGCAACGCCACATCCATTCTGTTTCTGACCCAGAGCGCAGGGGAGAGATGAAGAACGGTAAGAAACAGTCAGGGGATTTTTTTTCTGTGATCTGCAGCGGCACTTACTGTTCAACGATTATATTGCAAGCAACGCATTATATGAATATAAAGAACAATGTAACTCAGACAAAAAATAAATAAAAACAAATAAACAAATTAAAGTCAACTCCAATACAAATAATAAAATGCCCATCTATGTGGTTTTGAAATCCTGAAATGGTTCTATATGTGCTTTTATGCACACTTAGCGTGTGCTGCGAAGGGGGTGTTTCTGACGACAGGGGTGCCGAATACATTTACATGTATGTCATTTATCAGACGCGACTTACAATAAGTGGATACAGGGACAGTCCCCCTGGTGCAGCTCAGGGACACAATGGTAGTAAGTGGGAATTGAACCTTGGCCTATCTGGTTCATAGGCGAGTGTCTTACCTATGAGGCGCCCTCTAGGCCAGAAAAAATGGCGAATGTGCGAGGTTTGTATGTAGATGCGTGAGGAAAAGGGCGTATGTGTGCGAAGTTACTATGCAGATGCGTGAGGAATACATTGCGTAAGCGCGAGCTAATATTGTAATCAGGGACCGTGCAGAGAGCATTGCCATTGGCCGGCTTGCCCACAACATTCAGACAGAACAGAACCATCCACGAAAGCACTGAGTCAAGTCATTAATTTAATTAATAGCATAATGGAATCGTCACGGGTAACACTGAACTCTAGTAAGAAATTTCTCACCTGGTAATTCAAAGCACACGTGAATTTTTCTGTGAAAACGGTGTTGGGCAAGACAGGTACAAGTGGTAATATTTGTAATGTTTCAAAAATTTGAGTGCACACAGAGATCATCATTACATACAGATTTAAAACATTATTTATTCTCTATTACGTTCATTTGAAAAACAGATTTCCTTTCTGTGAGCTGGGTACTGCAGCCTGCTGAGCGTTTAAGGTGGAACGGACAATTCTACTAATAAGAAGCTGAGAATAAGGAGTTAACTTCAGCGTGGTCTGCGCCGATGTCATTGTGCTATTAATTAAATTAATGGCTTGACTCGGTGCTTCTTCTCGAGTAGTTCCTGCCATTTCCCCAGAATGCTATTCTGTGTGAATGTCCAGGGCGGCATTTAAGGTGGAACGGACAATTCTAATATGGAGCTGAGAATTAGGTGCTAAATTCAGCGTGGTCTGTGTTACGTCATTTAGGCCGTAGAATGGCTTGGGGTGCTCTGTGTTGTGCGTGTTTCTCTTTTAGGCTGTCTGCTGGGTGGAGACCAATTCCCTCGTCAACTGGCAGCCAATCAACACACAGGACAGAAGACAGAGAACTTAAGGACCATTCCAGCCACCATTCAGGGCTCATTGATGTGGAGCCGAAGACGGAGGAAGTGAGAGGAGAGAGTTGGAGTTGGAGTTTTGGATTCTGTAAGAATTACAGATAAGCCTTTGTTGTGTGTTAGTGATTAGTGTGGTTAGTTGTGGCTTTTGTTGAGTATTTGTATTGTCTCTCCTTTCATGGTGTGTTGTCCTCCTGTGAATTGTGTAGTTGTTGTATATAGCACTTTAGGTTTGGTTGGTTGTTCATTACTCACTGTAAATAAAAGCACAATATTTCACTTGGGCCTGATATCTGTGTATTCCCACTGCACACATTTCACTTGTTTGTTGTCATGTTTCCCAACCCCTAGACCAGGACGTGACATCTGCGACGATGTCATTATGCTATTTATTTATATAATGTTTTGACTCAGTGCTTCCTCTCGAGAAATTCCTGACATTTTCCCAAAATGGTACAATCCACTGTAGCTATTCTCTCTCTGTATCACATGTGACAATCACTTCACTTCACTGAATTCCCAGGGCCGTGGTACGCATTCGCATAGTTTTTTGTGCACATAACAAAGGACATTTTTAAAGAATATATGGTGTTTGGGTGAGGTTTGTGTTTATATGATTGAAGAAAGATAATGTATGTGCCAGTTTTTCTTGATTTATGGCCTAAGGGGCGCCTCATACTTATCCCTAAGGCAACTACGACCAGACATACGATGCAACACACGGACTGTCAAAAATTTATGTAAATACCAATGTGAATATGATTTAAAAAATAGAGAAACACAAAACAAGTTAGTAAATAAAAACTAATGAACTACATTAGAACGAGCAGGGAAAAAATTACATAATTTGCTCACCTCATCCGGAGAATTCTCTAAAGACACCTTGTCCTTCATTGCTCGCTGAATAGTCTCTGTACATGATTGGTCCATTAATAAGACATTACTGGGCCTGGCGAATTTACAGTCACTCTTCCTGGAGTCTGTCGTCATGCAGACCTCATAGTTGTACATACGCTGCAGAGTTCCTGCACCTCCAGCGTCTGCGTAATGAGGTGGGTAGTACGGAATAACAGGCAGGTTGGACTGACAGAAGAGGCGAGATTGTCTCCATCTGTAGATCTTTACTGATATTATAACAACTAGACAGCAGATGAAAAGGAAAGACACGGCAGCCAGAGCCAGAACCAAGTAAAAAGTCAGATTTTCATTCTTCTCCTTCTCGTGCGTAAAGTCGGTGAACTCGGAGAGCACTTCCGGGAAGCTGTCCGCCACCGCCACGTTCACATTGACTGTAGCTGAGCGCGAGGGCTGTCCGTTATCCTCCACTACAACAGTCAGTTTCTGTTTGACGGGATCTTTATCGGTCACCTGACGTGCAGTTCTTATTTCTCCATTCTGTGCGCCCACTTCAAACAGCGCTCTGTCTGTAGCTTTCTGTAGTTTATATGAGAGCCAGGCGTTCTGGCCCGAGTCCACGTCCACAGCTACCACTTTAGTCACCAGGTAACCAACATCTGCAGCACGAGGCACCATTTCGGCCACCAGGGAGCCTCCTGACTGTATCGGGTAGAGGATCTGAGGCGCGTTGTCGTTCTGATCTTGGATAATTACGGTTACAGGAACTTCTGAACTCAGGGGCGGGGACCCCCCGTCTCGTGCTGTGACGTTGAATTTAAACCACTTCATTTGTTCGTAGTCATAGGATCGTAATGCCTGAATAACGCCACTATCGGGGTTCACAGATACGAGTAAACTGACGGGTGTGCCTCCAACATCACTGTCGCTTAAAAAATACGTCAGACGCGCATTCAGTGCGGAGTCTGCGTCATTCGCCTTTACAGTGAATACAGAAACTCCTGGGGAGTTGTTCTCAACAATTACTGCCTGATACTCACTGTGGGGGAACGAAGGAGAATTATCATTAATATCGGACACTTTTACTGTTACGGTTTTATTAGAGCGACGTTTAGGAACTCCTTCATCCGTAGCTAAGATCGTGATATTGTACTCAGGAAAAGATTCTCTATCAAGATCCCCATCTGTCACTAATGTGTAATAATCTGTCAAAGACGACTCGATTTTAAACGGAATATCTTGGTTTATTGAGCACTGCACCAGTCCGTTTTTACCCGCGTCTGCGTCCTCCACATTAATAACTGCTATGGTGGAGCCTGGAGGCGCGTTCTCGGGGACGGTGTTGGAGAAGGACATGAGCTGTATAGTGGGGGAGTTGTCGTTTTCATCGATGATTTCCACCATCACTTTACACGTATCCGTCAGTCCCCCATGATCTCTAGCTTTCACGTGTATTTCATATTTTCTTTCGTTTTCATAGTCCAATTTACCCAAAAGCCTGATTTCACCGTTTTCTGCGTTTATCTCGAATAGGTCCGATGCCTCTGCACTGGAGTAGGCGAATGAATAAGAAACGTGTCCATTCATTCCTTTGTCAGCATCATGAGCTTTTACTGTCGTTATAACGGTTCCTACGGGCGAATTCTCAAGAATTTCCACATTATAAGCAGCTCGTTCACATACTGGAGCATTATCGTTTATGTCCAACACGGTGACGTGAATGCGCACTGTACCAGATTTCTGAGGATCTCCGCCATCACTGGCGATGAGCAGCATCGTGAAATCTTCCTGTTTTTCTCTGTCCAGTTGGTTCTGTAATATCATTTCAACGAATTTCCTGCCATCCGGTTTGCTCTGAATTTCCAATTTAAAATGATCAGTCATTTTTAGCGCATAATTCTGGACCCCATTAACACCGACATCGAGGTCGACCGCGCTCTCTAAAGAGAACCGAGTACCAGACGCCGCGATTTCGCTTATTTCTAAATGGACGTTCTCTCTGGGAAACACGGGCGCGTTATCATTTATATCTCGCACCTCGACAGTAACGCGATAAAGTTGGATGGGGTTTTCAATAATGACTTCAAAGCTGAAGCTGCAAGGTACCGTCTGTTTGCACAGCTCCTCTCGGTCAATCCTCTCCTTCACCATCAGGATGCCTTTGTCTCTGTTCAGCTCGACGTACTGGCGGCTCCCCTTTGTGACGATACGAGCTTTACCAGAAACCAGCCTGGTTATTTCTAATCCCAAATCCTTAGCGATATTCCCAACAACGGATCCTTCAGGCATTTCCTCCGGGATTGAATACCGCGCTTGTCCAAGAACCATATCTGGCATAATAAAAATGATGATCAGCATTGCTTTCCATTTCAGACACAGACCAGTCCGCCACTGACTGCATGTGAGATGAAAAAAAGAAAAATCCATAATGAACACTCCCTCGTATCCTTTATAGAAGAACGTTTTGAGTATTTTCCTGTAAATATAATATCAATATTCCTGCATCGAAGACCCACAGTAAAAATACATGCACGTTCTCTGCCTTGTTGAAATGGTGACTATATTCTCAGTCCGTCTCTGCTTTTATTGAATCAGACTAAAAGGCTGTCCTCAGAAAAATAAAACTGCAGATGTAAACCAACAGCGGCGCTCAGAGTCAATAACATGAAACTGCAGAACTGCACCCTCATATCCACATTACTATCTGAACTTCAGAATAATTTGGACTTTACATTTAAAAAGGGAACATTTAAATTTAATGATTAAAAAACTATTTGTTTTTTCAATTACTTAAAATATTAAGTCAAAAATATTTATAATTATTATCATTTAACACGCTGTGTGATGTCTTTTTAAATCCGATTTTTTTTCACATTGCTCTTTTCATCTGAAGGCATCTTGAACAAACACCTCATGGTTTCAACAACTCACATGTGGAAAACAGAAGACAACAACTAAGAGTTTATGCATGTGATCTGACCATCAAAAACTGATTTAGACTATAATCGGCTTTGTCCTTTTTATCTGCAGTTGCGCTGTCCATCTACATGGTGCTGAAATCATGAAACGGTTACAAAATAAACAACATGGGCTCTGAAAATTCCCATTTGCACTGCAATATGTAAAGCAAAATGTCCAAATATCAACCTTGGTGAAAACATTAGCAAAGTCCAGTTACTTTTTAGTTTACATATTATGAATATGAAGGGCAGTGGTTAATATTATCCTAGCGGTTAAAAAAGTGGCAAGAAAATCGGAAGGTTGCCAGATAGAATCCCGACCTGCCAGGGTTCCACTGAGATGGTGACGCGTTCCCACACACTGCACCCTGGGCACCTGTATAGGCTGCCCAATGCTCACTAAGGATGATGGTTAAATGCAGAGGACATATTTTGTTGTGTGCACCGTGTACTGTAATGCAGTGTATCACAAAGGCTTCACTTTCATGAAAATGTAACGTCCTTAATAAAAACGAATAGAAAAATGTTATAAACCATGAAAAAAATCACCCAAAACAATTATTAAATATTCAGCTCACCTCATCTGGAGAATTCTCTAAAGACAGCTTGTCCTTCATGGCTCGCTGAATGGTCTCTGTACATGATTGGTCCATTAATAAGACATTACTGGGCCTGGCGAATTTACAGTCACTCTTCCTGGAGTCTGTCGTCATGCAGACCTCATAGTTGTACATACGCTGCAGAGTTCCTGCACCTCCAGCGTCTGCGTAATGAGGTGGGTAGTACGGAATAACAGGCAGGTTGGACTGACAGAAGAGGCGAGATTGTCTCCATCTGTAGATCTTTACTGATATTATAACAACTAGACAGCAGATGAAAAGGAACGACACGGCAGCCAAAGCCAGAACCAAGTAAAAAGTCAGATTTTCGTTCTTCTCCTTCTCGTGCGTAAAGTCGGTGAACTCGGAGAGCACTTCCGGGAAGCTGTCCGCCACCGCCACGTTCACGTTGACTGTAGCTGAGCGCGAGGGCTGTCCGTTATCCTCCACTACAACAGTCAGTTTCTGTTTGACGGGATCTTTATCGGTCACCTGACGTGCAGTTCTTATTTCTCCATTCTGTGCGCCCACTTCAAACAGCGCTCTGTCTGTAGCTTTCTGTAGTTTATATGAGAGCCAGGCGTTCTGGCCCGAGTCCACGTCCACAGCCACCACTTTAGTCACCAGGTAACCAACATCTGCAGCGCGAGGCACCATTTCGGCCACCAGGGAGCCTCCTGACTGTATCGGGTAGAGGATCTGAGGCGCGTTGTCGTTCTGATCTTGGATAATTACGGTTACAGGAACTTCTGAACTCAGGGGCGGGGACCCCCCGTCTCGTGCTGTGACGTTGAATTTAAACCACTTCATTTGTTCGTAGTCATAGGATCGTAATGCCTGAATAACGCCACTATCGGGGTTCACAGATACGAGTAAACTGACGGGTGTGCCTCCAACATCACTGTCGCTTAAAAAATACGTCAGACGCGCATTCAGTCCGGAGTCTGCGTCATTCGCCTTTACAGTGAATACAGAAACTCCTGGGGAGTTGTTCTCAACAATTACTGCCTGATACTCACTGTGGGGGAACGAAGGAGAATTATCATTAATATCGGACACCTTTACTGTTACGGTTTTATTAGAGCGACGTTTAGGAACTCCTTCATCAGTAGCTAAGATCGTGATATTGTACTCAGGAACAGATTCTCTATCAAGAACCCCATCTGTCACTAATGTGTAATAATCTGACAAAGACGACTCGATTTTAAACGGAATATCTTGGTTTATTGAGCACTGCACCAGTCCGTTTTTACCCGCGTCTGCGTCCTCCACATTAATAACAGCTATGGTGGAGCCTGGAGGCGCGTTCTCGGGGACGGTGTTGGAGAAGGACATGAGCTGTATAGTGGGGGAGTTGTCGTTTTCGTCGATGATTTCCAAAATCACGTTACATGTGTCTGTAAACCCTCCTTGGTCTTTAGCCTTTACATTTAATTTATAAGATTTTTCCGACTCGTAATCCAATTTCCCCACAAGGGTAATTTCACCGGTTTCGGAGTTTAGACTAAAGAGCTTCAGAGCTTCTTTATTTGCGTGAGGAAATGAGTAGCTAATGTGCGCATTGGAACCTTTGTCAGCATCATATGCTTTCACTCTCGTTATAACAGTTCCCAACGGAGAATTTTCTACAGTCTCAGCATTATAAGCAGCTCGTTCACATACTGGAGCATTATCGTTTATGTCCAACACGGTGACGTGAATGCGCACTGTACCAGATTTCTGAGGATCTCCGCCATCACTGGCGATGAGCATCATCGTGAATTCTTCCTGTTTTTCTCTGTCCAGTTGGTTTTCTAATATTATTTCAACTGATTTACCGCCATCGGCCTGTAGCGTAATTTCTAATTTAAAATGACCTGTCGGTTTTAGCGCATAATTCTGGACGCCATTAACACCGACATCGAGGTCGACCGCGCTCTCTAAGGAGAACCGAGTACCAGACGTCGCGCTTTCGCTTATTTCTAAATGGACGGTATCTCTGGGAAACACGGGCGCGTTATCATTTATATCTCGCACCTCGACAGTAACGCGATAAAGTTGGATGGGGTTTTCAATAATGACTTCAAAGCTGAAGCTGCAAGGTACCGTCTGTTTGCACAGCTCCTCTCGGTCAATCCTCTCCTTCACCATCAGGATGCCTTTGTCTCTGTTCAGCTCGACGTACTGGCGGCTCCCCTTTGTGACGATACGAGCTTTACCAGAAACCAGCCTGGTTATTTCTAATCCCAAATCCTTAGCGATATTCCCAACAACGGATCCTTCAGGCATTTCCTCCGGGATTGAATACCGCGCTTGACCAAGAACCATATCTGGCATAATAAAAATGATGATCAGCATTGCTTGCCATTTCAGACACAGACCAGTCCGCCACTGACTGCATGTGCGATGAAAAAAAGAAAAATCCATAATGAACACTCCCTCGTATCCTTTATAGAAGAACGTTATGAGTATTTTTCCTGTAAATATAATATCAATATTCCTGCATCGACGACAAACAGTAAAAAAATACACGCACGTTCTCTGCCTTGTTGAAATGGTGACTATATTCTCAGTCCGTCTCTGCTTTTATTGGATCAGACTAAAAGGCTGTCCTCAGAAAAATAAAACTGCAGATGTAAACCAACAGCGGCGCTCAGAGTCAATAAAATGAAACTGCAGAACTGCACTCTCATTTCCTCATTACTATATGATCTTCAGAATGAATTGGACTATAAATACAAAAAGGAAACATTTAAATGTAACGATTAAAAACGATATATTTTTTAATTGTTTAAAATATTAAGCAAACCATATTTATAAGCATTTTAATTTGACACGCTCTGTCATGTCTTTTTAATTCAGATTTATTTGTCACATTGCTCTTGTCATTTGAAGAAATCTTGTGAAAACACATCATGGTTTCAACAACTCACATGTGAAAAACAGAAGAAATAAACTAAAGAGTTCATGCATGTGATCTGACCATCAAAAACTGATTTAGACTATAATCGGCGTTGAGCTTTTTATCTGCAGTTGCGCTGTCCATCTACATGGTGCTGAAATCATGAAACGGTCCCAAAATACAAAAAACATGGGCTCTGAAAATTCCCATTTGCACCCCAAAAATTTCCAAATATCAACCTTGGTGAAAACATTAGCAAAGTCCAGTTACTTCTCAGTTTAAATATTACAAATATGCGGGACATTGGTGGCCTTGCGGTTAATAAAGCGGCAGGTAGATCGGAAGGTTGCCAGATCCAATGCCACTGAGGTGCCACTAAGCAAAGCACTGCTCCCCGGGCGCCTGTCATGGCTGCCCACTGCTCACTAAGGATGATGGTTAAAAGCAGGAGACACATTTCGTTGTGTGCATCGTGTACTGTGCTGCAGTGTATCACAATGACTTCACGTTCATAAAAAATATTAAGTCATTCTTATGAATAGAAATATTATAATCCAAGAAGAAAAATCTCCAAAAGTTTTCAAAAACATTTAGCTCACCTCGTCTGGAGAATTCTCTAAAGACAGCTTGTCCTTCATGGCTCGCTGAATGGTCTCTGTACATGATTGGTCCATTAATAAGACATTACTGGGCCTGGCGAATTTACAGTCACTCTTCCTGGAGTCTGTCGTCATGCAGACCTCATAGTTGTACATACGCTGCAGAGTTCCTGCACCTCCAGCGTCTGCGTAATGAGGTGGGTAGTACGGAATAACAGGCAGGTTGGACTGACAGAAGAGGCGAGATTGTCTCCATCTGTAGATCTTTACTGATATTATAACAACTAGACAGCAGATGAAAAGGAAAGACACGGCAGCCAGAGCCAGAACCAAGTAAAAAGTCAGATTTTCATTCTTCTCCTTCTCGTGCGTAAAGTCGGTGAACTCGGAGAGCACTTCCGGGAAGCTGTCCGCCACCGCCACGTTCACATTGACTGTAGCTGAGCGCGAGGGCTGTCCGTTATCCTCCACTACAACAGTCAGTTTCTGTTTGACGGGATCTTTATCGGTCACCTGACGTGCAGTTCTTATTTCTCCATTCTGTGCGCCCACTTCAAACAGCGCTCTGTCTGTAGCTTTCTGTAGTTTATATGAGAGCCAGGCGTTCTGGCCCGAGTCCACGTCCACAGCTACCACTTTAGTCACCAGGTAACCAACATCTGCAGCGCGAGGCACCATTTCGGCCACCAGGGAGCCTCCTGACTGTATCGGGTAGAGGATCTGAGGCGCGTTGTCGTTCTGATCTTGGATAATTACGGTTACAGGAACTTCTGAACTCAGGGGCGGGGACCCCCCGTCTCGTGCTGTGACGTTGAATTTAAACCACTTCATTTGTTCGTAGTCATAGGATCGTAATGCCTGAATAACGCCACTATCGGGGTTCACAGATACGAGTAAACTGACGGGTGTGCCCCCAACATCACTGTCGCTTAAAAAATACGTCAGACGCGCATTCAGTGCGGAGTCTGCGTCATTCGCCTTTACAGTGAATACAGAAACTCCTGGGGAGTTGTTCTCAACAATTACTGCCTGATACTCACTGTGGGGGAACGAAGGAGAATTATCATTAATATCGGACACTTTTACTGTTACGGTTTTATTAGAGCGACGTTTAGGAACTCCTTGATCCATAGCTAAGATCGTGATATTGTACTCAGGAACATATTCTCTATCAAGAACCCCATCTGTCACTAATGTGTAATAATCTGACAAAGACGACTCGATTTTAAACGGAATATCTTGGTTTATTGAGCACTGCACCAGTCCGTTTTTACCCGCGTCTGCGTCCTCCACATTAATAACTGCTATGGTGGAGCCTGGAGGCGCGTTCTCGGGGACGGTGTTGGAGAAGGACATGAGCTGTATAGTGGGGGAGTTGTCGTTTTCATCGATGATTTCCAAAATCACGTTACATGTGTCTGCAAACCCTCCTTGGTCTTTAGCTTTCACGTGTATTTCATATTTTTTTTCATTCTCATAATCTAATTTACCCAAAAGCCTGATTTCACCGTTTTCTGCGTTTATCTCGAATAGGTCCGATGTCTCTGCACTGGCATGGGCGAATAAATAAGAAACGTGTCCATACGACCCTTTGTCAGCATCATGAGCTTTTATTGTCGTTATAACGGTTCCTACGGGCGAATTCTCGAGAATTTCCACATTATATAGAGCTCGTTCACATACTGGAGCATTATCGTTTATATCCAACACGGTGACGTGAATGCGCACTGTACCAGATTTCTGAGGATCTCCGCCATCACTGGCGATGAGCAGCATCGTGAAATCTTCCTGTTTTTCTCTGTCCAGTTGGTTCTGTAATATCATTTCAACGAATTTCCTGCCATCCGGTTTGCTCTGAATTTCCAATTTAAAATGATCAGTCATTTTTAGCGCATAATTCTGGACCCCATTAACACCGACATCGAGGTCGACCGCGCTCTCTACAGAGAACCGAGTACCAGACGCCGCATTTTCGCTTATTTCTAAATGGACGTTCTCTCTGGGAAACACGGGCGCGTTATCATTTATATCTCGCACCTCGACAGTAACGCGATAAAGTTGGATGGGGTTTTCAATAATGACTTCAAAGCTGAAGCTGCAAGGTACCGTCTGTTTGCAAAGCTCCTCTCGGTCAATCCTCTCCTTCACCATCAGGATGCCTTTGTCTCTGTTCAGCTCGACGTACTGGCGGCTCCCCTTTGTGACGATACGAGCTTTACCAGAAACCAGCCTGGTTATTTCTAATCCCAAATCCTTAGCGATATTCCCAACAACGGATCCTTCAGGCATTTCCTCCGGGATTGAATACCGCGCTTGACCAATGATAATATCTGGCATGTAGATAAAAATGATGATGAGCAGTACTTGCCGTTTTAGATACAGACCAGTCCGCCACTGCCTGTATATGGTGAAAAACTGAGAATATTCCATGTCGTCAATTCCTTCCTGACCTTTTAAATGATCATTATTGTAAACTGGAATGTCCACGTCAAACCAAATTGCAATTACGAAAAAATACAAAGCGTCTTAGCAGCAGTAATCAGGTGACTTCTCTTCATCTGTGTCTCTGTCCGACTGAATGAAAGAGTAAGGGAGAGGTCGCATCTGAATTACTCTCCAGATCACAGTGAACAGCGGCGCTCACAGTCAGTGAAATGAAACTGCAGCTTACACACTGCTTACTGACAAAGTAAATATGGACAAATCTAGAAACCATGAATAGGATGTAATATTCGTTTAAACTTCACACTTGCCTTTGTTGTAAACAGCACTCTTACAGAAGTCCACAAATGTTTAAAAAATATTTAAAGAAAACTCCATCCTTGTGATATTCTTTAAGTGAAAATGATTAGTTGTTACATGTGACACACCACAGCACAGCATCTAATGCACACAGTGAAATGTGGTGTCTGGGGAGCAGTGGGGACAGAACTTTGCTTAGTGGCACCTTGGCGGTTCAGGATTTGAACCAGCAAACTACCAGGTATGGGACCTCTTCCTTACCCGCTAGGCCATCACTGCCCCCTAAGAAAAGGTGTATCAAACCAAGGACCATTTGCGCAAACGTGGTAACCACTATTAAGTCAGCCATCTATCTGCCATGAACGGTGCCCGGGTACAGTATGTGGAGATAAAGCTTGTCTCAAGTGTACTTCAGTGACACCTGTCACTCGGGCGATTCAAACAGAAGAGCGAGTCACTGCTTTTGGGTATCCTGCCTTGAATGCTTTAAAGCATTCTTTTAGATGTGGGGCATATAAGTGACAACTATTCACATATTTTTACAAGAGCTTGTCGGAATTCATAGTATAGTATAGGTTTGTCATAATGTTACATGATGTACACAAAAAAAATTGTATGGCCATGCACAACTGGTTTTCAGTTTTGTGCAATGGGATTCAAAAATGCACCTCAACTGTTGCCATCTTGTAGAGGTGTCCTGCTTTTAAATGTTCTAATATTTTTAAATGTTCTAATGATTATTTATTAGAACCAAGACACAAACTTGCCCTGAATGTTTGCTGTGGATATAATGACATCTCACATATAATTCCTATTATCTGAAGATGACCTTCACATACATTGTAGAATGATTAAACAACACTTTACACACTTTGCCACAGTAACCCAGCCACTGGAGATGCACATGACAGTGTATTTCTTGATGCTGGTCCCAAGCCCTGGTAAATGGGGAGGGTTGTAGCAGGAAGGCCAATTGTACAGACAGCCAGACCGGTCTGTTTTATTAATCATGAATGTAAATTTTAAATAAAACTCACATGATGTTATGAACATACACTTGTCTGACATGCTTCAACAAATCGAGATAAAAATGATTTTCTGAATAGGTCTGAAGAGAAGGAAGAGGTGTGTGTGTGTCTTTGTGTGTGTGGAAAGGGTGGGGGAATTAGTGGGTGATGCTGAATATCCTCCTGACCTATTTTTTTTTACACGCAGCGGCATGAACTGAATGCTACAATGTAACCCGCTTAAACAAATGCACTCAGGTGTCTACACACATATGTGGATATGTGTACATTGCTGTCTGCGGAATAGTAGCTGCATTGAAGTGTGTATTTCAAAGTAGGTGCATTGCAGTGTGTGCATATGCATTAACACATTAAATGTCTCATACACAAATAAAAATAAAGGCAACCTATCTGAACAAATGGTATATTTCATGCTTAGTACATTCATTACTAAAGCCCACTGAATAGGGAAAAATATAAAAATGTGTATAAATCAATTTAATCAATTTATATAATTTAATACTTATTTAATACTTTTTTCCCTGTAAAGCTATGGGTTTGAAATACTAATAACCTTGTTTGGGATTAGTTAAAAAAAATCATGTCTTACCTTTCATAAGTCGATCATTCATGTTGTGATATAAGGGAAGGGGAAGAGAATAAAATATATAAGAGTTCAGGCCACTGGGAAACACAGACAAATACACACACACACACACACAGATGCACACACAGGCACAATGCATGTCTGTGGGTGTGAAGGGAAACTGAAAAAGCAGAAAAAAACATATAACTTGAGAGATCAATCAATCTGCAGATACTGATTGCTTCTTAGGAGGGGCACCCAGTATGAACCTTCTCCAAATGCTTAATGATGCAAGGATACAACCTTACCCACATAAACAACTGCACATAGGTGTTGCTTTTACCCACACATAAAACTTCAATATAGATTTCTAATACAAAATATGAATGCGTATATGTGTACTTTTCTGTCTGACTGAAAACAATGGCTGTCTATACATAGCAGTGTGTGCAAATGTATTGACAGATTAAAAAAGAGAAAGAAAACATTATAGGAAAGATGTTCCTATAATGAATGATCCAATCACAAATTGTATTGCACATTTCATACACAGGCAAGACATCTGTGCACACTGTACATTTCATGCTTATTATAGAATTTATTAAAGCCCACTAAATGTGTTAATTTCACATATACTTCAATTTCACAGTAGTGCAAATGATTGTAGGGTAAAATGTAAAAAACAAAATAATTAATTATCAATTTAATAAACACATTCAGTACTTTGGGTATGCTATGGCTATGAAAGCTATGGGTATGAAATACTAATAACCTAGTTTGGGATTATTTAAAAAAAATCATGTCTTACCTTTCATGAGTTGATCATTCATGTTGCAGGATAAGGTTATGAAAGGAAAAGAGAAAGAAAGAAAGACAAATACAGTGAATTCAAATGACAAAATAAAATATATTATACAAATCCTTTTCTGTGGAGCTTCACCTGTCCCTAAATTAAGACAAAAATAAAAGTTAAGTTAGTTGCAAGAACAAATATGTTTAAGCTAAAAAGTTAGCACAAAGTAAACCCTTCAGACCACTAAGGAACACAATTAAATGTGCACACACACAGATGCATTCAGACACGATGCATGTCTGTGGACTGTGACAGGAACCTGGAAAAGCAGAAAAAATAAACTAAAAATGGAGAGATCAATCAAACTGCAGATCCTGAGTTGCTGGGCATAGATACAGGCTGCAACATTCATGTAAATATTACTCATTACTGCAAATGTAGACAGTTTGGAAAGTTAGATGTTTATTTAGAAAAAAAAGTTATGACCACCAGGAGTTATGACCACAAGGATCTCATGTGACTTCTAACACTGAAATGGTATAATAACAACCTATTTATGAAAAAAAATGTACAAAATGACATGATTCTTCACTGATCTTGTTCAGTAATGAATGAGCATTACTAAAAAAGAAATGCATCTGTACAACTTGCAACTAAAAAAACCTAAGCAATGAACAAAATGAGAAGGTCTTCAATGTGTTACTATTTTATTCGATGCATGTGACTTTGATCATGAAAGCTTCAGCCATCATACAATATGAGGCACCATATCAGTCAGACCGGTGTCTATTGTGGAGACCTTCAAGTTCCTGGGCACCACCATTTCCCAGGACCTGAAGTGGGAGACCAACATCTGCTCAATCCTTAAAAAGACCCAGCAGAGGATATACTTCCTGAGGCAACTGGGAAAGTACAGTCTTCCACAAGAGCTAGTGATCCAGTTCTATACTGCGGTCATTGAGTCTGTCCTGTGCTCCTCCATCACTACCTGGTATGGAGCAGCCACTAAAAGAGACAGGATCAGACTGCAGCGGACTGTATGTACAGCAGAAAGGATCACCGGTGCCCCCCCTGCCGTCCATCCAGGACCTGTACCTCTCCAGATTCAAGAAAAAGGGCAGAAAATCATCTCAGATCCCTCACACCCTGGTCACAGACTTTTTGACCAGCTGCCCTCTGGCAGACGTTATAGAAGCCTGCAGACCAGGACCACCCGACACAGGAACAGTTTCTTCCCCCTCGCCATCTCCCTCCTAAACAGCTGGAACTGTCACACTGCGAATCACCTTCACAATGCACTGCACTTAATGTACAGATTTAGATTTTTTATTGTACTGCACATTGATCATTTATAAACTCTTATAGACCTATGTACATTCATACATACATTTATATTCAGTAAATATATTTATAAACAGTATAAACATATTGTACATCTTGTACAAATAAATTTTACAAACATCCTTACACATTGTTGTTGTTTGTTGTTGTTGTTGTTTTCTCCTACACTGTACTTGAGAGACACCATCTACCAGAATCAAATTCCTTGTATGTGCTTGGACTTACTTGGCCAATAAACACGATTCTGATTCTGATTAAAGAGCCACAGTTATGCAAATGTAGATAACATTTACCACAAACATAATCATTAGTAAAAAAAAAAAAAGTTTACACATTTACTCCAAAAATATCTTTTGTAAATAAGTCAAAACAAAGTGCAAGTGAAATATAATTACCAGAGTAGAGAACTGAAATCCCTTATCATTGGCTTTTTCTGGGCTTTCAGTCAAAGCAGAATTAACAGGCAGCGTGTTGTCATTGTAGGACGTGACAAACTTGAAGTCGCTGGTACGTGATCCCGTGGTCAGATATGTATCATAGTTGTAAGAACTGCGCAGAGTTCCTGCTCCCTCTACCTCTGCATAGTTGGAAGGGAAATACGCGCTGGGAATAGCAACTGCTCCATCAAACAACAGTCTGGGCTTTCTCCTCCGACAGAACCTCACAGCCAGGACCAGAATAAGGAAAGTCAGGAAAAAGGTGGAGACTGAAACCAGCGCGATGATCAGATACGAAGTCAGTTTGGAATTGTTCTCCTCATAAGACACGTCTTTAAGGTCTGGAACTTCAGCCAAGTTGTCTGAAATGAGTAAAGAAACTGTACAGGTTGCAGAGAGAGGGGTCTGTCCGTTATCTTTCACTGAAATAACAAGATTCTGCTTCATGCTGTCAGATTCAGAAATGTCCCTCAGCGCTCTGATCTCCCCACTATGGAGACCAACAGTGAAAAGTCCTGGATCAGTCGACTTGATGATCTGATAAGACAGCCACGCGTTCTGTCCAGAATCAGCATCTACAGCGATCACCTTGGAGACCAGGGAGCCTGAAAGAGCAGCTTTAGGAACCATCTCAGTCATGAAGGTGTTTCCTGCCGGAGCAGGGTATAATATCTGTGGAGAGTTATCGTTCTCGTCTGTTATGAAGATGCTCACAGTCACGTTGCTGCTGAGTGGAGGAGAACCGTTGTCTCTGGCAACAACCTGAACTTTCAAGCTCCTGAACTTCTCATAGTCAAAGGACCTGACAGCATGGATCACCCCTGTGTCTCCATTAATGGATAAGAATGAGGAGACTGGAGCACCACTGACCTCACTGGGCAACAGAGAATAGAAGACTGTGCCGTTCTGTCTCCAGTCTGGGTCTCTCGCAGTAACAGAACAAACAGAGGAGCCGGGTTTGTTATTCTCACTCACATAGGCAGAGTAGGACTGTTCTTCAAACACAGGGGGGTTGTCGTTCACATCAGACACAGATACATGAATGGTCTTGGATGAAGATAAGGGTGGAGATCCTCCATCAGTAGCAGTGATAGTTATGTTATAATCTGTTATTAGTTCACGGTCTAGTTCTGCTGTAGTAACAAGAGAATAATAGTTTTTAATTGATGGGATTAATTTGAAAGGGACATTTTGCTGGATGGAGCAGTGAACCTGATGGTTCTCCTCTGAGTCCTCGTCCTGCACATTCAAAATCCCAACCTCTGTCCCTGGTGCTGAATTTTCAGGAATATGACCTTTCAGAGATTTAAAAATAATATCTGGTGCGTTGTCATTTATGTCAATTACATTAATAATTACTTTTGCATTAGAAGATAATCCAGAGCCATCTTTAGACTGAACTCGCAATTCAAATATGTTTTTGTCCTCAAAGTCGAGCTCTCCAGCCACTTTTATTTCACCATTTATCTTGTCGATGGAGAATAACCTAGCTGCTTTATCAGAGATGCGGCTAAATGCATAAGTCACCTCCCCATTCGCTCCCTCATCTGCGTCTGTGGCGCTTACAGTAACAACAACTGTATTTAAAGGGGAGTTTTCAGGCAGGCTGACTTTATAGACGGGTTCAGTAAATACGGGTAAATTATCATTGGCGTCCAGAACAGTAACGCGTATTACAGTAGAACCAGATCTCTGTGGAGAGCCGCCGTCCACAGCGGTGAGGGTTAATATCACTTCCTGTTTCTCTTCACGATCGAGCTCTTTATCTAAAATTAATTCACTGTATTTTCCTCCATCGATGTTGGAATGCACAGCTAATGAAAAATGGTCGTTTTTCTGCAGCGTGTAGCTTTGAATTCCGTTTCTTCCCACGTCCACGTCATGCGCCTCGTCCAGAGGGAAGCGCGCGCCTTTAACTGCGGATTCTCTAATTTCCAGAATAATTTCATTATTAGGGAATTCAGGTGCGTTGTCATTAATATCTTGTATTTGTAGAGTAATCTCGTGCAACTCCAAGGGATTCTCCAGAATTAATTCATATTTTAAGACGCATGAGGTTGTCGAACCACACAGCTCTTCTCGATCAATCCTCTCCGCCATTACGATCTCACCTGTCTGGAAATTAATCTCACAGAAACGTCTTCTGTTACCCTTCAGATCTAAACGAGCTTCGCGTCGCGATAATCCACTGGGATCAAGTCCGAGATCCTTCGCTGCGTTTCCAATCACAGCTCCTCGTTTCAGCTCCTCAGGAACAGAATAGCTGAGATCTCCATGGCTGCTGCGCGTGTGGAGCAGAAAGAACAGCAGCCAGACCACCGCGTCACGAACAAAGAATTCCTTAAAGCTCATTTTTAAAATATTTCTCCATCAAGAGCAAAATATCAAGCAATGCGAGAGGTCCAACTAACGCACAGCGGTTGTCGCGCATCAATGATGGCTGATCTGGGTGGTTTATCAGTTTAAATAAAGGCGGAGACGTTTTATTGCCCTGGTCAATAGCGACACTTTGAGTATTTTTCTAAAACTGCAGTTAAATGTTCCCTACGTCTGCCTCGCGAATTCAGCACATAAGTCCTTTCATTTTTTTTCATGTATGTATTCAATAAAAACATCATTGGAGATGCAAGTTCTTAAATATCAGTCATCACTGTCCTTCAGCTGAAAATGGTTCACCGACTTTATCACAAGGATGAGCAAACTTTCCTGTAAATCAGACAACCACAGATTTTCAAGGTTCAAACCCAGTATACTGTTATTACGACCATCTGAGAAAGAAAACTGAATTCTGAGTTGCTGTGGGTATCTGTCCTGTCACTAGAAATTACACCATAACTCACATCCCATTTCTTTACCTTTCCCCATTTTGACCAATGTTTCTGACCAATGGCCAGTTCCTCTCAGAACCATTTCTGTGGCACACATAGTGTGTCTGCTAACAATCTGTGCAGAAACAGAAATGATCAAACACTATTTAAGAATAAAAACCTGTCACCTGTCTGCGGTTCAGCTTCATTGTTCAGCAGCAGCTAAAATACAGTGTGTGGTCATTCACAATCCATAACTGCCAGCAGAACGTATGGTGCACACACACCATAGTTTGAGTGTGCGTCCATGGCAAACAACCACACGCACATATGCATAATTATTGATAAAGAACTGATGAAAGTAATCAGCCGGTCCAGCCTCTTTCTTCATCCTGACCAATGATGCTAAGCAATCACACCTACACTAAAAATAAAAACACTGTTCACACAACAAATGCATATTAAGAAGATATTGAATTCTAAACCAATCAGAGATTGTGAAGGGTGAGGCTTGCCTCTGATTGGCAGATTGCCTCCAGATATTGCTGTACATTTGAAGGTGCATGTGCTGCAGTTAGAAAGAGAGAGGTGAGTAGCCCGGACACATCAGATAGACAGAGTGGATGTAGCCACCGATTAGACCTTTAAGCATTCAGGCGTTAAAGGTTAGACAGAGCCAGACAAGTACAGCTTTTTAAAAGCCTGAACCTGACATTATTGTGGTGTCAGATGCCAGCCAGCATGACTGTGTCCCCACACACTGCTCCCCGAGCACCAGTCATGGCTGCCCACTGCTCACTGGGGCAGTGGTGGCCAAGTGTTAAGGAAGTGGCCCCATAATCAGAAGGTTGCCGGTTTGAATCCCGAAGTGCCAAGGTTCCACTGAGCAAAGCACTGTCCCCACACACTGCTCACCGGGCACCTGTCATGGCTGCCCACTGCTCACCAAGGGTGATGGGTTAAATACAGAAAACACATTTTGTTGTGTGCTGTGTATCACAATGAATACTACTTCACTTTCTTGTAAGGTGGTAGTAGCCTAGTGAGTAACACATTCGCCTATTAACTAGAAGACCCAGGTTCAAATCCCACTCACTACCATTGTGTCCCTGAGCAAGACACTTAACTGCTTCATGCTCTCACAGAGATTTTATTTCTCCAAGAAGTTTTGAACATCAGCAAAAAAAATTAAATCTATATCCATTTGAGACTAACTCAACAACATAGTGAATACGAGACAGCAAGGATGGTGCATTTCCCTATGAATTATGTCAACAATTGTGGGGCTTTTATTTTATATGAAAGCGTAGCAAGGGTCTGATAAAATAATTGCCAGAATGCATTACTTGAATATTACACACAAGAATAACACTCAGATGAAAATATTGGGTAAATCATTAAACTGCGGTTGTTAAGTACAGTGTAAAATCATGTGTAAATATTTGTACACAGTTTGTACACACGATTAATTACATATTCCTTAAAAATGATGGGCAAGCTAAAAAAATATGCACATTGGGGGTGCTGTATTTCTAATGTTTGAAGTATTACCTCATATTCCATTAAGTAAATACAAGGAATCACAGTGAATTTATGAATCAGATTAAACTATATTGAATGATGCAGTTATGTGTAAAAAATGCAGCAGCTCACTAATGTAAAAAAAAAAAAAAAAAAACTTATTGGTTTGCATATTACAGACACCTAATGCTCGGCTAGCTAGTAATAAGGATCAGTCAAACAATGAATGTAATTATATTTATATGGTTACACACGGAAATAAAATTAATGAATATTATTACCAGAGTGAGAAAATTGGGTCCATTATCACAGATTTCCGCTCTATAACTGGTGTCAGTTGTGCTCTTCTTCATTGTGTCATCAGCAGGCAGCGTGTTGTCATTGTAGGACGTGACAAACTTGAAGTCGCTGGTACGTGATCCCGTGGTCAGATATGTATCATAATTGTAAGAACTGCGCAGAGTTCCTGCTCCCTCTACCTCTGCATAGTTGGGAGGGAAATACGCGCTGGGAATAGCAACTGCTCCATCAAACAACAGTCTGGGCTTTCTCCTCCGACAGAACCTCACAGCCAGGACCAGAATAAGGAAAGTCAGGAAAAAGGTGGAGACTGAAACCAGCGCTATGATCAGATACGAAGTCAGTTTGGAATTGTTCTCCTCATAAGACACGTCTTTAAGGTCTGGAACTTCAGCCAAGTTGTCTGAAATGAGTAAAGAAACTGTACAGGTTGCAGAGAGAGGGGTCTGTCCGTTATCTTTCACTGAAATAACAAGATTCTGCTTCATGCTGTCAGATTCAGAAATGTCCCTCAGCGCTCTGATCTCTCCACTATGGAGACCAACAGTGAAAAGTCCTGGATCAGTCGACTTGATGATCTGATAAGAAAGCCACGCATTCTGTCCAGAATCAGCATCTACAGCGATCACCTTGGAGACCAGGGAGCCTGAAAGAGCAGCTTTAGGAACCATCTCAGTCATGAAGGTGTTTCCTGCTGGAGCAGGGTATAATATCTGTGGAGAGTTATCGTTCTCATCTGATATGAAGATGTTCACAGTCACGTTGCTGCTGAGTGGAGGAGAACCGTTGTCTCTGGCCACAACCTGGACTTTCAAGCTCCTGAACTTCTCATAATCAAAGGACCTGACAGCATGGATCACCCCTGTGTCTCCATTAATGGATAAGAATGAGGAGACTGGAGCACCACTGACCTCACTGGGCAACAGAGAATAGAAGACTGTGCCGTTCTGTCTCCAGTCTGGGTCTCTCGCAGTAACGGAACAAACAGAGGAGCCGGGTTTGTTATTCTCACTCACATAGGCAGAGTAGGACTGTTCTTCAAACACAGGGGGGTTGTCGTTCACATCAGACACAGATACATGAATGGTCTTGGATGAAGATAAGGGTGGAGATCCTCCATCAGTAGCAGTGATAGTTATGTTATAATCTGTTATTAGTTCACGGTCTAGTTCTGCTGTAGTAACAAGAGAATAATAGTTTTTAATTGATGGGATTAATTTGAAAGGGACATTTTGCTGGATGGAGCAGTGAACCTGATGGTTCTCCTCTGAGTCCTCGTCCTGCACATTCAAAATCCCCACCTCTGTCCCTGGTGCTGAGTTTTCAGGAATTGGACTTTTCAGAGATTTCAGAATAATAAAAGGGGCGTTGTCATTTATATCAATTACATGTATAATAACTTTTGCACTAGATGATAAACCAGAACCATCTCTTGCTTGAACTCTCATTTCATATTCATGTCTTTCTTCAAAATCAAATTGTCCAATCAACTTTATTTCTCCATTAATTCTATCAATAGAAAACAATGCTGCTTCTTCATCTGACACGTGACTAAATGCATAAGTCACCTCCCCATTCGCTCCCTCATCTGCGTCTGTGGCGCTTACAGTAACAACAACTGTATTTAAAGGGGAGTTTTCAGGCAGGCTGACTTTATAGACGGGTTCAGTAAATACGGGTAAATTATCATTGGCGTCCAGAACAGTAACGCGTATTACAGTAGAACCAGATCTCTGTGGAGAGCCGCCGTCCACAGCGGTGAGGGTTAATATCACTTCCTGTTGCTCTTCACGATCGAGCTCTTTATCTAAAATTAATTCACTGTATTTTCCTCCATCGATGTTGGAATGCACTGCTAATGAAAAATGGTCGTTTTTCTGCAGCGTGTAGCTTTGAATTCCGTTTCTTCCCACGTCCGCGTCATGCGCAGCATCCAGGGGGAAGCGCGCGCCTTTATCTGCGGATTCTGTAATTTCCAGAATAATTTCGTCGTCGGAGAATCGGGGTGCGTTGTCATTAATATCTTGTATTTGTAGAGTAATCTCGTGCAGCTCCAAAGGATTCTCCATGATTAAATCATATTTTAGGAAGCACGAGGCTTTCGAGCCACATAACAGTTCTCGATCAATCCTCTCCGCCATTACGATCTCACCTGTCTGGAAATTAATCTCACAGAAACGTTTTCTGTTACCCTTCAGATCTAAACGAGCCTCACGTAGCGATAATCCACTGGGATCAAGTCCGAGATCCTTCGCTGCGTTTCCAATCACAGCTCCTCGTTTCAGCTCCTCAGGAACAGAATAGCTGAGATCTCCATGGCTGCTGCGCGTGTGGAGCAGAAAGAACAGCAGCCAGACCACCGCGTCACGAACAAAGAATTCCTTAAATTCCATCTTTAAAATTTTTCTTCATCAACAGTAAAATATCTGAACAATATTCTGATTATCAAGCAATGCGAGAGGTCCAACTAACGCACAGCGGTTGTCGCGCATCAATGATGGCTGATCTGGGTGGTTTATCAGTTTAAATAAAGGCGGAGACGTTTTATTGCCCTGGTCAATAGCGACACTTTGAGTATTTTTCTAAAACTGCAGTTAAATGTTCCCTACGTCTGCCTCGCGAATTCAGCACATAAGTCCTTTCATTTTTTTCATGTATGTATTCAATGAAAACATCATTGGAGATGCAAGTTCTTAAATATCAGTCATCACTGTCCTTCAGCTGAAAATGGTTCACAGACTTTATCACAAGGATGAGCAAACTTTCCTGTAAATCAGACAACCACAGATTTTCAGGTTCAAACCCAGTTTACTGTTATTACGACCATCTGAGAAAGAAAACTGAATTCTGAGTTGCTGTGGGTATCTGTCCTGTCACTAGAAATTACACCATAACTCACATCCCATTTCTTTACCTTTCCCCATTTTGACCAATGTTTCTGACCAATGGCCAGTTCCTCTCAGAACAATTTCTGTGGCACACATAGTGTGTCTGCTAACAATCTGTGCAGAAACAGAAATGATCGAACACTATTTAAGAATAACCTGTCCTCCATCACCTGTCTGCTGTTCAGCTTCATTGTTCAGCAGCAGCTAAAATACAGTCTCAGGTCATTCACAATCCATAACTGCCAGCCCATCATAGGGTGCACACACACACACACACACACACCATTAACTCAAACACACACACACACCTATGAACAAACAGAGCCAGATTCAAACTCACAGTCTTGGAGGTGTGAGGCAACATTACTAACCCCAATGACACCATGCAGTCCACCTCAGCTCAGCTACTCTCCAATCTCTTACTCTCCATTCTCTTTTTGCCAGTGAATTTAAATAATAACAGATCTACAATGTGTAAAAATTATTTGATAGATAAAGGAATATGTAATATGAGTAAACATACGTGATTTAATAAACACATTTAATTTATGTTAAGTATTACAGTATTTCTATTCTGGATAATTGTTAGGTTGCATGTAAATATGATGACTGGGTGAACGGTGCTGCTTGTTGTTTAATAGTTCGAGTGTGCATCCATTGCAAAACACCACACGCACATATGCATAATTATTGATAAAGAACTGATGAAAGTAATCAGCTGGTCCAGCCTCTGTCTTCATCCTGACCCATGACCCTAAGCAATCATGCCTACACTAAAAATAAAAACACTGTCTCAACCTAAAAAAATTGAAGTGATCTGTCAGAACTAATATTTCAGTATTGCCATAATGAGACTACCCAAACAAACATATTAAAGTAAAAAACAAACAAACAAATAAAAATTACTCATAAGCATACATTAGAAAGCGTCTCAGGGCTCTAGAGTGCAACCTATTTGATCACACATGCGACCTAATTTCTCAATAGTGCAACTAAAAAAATCTACATGGTGCGACCAGGCATTTGTGCCAGACAAAATTATCTGTAAAAGTCATGTGGTTCACACAAAAAATGCATATTAGGAAGATATTGTATTCTAAACCAATTATAATTTTTTTGGTCAATTTTCATGGTAATCTCAGACTTTGCTCTTATAATTATCAGAAGCTAGCCTTCATTTCACCACCTCAACTTTAGCACTAATTTAAACGCTCATCTGACCGCTCATTTACCGTGCAAGCCCGAGCCCAAGTAAAATGGTAGAAATTAAATACTGAAAAAGCATAATGCATCCATAAAACACATTACATGTTATGGCCATATCTTCCCTTTCCCCGTTACCTTTCATCAACAGGCACCAGCAAACAGATCATCAGACCAAGATGATAATAAATATCAAACCCTTAAAACACATTTTCTTTTTATTTAATTTATCCTGTTTTAATTTCAGCTCAGTGAAGCACTTTAAGCACCAATACATTTGAGTAAACTACCTCTTTGGGCAGTGGTGGTCTAGTGGTTAAGAAATCGGCCCCATATTTAGAAGGTTGCTGGTTCAAATCCCGAAGTGCCAAGGTGTCACTGAGCACGTATACTGCTCCCTGGGCGCCTGTCATGGCTGCCCACTGCTCACTAAGGGTGATTGGTTAAATACAGAGGACACATTTTGTTTGGTGCACCGTGTGCTGTGCTGTGTATCACAATGACAATCACTTCACTTTCTTGTGGAATTGTGCTTCAAACAAATAAATAACCAGATTTTTATTTAACTATCTACAAGTCAATATTGCCTGTATGGAAAGCAAATTGAACCTATAAAACTGCATTGTTAAATGTGATGCTATTGTGTATTTGGTGCAGCATTTTTTTTGTGCTGATGCACCTAAGAAAACGTTGGGTGAACCAGAGAAACCTACAGCCTACTTTTTTCAGTGTACATATGAATAACCTTTTCAGTAATTGTAATAGGGAGGACATGCCGAGCCACTGCTAACCATAACCTTTGACTAAAATAAGACTTTGCTTCATGCTCTCACAGAGATATGATCTCTCCAAGAAGTAAGCCCACAGAAAAAAAGTCCTGGACTGCAATTAATATAATTTTTTTTAGTATTACTACAATTGACAAAATAAGCTATTAGTTGTTTATTATTAGAAACTCTTCATTAAAGATGTTTATTAACATCAGCAAGAAAAAATGAAATCTATGTCCATTTGAGACTACCTCAACAACATAGTGAATACGAGACAACAAGGATGATACAAATGCATTTCCCTATGAATTATGTCACCAATTGTGGGGCTATTATTATATGAAGGCTTAGCAAAGTCTGATAAAATAATTGCAAGAATGAATTACTTGATTAAATGACATATTCCTTAAAAACGGATGGGCAAGCTCAAAAAATATGTATACTGGGGTGCTGTATTTCTCAAGTATAACCTCATTATCCATTAAGTAAATACAAATAATCACAGTGTATTTATGAATCAGATTAAACTATATTGAATGATGTAGTTACATGTACAAAAATGTAACAGCTCTCTAATCCTACTTTTGACCTATAAAGCCCTAAATGGTCCCGGCCCGCAGTACCTGAGTGAACTTTTAGTTATTTATGACCTGCCACGCCCCCTTCGATCAACGGGTGCGGGGTCACTACTGGTACCCAAAGTAAAGAAGGTCACATTCTCAGTGTTTAAATCTAAATCACATATGTCAAAGTCAAGGGGTTTTTCTGGCCCCCGGGATTATATAAATTTATTATTAGAACTGGCCCGCAGGTCACTGCACGCCAGCAGCATCCAGGTACTTTATACGCACCAACGCACTACATTTCCCACAATTCAATGGTGGCGCTCCAAGCAGGAGGCCACTTCCTTTCATTATTCATCAGCGGGCATTAGCATCACTTCAAAAGTCAACTTTCAGATAGCCTACCCTTAAAAAATGGCAAAACGGAAGGTGGACACTGAGAACCTGACTTTTAAAACAAGGTGGGAGTCGGAGTACATGTTCACGGAGGTAGCTGGAAAACCTGTGTGTCTTTTGTGTGGAGAAAGTGTGGCGGTGATGAAAGAGTTTAATCTGAGATGGCATCATGAGACAAAACACGCGGACAAAGACAAGGATATGGACATGGAACAGAGGCTACAGAAGGTGGAGGAATTAAAACGAGGCCTCAAATCTCGGCAGGCTCTGTTCACAAAGCGAGGCTGCTGTCAAGGCCAGTTTTATTTTGGCAGAAGAGATCACTAAATCAGCCCGGCCATTCACTGAGGGGGATTTTATTAAAAACTGTATGCTAAAAGTTTGTGACGAAGTTTGCCCAGACAAAAGGCAACTCTTTTCGAACGTGAGCCTGAGCAGAAACACCATTGCTGAGCGTGTGGACGAGCTGTCCATCAATCTAAAAGAGCAGCTTGAGAAAAAGGGAAAAGAGTTCATCACATATTCCCTGGCTGTGGATTTTTACATAAAGCTTTTGTCCCTGTTGAAAATTAAAATTTACTGACAGAGCCATACAAAATTCTTTATTTATTTATTTGATCATGTAGTAATATATTTTTAGGTTTTCAGACTGTTTAATGGGGATAACTAGACTATATGCAGTCATTTTTTTTTTTTTCAATGAACATTCGATCAGTCCAAGCCCTTGGCTTGTTCCTAAATTTTTCATTTGGCCCCCTGTCCATTTGACTTTGACACCCCTGATCTAAATTGAAAAAACACACCTGTTTTCTCTGCAGCTGCTTCAGTTTGTTTTCTCGGAGATACTGAATACACTCCAGTGAAGAGACCAGCAGATAAATCCTGGTTACTGGAAACTGCTAAACAATGACTTAGCATGAAACGAACCAGAGGGTCACCACAGCCACCACAACCATAACAACTAAAGCTTCAGAGATTTTCCAACGGACCAGTAGCATCATAATGGACACGTAATATACACCATGACACTGAACTACTCTCTGGACTTCTCCACCTCTACAACTGTGTGACTATTATTTGACAAACCATCGCCTTGTGTGCAGAAGGGTCAAGTGTGGGGGAATTCAACAAGACAAACTGTATATTATGGGCTATATAAGAAATAAATGTTGTTGTTGTTGTAATAGAAAGTGTCACTGACTATGCTTTTCAAAAAGAACTAAACCTTGGTTTTCATATCAGTGACACCTAATACTCGGGTAGCTGGTAGTAAGAATCAGTAAATCAATGAATGCAATAATAATAATAGTATGATTACACACAACAGAAAAAAAGAATGAAAATTATTACCAGAGTGGGAAAATTGGGTCCATTATCAAAGATTTCCGCTCTATAACTGGTGTCAGTTGTGCTCTTCTTCAGCGTCTCATCAGCAGGCAGCGTGTTGTCATTGTAGGACGTGACAAACTTGAAGTCGCTGGTACGTGATCCCGTGGTCAGATATGTATCATAATTGTAAGAACTGCGCAGAGTTCCTGCTCCCTCTACCTCTGCATAGTTGGGAGGGAAATACGCGCTGGGAATAGCAACTGCTCCATCAAACAACAGTCTGGGCTTTCTCCTCCGACAGAACCTCACAGCCAGGACCAGAATAAGGAAAGTCAGGAAAAAGGTGGAGACTGAAACCAGCGCGATGATCAGATACGAAGTCAGTTTGGAATTGTTCTCCTCATAAGACACGTCTTTAAGGTCTGGAACTTCAGCCAAGTTGTCTGAAATGAGTAAAGAAACTGTACAGGTTGCAGAGAGAGGGGTCTGTCCGTTATCTTTCACTGAAATAACAAGATTCTGCTTCATGCTGTCAGATTCAGAAATGTCCCTCAGCGCTCTGATCTCTCCACTATGGAGACCAACAGTGAAAAGTCCTGGATCAGTGGACTTGATGATCTGATAAGACAGCCACGCGTTCTGTCCAGAATCAGCATCTACAGCGATCACCTTGGAGACCAGGGAGCCTGAAAGAGCAGCTTTAAGAACCATCTCAGTCATGAAGGTGTTTCCTGCTGGAGCAGGGTATAATATCTGTGGAGAGTTATCGTTCTCGTCCGATATGAAGATGCTCACAGTCACGTTGCTGCTGAGTGGAGGAGAACCGTTGTCTCTGGCCATAACCTGAACTTTCAAGCTCCTGAACTTCTCATAATCAAACGACCTGACAGCATGGATCACCCCTGTGTCTCCATTAATGGATAAGAATGAGGAGACTGGAGCACCACTGACCTCACTGGGCAACAGAGAATAGAAGACTGTGCCGTTCTGTCTCCAGTCTGGGTCTCTCGCAGTAACAGAACAAACAGAGGAGCCGGGTTTGTTATTCTCACTCACATAGGCAGAGTAGGACTGTTCTTCAAACACAGGGGGGTTGTCGTTCACATCAGACACAGATACATGAATGGTCTTGGATGAAGATAAGGGTGGAGATCCTCCATCAGTAGCAGTGATAGTTATGTTATAATCTGTTATTAGTTCACGGTCTAGTTCTGCTGTAGTAACAAGAGAATAATAGTTTTTAATTGATGGGATTAATTTGAAAGGGACATTTTGCTGGATGGAGCAGTGAACCTGATGGTTCTCCTCTGAGTCCTCGTCCTGCACATTCAAAATCCCCACCTCTGTCCCTGGTGCTGAATTTTCAAGAACGGGATTTTTCAGAGATTTTATAGAAATAACAGGCGTGTTGTCATTAATGTCAATTACAGTAATAATTACGTTTGCATTATCAAATAAGCCTGAACCGTCTTTAGCCTGAACTTGCAACTCATGTTCAATCATTTCCTCAAAGTCAGGTTGTCCAATCAACTTTATTTCTCCTTTTAATTTATCAATAGAGAACAATACTGCTTGTTCATCAGAGATGCGGCTAAATTCATAAGTCACCTCCCCATTCGCTCCCTCATCTGCGTCTGTGGCGCTTACAGTAACAACAACTGTATTTAAAGGGGAGTTTTCAGGCAGGCTGACTTTATAGACGGGTTCAGTAAATACGGGTAAATTATCATTGGCGTCCAGAACAGTAACGCGTATTACAGTAGAACCAGATCTCCGTGGAGAGCCGCCGTCCACAGCGGTGAGGGTTAATATCACTTCCTGTTGCTCTTCACGATCGAGCTCTTTATCTAAAATTAATTCACTAAATTTACCACGATTAGAGTTGGAATGCACAGCTAATGAAAAATGGTCGTTTTTCTGCAGCGTGTAGCTTTGAATTCCGTTTCTTCCCACGTCCGCGTCATGCGCAGCATCCAGAGGGAAGCGCGCGCCTTTAACTGCGGATTCTGTAATTTCCAGAATGATCGGATCGTTGGGGAATCGGGGTGCGTTGTCATTTATATCTTGTATTTGCAGAGTAATCTCGTGCAGCTCTAAAGGATTCTCCATGATTAATTCATATTTTAGGAAGCAGGAGGCTTTTGAACTACATAACAGTTCTCGATCAATCCTCTCCGCCATTACGATCTCACCTGTCTTTAAATTCATCTCACAGAAACGTCTTCTGTTACCCTTCAGATCTAAACGAGCCTCACGTAGCAATAATCCACTGGGATCAAGTCCGAGATCCTTCGCTGCGTTTCCAATCACAGCTCCTCGTTTCAGCTCCTCAGGAACAGAATAGCTGAGATCTCCATGGCTGCTGCGCGTGTGGAGCAGAAAGAACAGCAGCCAGACCACCGCGTCACGAACAAAGAATTCCTTAAATTCCATCTTTAAAAATATATCCGAAGAGAATGAAGTATTTAAAGACACAAGACACTGAAAGACGGATAATACGTCCAAGAGGTTCTGGTTACGCGCGCCAGTTCGAGAACAACACCCGCATTTCACGGTCGCAATCGCCGAATGTTAAATTTGAATATTTCAGAAGCAGGTGGAGACCAATGGAGAAGCTTACAACCGTGGTCAGCAGCGACACTCTGTGCATTTTTGAAAAAGTGCAGAGGACGATTAACTGTCATTTTCCTTTTTAAAATCACGCATGCAGAACATACAGAAACACACACGCAACGTATTGCAAAGTAATAAAAAGTGTGTCAAGTTTCATTAACTCACGTTAAATTATACATTAATTTATGTAGCTATAAAAAGAAAAAATGTTTCAAGAGTAGACCTTTTGTAAAAAAATCATTAAAAAAACACAACAGAAAAAAACAGCATTATTAAAAACAACGAAAAACAATGTTCAGATTGTTAATTAACCAAGATGACCAACAAGGAAATCGTAAAGTTATGTAAGTTAATTCTTGAAAAACATAATATTTCCAAACAGACCAGTGCTCAAATATTTAAATAAGTAATAAATTATAAGAAGATGTCAGCTGAAATTATATTCACTTGAAAGTCCCATGTTGTTCACAATAGACAAATTCCCTGGTTTCCATAATAAAAAAGCTGGTCCTAACCAATCACATTGTTACAGTTTTATAAGAAGTGCAGAAGCACAATCTATGGATTAGAAAAAGTAGAAAAAATCTATTGTGTCATTATAGATGACATAAACACATAACTGCTAAAAGACTATGAATTAACTGAATAATAATACCATGGAAAAAGAAAAAGGGCAGAAAAATTTAAAAGATATATTCACCAGAGTAGGATATTTCGATCCATTATCCAAGATTTCTGCTCTGCCAGTGGAGTCAGATGGGCAACTAATGATCTTCCCTGGTGTGTCATCAGCAGGCAGCGTGTTGTCATTGTAGGACGTGACAAACTTGAAGTCGCTGGTACGTGATCCAGTGGTCAGATATGTATCATAATTGTAAGAACTGCGCAGAGTTCCTGCTCCCTCTACCTCGGCATAGTTTGGAGGGAAATACGCGCTGGGAATAGCAACTGCTGCATCAAACAACAGTCTGGGCTTTCTCCTCCGACAGAACCTCACAGCCAGGACCAGAATAAGGAAAGTCAGGAAAAAGGTGGAGACTGAAACCAGCGCGATGATCAGATACGAAGTCAGTTTGGAATTGTTCTCCTCATAAGACACGTCTTTAAGGTCTGGAACTTCAGCCAAGTTGTCTGAAATGAGTAAAGAAACTGTACAGGTTGCAGAGAGAGGGGTCTGTCCGTTATCTTTCACTGAAATAACAAGATTCTGCTTCATGCTGTCAGATTCAGAAATGTCCCTCAGCGCTCTGATCTCTCCACTATGGAGACCAACAGTGAAAAGTCCTGGATCAGTCGACTTGATGATCTGATAAGACAGCCACGCGTTCTGTCCAGAATCAGCATCTACAGCGATCACCTTGGAGACCAGGGAGCCTGAAAGAGCAGCTTTAGGAACCATCTCAGTCATGAAGGTGTTTCCTGCTGGAGCAGGGTATAATATCTGTGGAGAGTTATCGTTCTCATCCGATATGAAGATGCTCACAGTCACGTTGCTGCTGAGTGGAGGAGAACCGTTGTCTCTGGCCACAACCTGAACTTTCAAGCTCCTGAACTTCTCATAATCAAAGGACCTGACAGCATGGATCACCCCTGTGTCTCCATTAATGGATAAGAATGAGGAGACTGGAGCACCACTGACCTCACTGGGCAACAGAGAATAGAAGACTGTGCCGTTCTGTCTCCAGTCTGGGTCTCTCGCAGTAACAGAACAAACAGAGGAGCCGGGTTTGTTATTCTCACTCACATAGGCAGAGTAGGACTGTTCTTCAAACACAGGGGGGTTGTCGTTCACATCAGACACAGATACATGAATGGTCTTGGATGAAGATAAGGGTGGAGATCCTCCATCAGTAGCAGTGATAGTTATGTTATAATCTGTTATTAGTTCACGATCTAAGCTGCTTGTTGTTGTAAGGGAATAATAATTTTTTATCGATGGACTCAGTTTAAAAGGGACATTTTGTGGAATTGAGCAGCGGACCTGCCTATTGTCTGCAGAGTCTTTATCTTGCACATTAATTACCCCGACTTCTGTTCCTGGAATTATATTTTCAGGAACAGGATTCTTCAGAGACTTTAGAAATATTACTGGGGTGTTGTCATTTAAATCCGTTACATCTATAACAACCTTTGCATTGGAAGTTAACCCAAGCCCATCTTTAGCTTGAACTCGTATTTCATATTCTTTTTTCTCTTCAAAATCAATTTGACCTTTCACTTTAATTTCCCCTGTATGTCCATCGATAAAAAACAGCTGCGCTGCTTTATCAGATATGCGGCTAAATTCATAAGTCACCTCCCCATTCGCTCCCTCATCTGCGTCTGTGGCGCTTACAGTAACAACAACTGTATTTAAAGGGGAGTTTTCAGGCAGGCTGACTTTATAGACGGGTTCAGTAAATACGGGTAAATTATCATTGGCGTCCAGAACAGTAACGCGTATTACAGTAGAACCAGATCTCTGTGGAGAGCCGCCGTCCACAGCGGTGAGGGTTAATATCACCTCCTGTTTCTCTTCACGATCCAGTTCTTTTTCTAAGATTAATTCAGAGTATTTCCCCCCGTCGGAGTTTGAGTGTACAGATAAAGAGAAATGCTCGTTCTTTTCCAGCATGTAGCTCTGAATTCCGTTTCTTCCGACGTCCGCGTCATGCGCCTCGTCCAGAGGGAAGCGCGCGCCTTTAACCGCCGATTCACTAATTTCTAATTTAATTTCCTCTTTTGGAAATCGAGGTGAATTGTCATTAACATCCTCAATTTGTACAGAAATATGATGTAGCTCTAATGGATTCTCTAACACGAGCTCGTAATGTAAAGAACAAGAAACCGCAGACCCACAGAGTTCTTCTCGGTCTATTTTTTCCGCGACGCGCAGGTCGCCTGATTGGAGATTAATGTCATAAAAACGCTTCTCAGTGTCCTCCGTATCCAAACGGGCCTCGCGGTAGAATAATCCTTTGGCATCGAGCCCGAGATCCTTGGCTATATTTCCGACCACCGTCCCTCGTTTCACCTCCTCTGGAAGGGAGTAGCTCAGATCCCCGCGGGAGGAGCGCAGAAGCACAAAAATCGTAGCCAGAGAGACAAAGGCATCAGAACGCAATGCTCCCTTTGCTTCTACCATGACGAATGAATCCTTATTTCGATTCCAAATGCGTTTCAACAACTCTCACCTGATCACCACGTATATTTAAAAAAAGGAGAAAGCAGTTCGCTTCGATTTGGAACGCAGTGTCCTACAATACCGTACAACTGGTCAGCAGTCAGTTCGGAGCAGATATTATGTATATGTGGGTGGGCAGAATCTTCAACCAGAAAAATAAAACCACGGTAAACAGCGACACTCTGAGTTCTTTGATTAAACTGCAAGAGATATTCTTGCGCAATACATATCTAGCAATTTAATTCAAAGCCGGTATAAAATATGATAAAAAAATATTTTGTATAAAGATGAAATATTTAATCACCCTATAAAGAAAAATGTAAATTATTGTTCCTAATGTGCTTAGAAGGGTGCAAATATCTGACAAGAGTCCACTCAGTTTATATGAGGAAAAGGGCCATCAGGGGGAATAATTTATGATATCTACAGCACACGCCTCACCAAGAAAGCCCTCGGCATAGCAGCTGATCCCACCCACCCAATGCAAACCTTCTTCAGCCTGCTGCCATCAGGGAGGAGACTGCGGAGTCTCCAGGCCAGGACCAGCAGACTGAAGGACAGCTTCACCCATCAGGCTGTCAAGAAACTCAACTCCCTCCTGGCTCTGCCCCCACTCCCCTCACTCCCCTCTTCTGCTCCACAAACTTTCTGAACCCTAACACACACAAACTGACCATGCACCAGTCACTCTGTGCAGCATTGGTCTGCCAACTACCTCACTTGTCACTTTGTCACTTTAAACTTACTTCTGTTGCATTACATGGTTCTGCACTCTCCACCATGTGCCCTTATTTGTATATGGTGTTTTTAAAATTGTATATTGTGTTTTTTATTGTATTTGTACCTTTGTATTCAATGTTACTGTTTTGTATTTAATGTTACTTGTATGGGTCTGAGAGTAACATAATTTCAATTCTCTGCATGTCCTGTACATGTGGCAGAATTGACAATAAAGCTGACTTTGACTTTGACTTGACTTTGATATGGGACTCAAACTATTTCCATTATTTATCCTTTACAGTCTCTGTGGCTATGTGATCAACAGAATGTTAAACCAGTGCTGCCTGGCTCATTCGGTGCAGGTCGCTGTCCACTCCTCTGGTGCTGTATTGGTTGTCAACAATGAAAAGAAAATTAATGATTGGCAAGTTGTCCAAGTTGCAACTTTTGCTCAGCTGAACCAGGAAGCCTAAATGCAAATTTTGGTGACACATCTACAGGTGACATCTACAGAGGTACTGTGGCGGGAAAGATACAGTGACTCAGTCACAAATATAAAGTAATGCCAATGACCTAACGACTGCAGTTATTTCCAATTAATCATATTAACCAAGTCAAAAAGCAGCACATTAGACAACAATATATAGTGTGTATGTGGACATTACGGTAAGAAAAACTATAAATATAACCATGTGGGATGGTAGTAGCCTAGTGGGTAACACACTTGCCTATGAACCAGAAGACTACAGAGTCACAGGTTCAAATCCCACTTCCTACCATTGTGTCCCTGAGCAAGACACTTAACCATAAGTTGCTCCAGGGGGACTGTCCCTGTAACTACTGAATGTAAGTCGCTCTGGATAAGAGCATCTGATAAATGCCATAAATGTAATGTAAATGCAAACATGGTTCATAATTTTGTTAAAAAAACGTACATTCAGCAAAATTTCCAACCGTCAATGAAGCCCAACATCAACCATAATAAATGAAATTGCAATAGCTTTAGATTCATATTCACTGTCACAATCTGGACATCCCAGAAATCAACACAGGGACTTCATGTTGCCATGTCCTGTGTTTCTAAAATCCCTTGATTGTTATCATCTGCTATTATTAGTATTAATGTATCTATGTCATGTCCTCGTGCTGTCATTTCTCTTTTACCTCGACCTAAAACTTTGTTATTTCATGGAGTTATACTGTGTTAAAAAATTAATTACAAACTGATTAAATGAAAGAAAATGATTACCAGAGTTGAGAAACTGGATCCACAGTCACTGATGGCAACACTGTCACCTTTCCCTTTGGTACAGTTCTTCATTGTGTCATCAGCAGGCAGCGTGTTGTCATTGTAGGACGTGACAAACTTGAAGTCGCTGGTACGTGATCCCGTGGTCAGATATGTATCATAATTGTAAGAACTGCGCAGAGTTCCTGCTCCCTCTACCTCGGCATAGTTGGGAGGGAAATACGCGCTGGGAATAGCAACTGCTCCATCAAACAACAGTCTGGGCTTTCTCCTCCGACAGAACCTCACAGCCAGGACCAGAATAAGGAAAGTCAGGAAAAAGGTGGAGACTGAAACCAGCGCGATGATCAGATACGAAGTCAGTTTGGAATTGTTCTCCTCATAAGACACGTCTTTAAGGTCTGGAACTTCAGCCAAGTTGTCTGAAATGAGTAAAGAAACTGTACAGGTTGCAGAGAGAGGGGTCTGTCCGTTATCTTTCACTGAAATAACAAGATTCTGCTTCATGCTGTCAGATTCAGAAATGTCCCTCAGCGCTCTGATCTCTCCACTATGGAGACAAACAGTGAAAAGTCCTGGATCTGTCGACTTGATGATCTGATAAGACAGCCACGCGTTCTGTCCAGAATCAGCATCTACAGCGATCACCTTGGAGACCAGGGAGCCTGAAAGAGCAGCTTTAGGAACCATCTCAGTCATGAAGGTGTTTCCTGCTGGAGCAGGGTATAATATCTGTGGAGAGTTATCGTTCTCGTCTGATATGAAGATGCTCACAGTCACGTTGCTGCTGAGTGGAGGAGAACCGTTGTCTCTGGCCATAACCTGGACTTTCAAGCTCCTAAACTTCTCATAATCAAAGGACCTGACAGCATGGATCACCCCTGTGTCTCCATTAATGGATAAGAATGAGGAGACTGGAGCACCACTGACCTCACTGGGCAACAGAGAATAGAAGACTGTGCCGTTCTGTCTCCAGTCTGGGTCTCTCGCAGTAACAGAACAAACAGAGGAGCCGGGTTTGTTATTCTCACTCACATAGGCAGAGTAGGACTGTTCTTCAAACACAGGGGGGTTGTCGTTCACATCAGACACAGATACATGAATGGTCTTGGATGAAGATAAGGGTGGAGATCCTCCATCAGTAGCAGTGATAGTTATGTTATAATCTGTTATTAGTTCACGGTCTAGTTCTGCTGTAGTAACAAGAGAATAATAGTTTTTAATTGATGGGATTAATTTGAAAGGGACATTTTGCTGGATCGAGCAGTGAACCTGATGGTTTTCCTCTGAGTCCTCGTCCTGCACATTCAAAATCCCAACCTCTGTCCCTGGTGCTGAATTCTCAGGAATTGGATTTTTCAGAGATTTTAGAATAATAACAGGGGCGTTGTCATTTATGTCAATTATTTTTATTAGTACTTTAGCATTATCAGATAAACCTGAGCCATCTTTAGCCTGAATTTGTAATTCAAATTCGGTAATGTCCTCAAAGTCCAGTTGTCCAATTAATTTTATTTCTCCACTAAACGTTTCAATAGAGAACAATGCTGCTTCTTTATTTGACAGGTGACTAAAATCATAAGTCACCTCCCCATTCGCTCCCTCATCTGCGTCTGTGGCGCTTACAGTGACAACAACTGTATTTAAAGGGGAGTTTTCAGGCAGGCTGACTTTATAGACGGGTTCAGTAAATACGGGTAAATTATCATTGGCGTCCAGAACAGTAACGCGTATTACAGTAGAACCAGATCTCTGTGGAGAGCCGCCGTCCACAGCGGTGAGGGTTAATATCACCTCCTGTTTCTCTTCACGATCGAGCTCTTTATCTAAAATTAATTCACTAAATTTACCACGATTAGAGTTGGAATGCACAGCTAATGAAAAATGGTCGTTTTTCTGCAGCGTGTAGCTTTGAATTCCGTTTCTTCCCACGTCCGCGTCATGCGCAGCATCCAGAGGGAAGCGCGCGCCTTTAACTGCGGATTCTCTAATTTCCAGTTTAATTTCATCGTTGGAGAATCGGGGTGCGTTGTCATTAATATCTTGTATTTGCAGAGTAATCTCGTGCAGCTCTAAAGGATTCTCCATGATTAATTCATATTTTAGGAAGCAGGAGGCTTTAGAACCACACAGCTCTTCTCGATCAATCCTCTCCGCCATTACGAGCTCACCTGTCTGTAAATTCATCTCACAGAAACGTCTTCTGTTACCCTTCAGATCTAAACGAGCCTCACGTAGCAATAATCCACTGGGATCAAGTCCGAGATCCTTCGCTGCGTTTCCAATCACAGCTCCTCGTTTCAGCTCCTCAGGAACAGAATAGCTGAGATCTCCATGGCTGCTGCGCTTGTGGAGCAGAAAGAACAGCAGCCAGACCACCGCGTCACGAACAAAGAATTCCTTAAAGCTCATCTTTAAAAATGTATCCGTAGAGAATGAAGTATTTAAAGACACAAGACACTGAAAGACGGATAATACGTCCAAGAGGTTCTGGTTCCGCGCGCCAGTTCGAGTACAACACCCACATTTCACGGTCGCAATGGCCGAATGTTAAATTTGAATATTTAAGAAGCAGGTGGAGACCAATGGAGAAGCTTACAACCGTGGTCAGCAGCGACACTCGGAGTATTTTTTAGAAAGTGCAGTGGACGATCGCCTGTTTCAGCTCCAAATATGTACAATCGATTTAATCACCTTTTTAAGTGAAGTGAAAGTGATTATTTTTCACGTGACACACCACAGCAAAGCAGCCAGTGCACACAGTGAAATGTGGTCTCTGCATTTAACCCATATTTGGAGGGAGAAGTAGGAAGCCATGGGGACCAGTGTGTGGGGACGATTTTTTTGCTCAGTTGCACCTCAGTTGCACCTTGGCGGCTCGAGCTTTAAACCGGTAACCTTCCAATCACGGGCCTGTTTCTTTACCCGCTAGGCCACGTGTGTTTTTAATAATACATACAAATTATAATACACACAGCAATAATGGTTCCACATCTTACATAAATCCTGTTATCTTGAAAAAGGTTTATTTTTCCCAGAAGAAAACAGATGCCAAAATTCTAATGAATAAAAATGTAATAAACTTTGATTACTTCATGAAAGAATTCAAAAAAGATTTAGCTCATTTAGATTTTGTGATAGCTATGCTTTAGCTTCTAAATTATGCAAAATGCATAACTATCATATATTAATATGACTAATAAGAGTAATAAAACATTTAATAAATGCAATATATATTGTGATGCATAACTAGAAAAAAGGTTTTACTTCAAACCATGAATTAAAAACATTCAAAATATATCTTGTTGAAACACTTTGGATTATTATTAAAAGTTATTAAAATATGGATAGAGAAATTCACTAACATCAGTAAGAGTTTAGTTCAAATCCAAAACACTTCAATAACAATTGATAAAGTTCATTGGATGCAGAATGAAACGTCTCTACCTTAAAGAAAGAAAGTCCAGTTGCCATGACTTAACTTTCAGACGACTTCAATGACAAAAAAAGAAAACAGAATGTGTAAAAACAATCAATTCTTTGAAAATCTGTGCATGGAAAAAAATGCATTAACTTGGAAAATGTAGAGACGTAATATGAAAGAGAAAAATTATAAATTCACCAGAGTTGGAAATTTGGATCTATTATAACTGATTTCAACACAACCACTGACCTCAGAAGTGCAGCTAATGCTCTTCTTCAGAGTATCATCAGCAGGCAGCGTGTTGTCATTGTAGGACGTGACAAACTTGAAGTCGCTGGTACGTGATCCCGTGGTCAGATATGTATCATAATTGTAAGAACTGCGCAGAGTTCCTGCTCCCTCTACCTCTGCATAGTTGGGAGGGAAATACGCGCTGGGAATAGCAACTGCTCCATCAAACAACAGTCTGGGCTTTCTCCTCCGACAGAACCTCACAGCCAGGACCAGAATAAGGAAAGTCAGGAAAAAGGTGGAGACCGAAACCAGCGCGATGATCAGATACGAAGTCAGTTTGGAATTGTTCTCCTCATAAGACACGTCTTTAAGGTCTGGAACTTCAGCCAAGTTGTCTGAAATGAGTAAAGAAACTGTACAGGTTGCAGAGAGAGGGGTCTGTCCGTTATCTTTCACTGAAATAACAAGATTCTGCTTCATGCTGTCAGATTCAGAAATGTCCCTCAGCGCTCTGATCTCCCCACTATGGAGACCAACAGTGAAAAGTCCTGGATCAGTCGACTTGATGATCTGATAAGACAGCCACGCGTTCTGTCCAGAATCAGCATCTACAGCGATCACCTTGGAGACCAGGGAGCCTGAAAGAGCAGCTTTAGGAACCATCTCAGTCATGAAGGTGTTTCCTGCTGGAGCAGGGTATAATATCTGTGGAGAGTTATCGTTCTCGTCCGATATGAAGATGCTCACAGTCACATTGCTGCTGAGTGGAGGAGAACCGTTGTCTCTGGCAACAACCTGGACTTTCAAGCTCCTGAACTTCTCATAATCAAAGGACCTGACAGCATGGATCACCCCTGTGTCTCCATTAATGGATAAGAATGAGGAGACTGGAGCACCACTGACCTCACTGGGCAACAGAGAATAGAAGACTGTGCCGTTCTGTCTCCAGTCTGGGTCTCTCGCAGTAACAGAACAAACAGAGGAGCCGGGTTTGTTATTTTCACTCACATAGGCAGAGTAGGACTGTTCTTCAAACACAGGGGGGTTGTCGTTCACATCAGACACAGATACATGAATGGTCTTGGATGAAGATAAAGGTGGAGATCCTCCATCAGTAGCAGTGATAGTTATGTTATAATCTGTTATTAGTTCACGATCTAAGCTGCTTGTTGTTGTAAGGGAATAATAATTTTTTATCGATGGACTCAGTTTAAAAGGAACATTTTGTGGAATTGAGCAGCGGACCTGCCTATTGTCTGCAGAGTCTTTATCTTGCACATTAATTACCCCGACTTCTGTTCCTGGAATTATATTTTCAGGAACAGGATTCTTCAGAGACTTTAGAAATATTACTGGGGTGTTGTCATTTAAATCCGTTACATCTATAACAACCTTTGCATTGGAAGTTAACCCAAGCCCATCTTTAGCTTGAACTCGTATTTCATATTCTTTTTTCTCTTCAAAATCAATTTGACCTTTCACTTTAATTTCCCCTGTATGTCCATCGATAAAAAACAGCTGCGCTGCTTTATCAGAGATGCGGCTAAATGCATAAGTCACCTCCCCATTCGCTCCCTCATCTGCATCTGTGGCGCTTACAGTAACAACAACTGTATTTAAAGGGGAGTTTTCAGGCAGGCTGACTTTATAGACGGGTTCAGTAAACACGGGTAAATTATCATTGGCGTCCAGAACAGTAACGCGTATTACAGTAGAACCAGATCTCTGTGGAGAGCCGCCGTCCACAGCGGTGAGGGTTAATATCACCTCCTGTTTCTCTTCACGATCCAGTTCTTTTTCTAAGATTAATTCAGAGTATTTCCCCCCGTCGGAGTTTGAGTGTACAGATAAAGAGAAATGCTCGTTCTTTTCCAGCATGTAGCTCTGAATTCCGTTTCTTCCGACGTCCGCGTCATGCGCCTCGTCCAGAGGGAAGCGCGCGCCTTTAACCGCCGATTCACGAATTTCTAATTTAATTTCCTCTTCTGGAAATCGAGGTGAATTGTCATTAACATCCTCAATTTGTACAGAAATATGATGTAGCTCTAATGGATTCTCTAACACGAGCTCGTAATGTAAAGAACAAGAAACCGCAGACCCACAGAGTTCTTCTCGGTCTATTTTTTCCGCGACGCGCAGGTCGCCTGATTGGAGATTAATGTCATAAAAACGCTTCTCAGTGTCCTCCGTATCCAAACGGGCCTCGCGGTAGAATAATCCTTTGGCATCGAGCCCGAGATCCTTGGCTATATTTCCGACCACCGTCCCTCGTTTCACCTCCTCTGGAAGGGAGTAGCTCAGATCCCCGCGGGAGGAGCGCAGAAGCACAAAAATCGTAGCCAGAGAGACAAAGGCATCAGAACGCAATGCTCCCTTTGCTTCTACCATGACGAATGAATCCTTATTTCGATTCCAAATGCGTTTCAACAACTCTCACCTGATCACCACGTATATTTAAAAAAAGGAGAAAGCAGTTCGCTTCGATTTGGAACGCAGTGTCCTACAATACCGTACAACTGGTCAGCAGTCAGTTCGGAGCAGATATTATGTATATGTGGGTGGGCAGAATCTTCAACCAGAAAAATAAAACCACGGTAAACAGCGACACTCGGAGTTCTTTGATTAAACTGCAAGAGATATTGTTGCGCAATACATATCTATCAATGTAATTCAAAGCCGGTATAAAATATGATAAAAATATATTTTGTATAAAGGTGAAATATTTAATCACACTATAAAGAAAAATGTAAATTATTGTTCCTAATGTGCTTAGAAGGGTGCAAATATCTGACAAGAGTCCACTCAGTTTATTTGAGAAAAAGGGCCTTATATAAAATCACGACAAAGGAGATAGTGGTGACACTGGTTAACCTCTACAGTGACCATCAGGGGGAATAATTTATGAAATGGGACTCAAACTATTTCCATTATTTATCCTTTACAGTCTCGGTGGCTATGTGATCAACAGAATGTTAAACCAGTGCTGCCTGGCTCATTCGGTGCAGGTCGCTGTCCACTCCTCTGGTGCTGTATTGGTTGTCAACAATGAAAAGAAAATTAATAATTTGCAACTTGTCTAGGTTGCAACTTTTGCTCAGCTGAATCAGGCAGCCTTAATGTAAATTTTGGTGACACATCTACATGTGACATCTACAGGGGTTCTGTGGCAGGAAAGACACAGTGACTCAGTCACAAATATATGGTAATGCCAATGACCTAACGACTGCAGTTATTTCCAATTAATCATATCAACCAAGTCAAACAAGTCAAAAAGCACAACATTAGGCAACAATATATAGTGTGTATGTGGACATTACGGTAAGAAAAACTATAAATATAACCATGTGGGATGGATGTAGCCTAGTGGGTAACACACTTGCCTATGAACCAGAAGACTATGGAGTCATAGGTTCAAATCCCACTTCCTTCCATTGTGTCCCTGAGCAAGACACTTAACCATAAGTTGCTCCAGGGGGGGACTGTCCCTGTAACTACTGAATGTAAGTCGCTCTGGATAAGAGCATCTGATAAATGCCATAAATGTAATTTAAATGCAAACATGGTTCATAATTTTGTTAAAAAACATACATTCAGCAAAATTTCCAACCGTCAATGAAGCCCAACATCAACCATAATAAATGAAATTGCAATAGCTTTAGATTCATATTCACTGTCACAATCTGGACATCCCAGAAATCAACACAGGGACTTCATGTTGCCTTGTCCTGTGTTTCTAAAATACCTTGATTGTTATCATCTGCTATTATTAGTATTAATGTATCTATGTCATGTCCTCGTGCTGTCATTTCTCTTTTACCTCGACCTAAAACTTTGTTATTTCATGGAGTTATACTGTGTTAAAAAATTAATTACAAACTGATTAAATGAAAGGAAATGATTACCAGAGTTGAGAAACTGGATCCACAGTCACTGATAGCAACACTGTCACCTTTCCCTTTGGTACAGTTCTTCATTGTGTCATCAGCAGGCAGCGTGTTGTCATTGTAGGACGTGACAAACTTGAAGTCGCTGGTACGTGATCCCGTGGTCAGATATGTATCATAATTGTAAGAACTGCGCAGAGTTCCTGCTCCCTCTACCTCGGCATAGTTGGGAGGGAAATACGCGCTGGGAATAGCAACTGCTCCATCAAACAACAGTCTGGGCTTTCTCCTCCGACAGAACCTCACAGCCAGGACCAGAATAAGGAAAGTCAGGAAAAAGGTGGAGACTGAAACCAGCGCGATGATCAGATACGAAGTCAGTTTGGAATTGTTCTCCTCATAAGACACGTCCTTAAGGTCTGGAACTTCAGCCAAGTTGTCTGAAATGAGTAAAGAAACTGTACAGGTTGCAGAGAGAGGGGTCTGTCCGTTATCTTTCACTGAAATAACAAGATTCTGCTTCATGCTGTCAGATTCAGAAATGTCCCTCAGTGCTCTGATCTCTCCACTATGGAGACCAACAGTGAAAAGTCCTGGATCAGTCGACTTGATGATCTGATAAGACAACCATGCATTCTGTCCAGAATCAGCATCTACAGCGATCACCTTGGAGACCAGGGAGCCTGAAAGAGCAGCTTTAGGAACCATCTCAGTCATGAAGGTGTTTCCTGCTGGAGCAGGGTATAATATCTGTGGAGAGTTATCGTTCTCGTCCGATATGAAGATGCTCACAGTCACGTTGCTGCTTAGTGGAGGAGAACCGTTGTCTCTGGCCACAACCTGGACATTCAAGCTCCTGAACTTTTCATAGTCAAAGGACCTGACAGCATGGATCACCCCTGTGTCTCCATTAATGGATAAGAATGAGGAGACTGGAGCACCACTGACCTCACTGGGCAACAGAGAATAGAAGACTGTGCCGTTCTGTCTCCAGTCTGGGTCTCTCGCAGTAACGGAACAAACAGAGGAGCCGGGTTTGTTATTCTCACTCACATAGGCAGAGTAGGACTGTTCTTCAAACACAGGGGGGTTGTCGTTCACATCAGATACAAAGAGCTGAATTGCCTCAGAGGAAGACAATGGTGGAACGCCTTCATCTGTTGCGATAATTGTTATGTTATAGTATTCAGTTAATTCCCGATCAAGATCACCTGTAGTAACTAAAGAATAATAATTTTTAATTGATGGGTTTAATTTAAAAGGGACATTCTGCTGAATATAGCAGCGGACCTCTCGATTTCCATCTGAGTCTTTATCTTGCACATTAATTATACCAACCTCTGTCCCAGGAGCTATATTTTCCGGAATTGGGTTGTGAACTGAACTTAAAAGTATTACGGGTGAATTATCATTAATATCAGTAATGTCTATAACCACCTTTGCGTTTGACGCCAGTCCAGCCGCGTCTTTTGCTTGAACTCGTATTTCGTAGTCTCGCTTTTCTTCGAAATCTACATGTCCGGTTACCTTAATCTCCCCGCTCGATCTGTCAATAGAAAACAGTTTCGCTGCCTTATCGGATATGCGACTGAATTCATACGCGACCTCTCCGTTCGATCCTTCGTCTGCATCTGTGGCGCTCACGGCAGTGACCACGGTGCCTAACGCGGCGTTTTCAGGCAGGGCGACCTTGTAAACGGACTGTGTGAAAACGGGTAAATTGTCGTTAGCATCCAGGACGGTCACGTGAATCACGACCTTGCCAGACCTCTGCGGAGACCCCCCGTCGCTGGCCGTGAGCAGCAACTCCAGTTCTCGCTGCTGTTCGCGGTCGAGCTCCTTCTCCAGAATTAACTCGCTGTATTTCCCCCCTTCCGCGTTCGAATGCACCGCGAGAGAGAAGTGCTCGTTCTTCTCGAGCACGTAGCTCTGGACCCCGTTTCTACCCAAATCCGGGTCGTGCGCTTCATCCAGCGGGAACCGCGCACCTCGAACAGCCGATTCTCCAATTTCCAAATGGATCTTCTCGTTAGGAAAACGCGGCGAGTTGTCATTGATATCCACAATTTGTATGGAAATTCGATGTAGTTCCAATGGGCTTTCGAGGACTATTCCATATTTTAAAACGCACGACGTCTTCGACCCGCAGAGCTCTTCGCGGTCGATGATTTCAGCTACCACGAGATCCCCAGACTGCGCGTTAACGTCGCAAAATCGTCTGTTATTGTCCTCGACCTCCAACCGAGCCTTGCGAGCCGAAAATCCAGCAGAACCGAGCCCCAGATCTTTGGAGATGTGGGCGACGACCGCACCCCGTTTCATCTCCTCGGGAACAGAATAACTCAGGTCCCCAAGACACATTCGCAAAACAACGGACATGGCCGAGAGAAAGACAGTGTCGCCGACGAAAAATATATTCTTTTTCATCATGATGACCTTGCGAGCTTCTCCCCAACCAAAAAAAAATTGATATAAAGGCAGACGTTTGAAATGAAAAAGCACAGTAAGCACGTCCCTATGAGCAGACGTCGACACTAGACAGAAGAGGAATGTTCTGTCTGAATTTTAATATTACAGAAGACGGTGGGGAGACACGTCTAGCAACGCAACGTGGGCGAATAGCGACACTCAGAGTGCATAACACTGAACTGCATGTCATCATTACCACAGTAAATTCTCCCGAATTACATATATATACAAATACCCAGTAAAAAGCAGAACTAACTTCACATATATAGTTTTAAGCTGATCAGTGATTGTAGTTCTAAAATAATTCATTAGTAAATAGTTTAATAATATGGTATTAACTCATTTACTATTAAAAGGAAATAAAAACGTGTGCGTGGCAGATTTTTTCATTATTAACTTTTGTCTGATTTTTACTACAAAATATTTTCAAGGGTGAAAAGTCTGCATCATGTTATATATTCAGGACTTCACCTTTTCACACTGGGCACAAACTCCAACAGCTTTAACCAGCACAAATCATCCAGGCTGTGCTCATTTCATGACAATTTCAGATTCGTTCAGATGACAATAAACACACGTCAACATTTATAAATTCCTTGTTAAATTAATGTAAAGCCATATCAATCTCATAAAATGGTTTTAAAACTTTCAAAAATAACACACAAAGCATTTCAAGGAACAAAATATACAAGAAGGTAAATTACTCAAGGTAACTGATGTGCACATGACACAGCTAAGCAGATCAGTTGATAAATCTGCCAAAGATTTCATCAAAGAGATTGTTTGGCTGTTTATGTAATTCATTTGATGTAATATTAACATGGGTGTGGGAACATACACATTGTGCAGTTAGTATCATTACCTGAACATTACACCAGATAAAACTCAGCCTACCTCAACAGAATCTCCATTACTGACGAGGTATTTTTCTTCAGCAAACTCATTTGAGCTTCTCTTCAGAGTGTCATCAGCAGGAAGCGTGCTGTCATTGTAGGACGTGACAAACTTGAAGTCGCTGGTACGTGATCCCGTGGTCAGATATGTATCATAATTGTAAGAACTGCGCAGAGTTCCTGCTCCCTCTACCTCGGCATAGTTGGGAGGGAAGTACGCGCTGGGAATAGCAACTGCTCCATCAAACAACAGTCTGGGCTTTCTCCTCCGACAGAACCTCACAGCCAGGACCAGAATAAGGAAAGTCAGGAAAAAGGTGGAGACCGAAACCAGCGCAATGATCAGATACGAAGTCAGTTTGGAATTGTTCTCCTCATAAGACACGTCTTTAAGGTCTGGAACTTCAGCCAAGTTGTCTGAAATGAGTAAAGAAACTGTACAGGTTGCAGAGAGAGGGGTCTGTCCGTTATCTTTCACTGAAATAACAAGATTCTGCTTCATGCTGTCAGATTCAGAAATGTCCCTCAGCGCTCTGATCTCCCCACTATGGAGACCAACAGTGAAAAGTCCTGGATCAGTCGACTTGATGATCTGATAAGACAGCCACGCGTTCTGTCCAGAATCAGCATCTACAGCGATCACCTTGGAGACCAGGGAGCCTGAAAGAGCAGCTTTAGGAACCATCTCAGTCATGAAGGTGTTTCCTGCTGGAGCAGGGTATAATATCTGTGGAGAATTATCGTTCTCGTCCGATATGAAGATGCTCACAGTCACGTTGCTGCTGAGTGGAGGAGAACCGTTGTCTCTGGCCACAACCTGGACTTTCAAGCTCCTGAACTTCTCATAATCAAAGGACCTGACAGCATGGATCACCCCTGTGTCTCCATTAATGGATAAGAATGAGGAGACTGGAGCACCACTGACCTCACTGGGCAACAGAGAATAGAAGACTGTGCCGTTCTGTCTCCAGTCTGGGTCTCTCGCAGTAACGGAACAAACAGAGGAGCCGGGTTTGTTATTCTCACTCACATAGGCAGAGTAGGACTGTTCTTCAAACACAGGGGGGTTGTCGTTCACATCAGATACAGATACATGAATGGTCTTGGATGAAGATAAGGGTGGAGATCCTCCATCAGTAGCAGTGATAGTTATGTTATAATCTGCTATTTGTTCACGGTCTAGTTCTGCTGTAGTAACAAGAGAATAATAGTTTTTAATTGATGGGATTAATTTAAAAGGGACATTTTGCTGGATGGAGCAGTGAACCTTATGGTTCTCCTCTGAGTCCTCGTCCTGCACATTCAAAATCCCCACCTCTGTCCCTGGTGCTGAATTTTCAGGAATAGGCGAATTAAGAGACTTTAAAAAAATGACGGGTGTATTATCATTTACATCTAATACATATATAATGACTTTTGCATATGATGTCAGTCCAGCTCCATCCATTGCTTGAACTCTTATTTCATACTCTGTTCCATCCTCAAAGTCTACTGCTCCAGCCACTTTTAAATTCCCGCTAGTTCTGTCCACTGAAAATATCTTTGCAGCCTCATCAGAGATGCGGCTAAATGCATAAGTCGCCTCCCCATTCGCTCCCTCATCTGCGTCTGTGGCGCTTACAGTAACAACGACTGTATTTAAAGGGGAGTTTTCAGGCAGGCTGACTTTATAGACGGGTTCAGTAAATACGGGTAAATTATCATTGGCGTCCAGAACAGTAACGCGTATTACAGTAGAACCAGATCTCTGTGGAGAGCCGCCGTCCACAGCGGTGAGGGTTAATATCACATCCTGTTGCTCTTCACGATCCAGTTCTTTCTCTAAGACTAATTCACAGTATTTCCCCCCGTCAGAATTTGAGTGTACAGATAAAGAGAAATGCTCGTTCTTTTCCAGCGTGTAGCTCTGAATTCCGTTTCTTCCCACGTCCGCGTCACTCGCTTCATGCAAAGGGAAGCGCGCGCCTTTTACTGCAGATTCCCTTATTTCCAAATTAATACCATCGTTTGGGAAACGCGGCGAGTTGTCATTAATATCTTGAACCTGAAGGGAAATGGTATGCAATTCTAACGGATTTTCTAACAATAGACCGAGTTTTAAGGTGCACGCTGCCTTTGAAGCACAGAGCTGTTCACGGTCTATCCGTTCAGCAACGGTCAGATCTCCGGTCAATACATTTAATTCACAAAACTGTTTCCGATTACCCTCCAAATCTATTCGAGCCTTGCGTAAAGACAGTCCTCTTGCATCGAGTCCAAGGTCTTTGGCCACATTTCCGACGACAGCTCCCCGTTTCATCTCCTCTGGAACCGAATAGATTAAGTCCCGGTTGCTGTGGCAGAGATGGAAAATAAACGCGGCGGCCCAAACAATGCCAGTCGAAGGGAGACGATTTAATCCCGTCATTTTTATGCCGTCCTCAGAAACAACATCCGACGAAACCGATATAATCAACACGACGGAATGATGCGCTTCCTATTAAAACCTCCTCTCCGCTACAGTGGGGCGGGCGAGTTCTCTAATTTAACATAATTTATGAACAGGAGCAGCGCTGCACACCAGGCCATCAGCTGGTGAAGAGTGACACTCTGAGTACATTTTATGAATTACACTGACCTCTCGTGCACTTAACTACGCTGGATAAACTGGTACTTTATCATAAATTATGTGTCAATTAGCATTTAAACTGATGATGTATTGGAAAAAACTTTTAAAGATACAAAGATTACATTATGGAAATATTTTCTACTCGGTCATTCTGTTTAGACATTTAATTAAAAAAAAAAAGAAATTGAAGTAATTGTCATTGTGATACACTACATAGCTCAGCACATGGTGCACACAACAAAATGTGTCCTCTACATCTGACCCATCACCCTTGGCGAGCAGTTGGCAGCCATGAAACATAACCGAGGAACAGTGTCTGGGGACTTCCAGTGGCACCTTGGCAGTTCAGGATTTGAACCTGCAACCTTCTGGCTACAAGCCTGCTCCTTTAATATATACCACTAGACCACCAGCAATGAGCTTAGGTTTGATCATAAAGGGTTTGGGCTGCAGAGAGCAAGGTGCCCTGAAATGGGTGAAAATTTAAATGCTTAATTGCCATCTTGATATGAGCACGAATACTATGCAATCTCAGAATGAAATAACTTATTAGAAAGGAGAAAAGACACAGAGACCACCTACATTTACTGATTCAGATACACCCCCCCCAAAAAAGGAAAAAGAAGATCCTAACATAACGTATTAGAATAAAGTATTTGAGGTAATGGTAACACTGGATAACCTCTACAGTGCCATCATGGTGAATAATTTATTATATGGTAATCAAAACTATTTCCATTATTTATACTAAACAGTCTCTGTGGCTAAACAATCACTAAATATTGTCTATCGTCAGAATGTTAAACCAGCGCTGACAACTTTTTCTGTGCAAGTTGCTATCCACTCTTCTGGGGCTGAATTACGTTTCGACTATTTCAGATAACATTCTTAAATCAAAGCAAGCAATCCAATGAAAGTCTTTTGTCAAAACCATTCAACATTTCTGTTGACTAACAACACATTAGCCAAACCAGCACAACAGCACAGCAGACAAGCATTAATAAACCAGACTAAAAAAACCTCCAACACACCCATCATATGATTCCAGAAACAGCAGCAAAAGTGAGGTAACAGTCTACAGAAGGCAACAAATAACCTGAAGCAAAACCACAAGAACAAACCTTTATGTTTAAAATCTCCAATCAAGACCAACATAAAGCCAAATACACATGCAGAAAGAATGTAAAACTGAAGCAAAATAATATAAATCTCACCAAATATGGTTTATAATTTTGTTCATTAAACATACAGAACCGCTCCCAACCATCAATAAAGTCCTGACTCACCTGTATCTTCACCCAGTCATCAAACAAATTATTAAAATTATTTCCATGGATCACAAAAGCGCATGTTATGAAGATGTGTTATTTAAATTACTTATATTGAGTCAAATAATGTAAGATACTGATTAAATAAAAGAGATAAATTACCAGAGTTGAAAACCTGGATCCATTGTCACTGATGGCAACACTGTCACCTGTCCCTTTGGGACAGTTCTTCATTGTGTCATCAGCAGGCAGCGTGTTGTCATTGTAGGACGTGACAAACTTGAAGTCGCTGGTACGTGATCCCGTGGTCAGATATGTATCATAATTGTAAGAACTGCGCAGAGTTCCTGCTCCCTCTACCTCGGCATAGTTGGGAGGGAAATACGCGCTGGGAATAGCAACTGCTCCATCAAACAACAGTCTGGGCTTTCTCCTCCGACAGAACCTCACAGCCAGGACCAGAATAAGGAAAGTCAGGAAAAAGGTGGAGACTGAAACCAGCGCGATGATCAGATACGAAGTCAGTTTGGAATTGTTCTCCTCATAAGACACGTCCTTAAGGTCTGGAACTTCAGCCAAGTTGTCTGAAATGAGTAAAGAAACTGTACAGGTTGCAGAGAGAGGGGTCTGTCCGTTATCTTTCACTGAAATAACAAGATTCTGCTTCATGCTGTCAGATTCAGAAATGTCCCTCAGCGCTCTGATCTCCCCACTATGGAGACCAACAGTGAATAGTCCTGGATCAGTCGACTTGATGATCTGATAAGACAACCACGCGTTCTGTCCAGAATCAGCATCTACAGCGATCACCTTGGAGACCAGGGAGCCTGAAAGAGCAGCTTTAGGAACCATCTCAGTCATGAAGGTGTTTCCTGCTGGAGCAGGGTATAATATCTGTGGAGAGTTATCGTTCTCGTCTGATATGAAGATGCTCACAGTCACGTTGCTGCTGAGTGGAGGAGAACCGTTGTCTCTGGCCACAACCTGAACTTTCAAGCTCCTGAACTTCTCATAATCAAAGGACCTGACAGCATGGATCACCCCTGTGTCTCCATTAATGGATAAGAATGAGGAGACTGGAGCACCACTGACCTCACTGGGCAACAGAGAATAGAAGACTGTGCCGTTCTGTCTCCAGTCTGGGTCCCTCGCAGTAACAGAACAAACAGAGGAGCCGGGTTTGTTATTCTCACTCACATAGGCAGAGTAGGACTGTTCTTCAAACACAGGGGGGTTGTCGTTCACATCAGACACAGATACATGAATTGTCATCGAAGACGATAGTGGAGGAGTGCCTTCATCAGTAGCTGTGACAGTTATATTATAGCCAGAGGCAATTTCACGATCAAGTTCTTGACTAGTAACGATGGAGTAATATTTTTTAATAGACGGGATTAATTTAAACGATGAGGTTTCCTGAATAGAACAGCGCACCTGTTTATTTCCTCCAGCGTCTTTATCATGCACATGAATTATTGCGACCTCAGTACCTGGAGGAGCATTTTCTGGAATAGAATTACTCATTGACTTCACTACAATAACCGGGGCATTGTCATTTACGTCCGTGATGTCTACAATCACTTTGGCATTAGACGCTAATCCTAAACCGTCTTTTGCTTGTATGCCTATCTCGTAATGAGCTTCCTCTTCGTAGTCGATCAGGCCAGCCACCCGAACCTCTCCAGTATTTCTGTCCAGCGAGAAGCTTCTGGCCGCAGCGTCGGATATTCGGCTGAACTCGTACGTCACTTTGCCGTTCACGCCCTCGTCTGCGTCGGCGGCGCTCACCGTTACAACAGGGGTTCCCAAGGGCGAGTTTTCGGGGAGACCGATTTTATACACGGGCAAACCAAAGACAGGAACGTTGTCGTTCGCATCAAGCACGTTAACGTGTATCGTTACAGAGCTGGATCGCGGAGGCGAGCCGCCATCAGACGCCGTGAGGTGCAGAGACATGTCGCGCTGCTGTTCGCGGTCCAGTTCTTTTTCCAGCACCAGCTCGCCATACTTGATCCCGTCTGCATTCGTACTGACGCGCAAAGCGAAATGCTCGTTTCTCTGGAGCGAATATCGTTGCACTGCATTTGTTCCCACGTCGGCGTCGTGCGCCTCGCTCAGAAGGAACACCGTCCCTTTACCTGCGGACTCGCGTATTTCCAGTTTTATTTCATCCGTGGCGAACTGCGGCGCGTTGTCGTTCACGTCCAGAATGTGCACCACGAGGCCGTGCAGCTCTAAAGGGTTCTCCAGAACCAGCTCGTAATTTAACGCGCAGGACGACCTCGAGCCGCAGAGAGCCTCTCGGTCTACGACCTGCGAGACGACCAGATCCCCCGTGTTCGGGTTTATGTCGAAATAGCGTTTGCCGCTCTCCTCCGTGTCCAAACGGACCTTGCGCGCGGACATGGTCTTTGAATCCATTCCCATGTCCTTAACAATATTTCCAACCACGGTGGCAATTCTCGTTTCCTCGGCAACAGAATACGCCAAATCCGCATAAGAGCCGGTTAACGCCGACAGAAAGAAAGCCAAGACAAGCAGCGAAGCACACGCCGAAAAATCTTTCCAGCCCATGCTGACGAGATACAGTGAAACGCGTCGACAAAAGATGATCAAATAAATGAAACAGGCCGTTTGTTAGGATGTCCAAGAGAGAAAAATATTTTAACTCAACCACCGACGCGGATCTTAAAAAAAAATGGAGGAAAATCCCCTCCCTCTCTAAATTTCAGATGTGGGTGGAAGTGCGTAAAAAATAATACAGGTGGACAGCGACCCTGTGAGCACATCTTTGAAACTGCACTGCAAAGTGGGAAATATAACACGTCATTTTACTGTTTCGTTTATGGTAACATAAAAAAATACACAAAATGTATCAGACAGATTATTACTAAAGTAAATATGTCCACTGTCCAATGAAGAAGAAGAAAACAGCAAAAAAACATGTGTCAGTAAAAAGAGGAAAGAAAATCTTACCTCTGAAACGTCCCCTGGACTGTCAAGCGCAACTATACCACCCTCCGTAGTAAAATTTTCATTTTTTGTTAGTGTATTATTTGCTTGAAGTGTGCTGTCATTGTAGGACGTGACAAACTTGAAGTCGCTGGTACGTGATCCCGTGGTCAGATATGTATCATAATTGTAAGAACTGCGCAGAGTTCCTGCTCCCTCTACCTCGGCATAGTTGGGAGGGAAGTACGCGCTGGGAATAGCAACTGCTCCATCAAACAACAGTCTGGGCTTTCTCCTCCGACAGAACCTCACAGCCAGGACCAGGATAAGGAAAGTCAGGAAAAAGGTGGAGACTGAAACCAGCGCGATGATCAGATACGAAGTCAGTTTGGAATTGTTCTCCTCATAAGACACGTCTTTAAGGTCTGGAACTTCAGCCAAGTTGTCTGAAATGAGTAAAGAAACTGTACAAGTTGCAGAGAGAGGGGTCTGTCCGTTATCTTTCACTGAAATAACAAGATTCTGCTTCATGCTGTCAGATTCAGAAATGTCCCTCAGCGCTCTGATCTCTCCACTATGGAGACCAACAGTGAAAAGTCCTGGATCAGTCGACTTGATGATCTGATAAGACAGCCACGCGTTCTGTCCAGAATCAGCATCTACAGCGATCACCTTGGAGACCAGGGAGCCTGAAAGAGCACCTTTAGGAACCATCTCAGTCATGAAGGTGTTTCCTGCTGGAGCAGGGTATAATATCTGTGGAGAGTTATCGTTCTCGTCCGATATGAAGATGCTCACAGTCACGTTGCTGCTGAGTGGAGGAGAACCGTTGTCTCTGGCCACAACTTGGACTTTCAAGCTCCTAAACTTCTCATAGTCAAAGGACCTGACAGCATAGATCACCCCTGTGTCTCCATTAATGGATAAGAAGGAGGAGACTGGAGCACCACTGATCTCACTGGGCAACAGAGAATAGAAGACTGTGCCGTTCTGTCTCCAGTCTGGGTCTCTCGCAGTAACAGAACAAACAGAGGAGCCGGGTTTGTTATTCTCACTCAAATAGGCAGAGTAGGACTGTTCTTCAAACACAGGGGGGTTGTCGTTCACATCAGATACAGATAGGAAGATTGTCTTGGATGATGATAGTGGTGGTGTACCTTCATCTGTTGCAGTGACAGTTACATTATAAGCTGCTACAAATTCCCGGTCTAGCTTATCTGTTGTGATCAGAGAATAATAATTTTTTAATGATGGGTTTAATTTAAATGGCACATTTAGGGAGAGGGAGCAGTGGACTTGTCGGTTTTTCCCGGAGTCTTTATCCTGTACCTTAATAATTCCTATCTCTGAGCCTGGTGCAGAATTTTCGGGAATTATGTCATTCAGTGATTGAATTTCTATAACTGGCGCGTTGTCATTCACATCTATAATGTCTATAATTACTTTCGCATTGGATGCTAAACCCAACCCATCCTTTGCTTGTACGGTCAGCTCATAGGATTTTTGTTTCTCATAATCAACAGGACCGACGACCTTAATTTCACCGCTGCGCCTATCTAAGGAAAATATTTCAGCAATTTTGTCCGGAACTCGGCTGAACTCGTACACTACTTCACCATTCTGCCCTTCGTCCGAGTCTGTCGCGGAAACGGCGACAATAACCGTGTTCACGGGCGAATTTTCGGCCAGATCGATCCTGTACGTCGGCTGCGTAAAGACGGGCACGTTGTCGTTGGCGTCGAGCACAGTCACTCGGATGACGGCTGTCCCTGATTTCTGGGGCGCGCCGTCGTCGAACGCGGTGAGAGTGAACGTCATTTCCCGCTGCTGCTCGCGGTCGAGCTCTTTCTCTAAAACCAGCTCGCTGTATTTCGCTCCGTCTGAATTCGTCCCCGTGCGTAAAGAGAAATGGCCGTTCCTCTGGAGGACGTATCGCTGAACCGAGTTTTTCCCCACGTCCGCGTCGTGGGCCTCGCCCAGCAGAAACGCGGTCCCTTTCGTCGCAGATTCGTGTATTTCCAGCGCGATTTCGCCGTTGGAGAACTGCGGCGCGTTGTCGTTGACGTCCTCCACGTGAACCACCACGCCGTGCAATTCCAACGGCTTCTCCAGCAGAAGCTCGTATTTTAAAGCGCAAGACATCCTGGAACCGCAAAGCTCCTCCCGGTCTACTGTCTCCGAAACAGTCAGCGCGCCAGTGCTGGGGTTTATGTCGAAATACCGCTTCCCTCCGTCATCCGTGTTCAGTCGCGCCTTTCTTAAGGACAGCCGATTCGGGTCGAGCCCGATGTCCTTCGCTACGTTGCCCACCACGAATCCCCGTTTCATCTCTTCTGCAACAGAATACTGAATGTCTCCATGGCTGATGCGCAGAACAACAGAAAGACAGGCGGCCAAAAGCAATTTCCCGTGCGCCATTCTCAAGTCACACCATTAGCAGCGCGTATTTTAAAGGAAAGCGAATAAATGAGCGAATCCGCGAGGCGAATCACCCAGACCAGATATTCCGCCGTGCAACCGATATACTGCGCAGCTCGAGTTATATCTGTCCTTTTGTGCTGTGCAGTAAATGGTTGGCTTTAAAAATAAGGCTGTAGAACAGCGACGCTGTGAGGGATTTTCAAGAACTGCAATTTTAAAACAGAAAATTGTCTACCAGACTCGAGATGATCCGCGCAAAAAAGAAAATTGTCGAAGGTATTAAATATCATGGAATTTAACACGTGAATCAATTAACACATAAACATATTTAAAAAACCCAGAATATCAAAATGTCTATCTATCCCTCCGTCTGTCAGTGTTACATATTAGTTACAGTAACAAACATGTAAATAACCTGTTGTTAAAAAGTAGAAAATAATAATGATAAAACAAATACAGTTGTAAAAGTTGCTTTTTGAACAATGACAACTGCATAGATTCATATATTAAACATTAAAAATGAAAAAATTACAAATTTAATGTCACTTATCACTACATAAAAAATGTGGAAATTTTCCTGATTCTCCATTTTAATCATAAAAATTATTATTATTATTTTGTAATAAAGTCAGCATAAACTAAAGACTGACTCATAAGAACCATATGAAAAATATCTGACAAACATCTCAAAAACTGTTAAACGTGATTTATTATTACCTCATTAAAAAAATATCTCAATTACCTCATAAAAAAATCGTTTATAGCAGCATGGCAAAAGCACGTGATCTACTGCCTGAATTCTAATTTGTGCAAGGAAAATCAAAGCATAAGTGGACGAGCGACATACATTCAAAAATGTAATTTCAAATGGCACTGAGATTATCCAACCATACATAAAAACCATGTGGACCTGTCTTTAACACACTTCAGCATTCTTTGACAAACTGTCTTGCTGCTTGAACCAGTGAGATCAGCCATGTAGTTAAGAAAAAAAAAAAAAAGTAGGTAAAAGACAACCAAGAAAGCGCACAGCTAGACACAGTTGGATTAATACGAGCATCTTGTCTTGTGCCTACTGATGCATGTACTGTCAAAGGCAAATGAATTCCACAAACATCCATAACCTGGCACAAAGTTCCATTCTACACCGAAAAGAAGACAGGGTTGCTGATCTAAAAATGGTGCTGAACAATACTTTTTATAAAAATCAGGATAAAACAGCATGTGGTTTAATGTGATAAACAAATGCATTTCAGAGGAAACATTTCTAAAATATTCTACTTTTGGAACCTCAAAAAAGTAATAAAAGTGAATTTAATAAACTGACAGCTCAATAATATAACTATTGTATCAAAGTTGGATGCTGTAAACATGTAAAAACAAAAAGACATATCCGCCATTTGTTGTAAATCTAAAGAAGCATCGGATTAAAAAAAATAATGCATAAAACTAATACAAAATGTCTAAAAAATATTGGCAGCTTACCTCAGTTACTGAGGATGCATCACTCAGAGTAAAATGTTCTATACTTTTCTTCAGTGTGTCATCAGCAGGCAGCGTGTTGTCATTGTAGGACGTGACAAACTTGAAGTCGCTGGTACGTGATCCCGTGGTCAGATATGTATCATAATTGTAAGAACTGCGCAGAGTTCCTGCTCCCTCTACCTCTGCATAGTTGGGAGGGAAATACGCGCTGGGAATAGCAACTGCTCCATCAAACAACAGTCTGGGCTTTCTCCTCCGACAGAACCTCACAGCCAGGACCAGAATAAGGAAAGTCAGGAAAAAGGTGGAGACCGAAACCAGCGCGATGATCAGATACGAAGTCAGTTTGGAATTGTTCTCCTCATAAGACACGTCTTTAAGGTCTGGAACTTCAGCCAAGTTGTCTGAAATGAGTAAAGAAACTGTACAGGTTGCAGAGAGAGGGGTCTGTCCGTTATCTTTCACTGAAATAACAAGATTCTGCTTCATGCTGTCAGATTCAGAAATGTCCCTCAGCGCTCTGATCTCTCCACTATGGAGACCAACAGTGAAAAGTCCTGGATCAGTCGACTTGATGATCTGATAAGACAGCCACGCGTTCTGTCCAGAATCAGCATCTACAGCGATCACCTTGGAGACCAGGGAGCCTGAAAGAGCAGCTTTAGGAACCATCTCAGTCATGAAGGTGTTTCCTGCTGGAGCAGGGTATAATATCTGTGGAGAGTTATCGTTTTCGTCCGATATGAAGATGCTCACAGTCACGTTGCTGCTGAGTGGAGGAGAACCGTTGTCTCTGGCCACAACCTGGACTTTCAAGCTCCTAAACTTCTCATAATCAAAGGACCTGACAGCATGGATCACCCCTGTGTCTCCATTAATGGATAAGAATGAGGAGACTGGAGCACCACTGACCTCACTGGGCAACAGAGAATAGAAGACTGTGCCGTTCTGTCTCCAGTCTGGGTCTCTCGCAGTAACAGAACAAACAGAGGAGCCGGGTTTGTTATTCTCACTCACATAGGCAGAGTAGGACTGTTCTTCAAACACAGGGGGGTTGTCGTTCACGTCAGATAAAGAAAGGCGGATGGTTTTGGATGAAGATAAAGGTGGTGTTCCTTCATCTGTTGCAGTGATTGTTAAATTATATTCACTAATGACCTCACGGTCTAATTCACTTGTTGTTACAATAGAGTAATAATTCTTAATTGACAGGTTTAGTTTGAATGGAACATTCTGCTGAATGGAACAATGCACCTGACGATTGGGTCCTGAATCTTTATCTTGTATGTTAATGATTCCGACTTCTGTTCCTGGTGGTACATTTTCTAGAAGAGGGTCGTTTAGAGACTTTACTACAATAACAGGTGCGTTATCATTAATATCTGTAATTTTAATAATGACATTAGCAAAAGATGTTAGACCTGCACCATCCTTTGCTTGGACACCAATTTCGTATGTTGTCTTTTTTTCAAAATCAAGAGCAGCATTCAGTATAATTTCCCCAGTTTGTTTTTTTAGTTTAAATAATTTACCTTCCTCACCCGAAATGCGACCAAATTCGTATGAAACTTGACCATTCGGCCCCTCATCAGCGTCCACAGCGCTGACTGTCAGCAAGACGGAATCGAGAGGAAGGTTTTCAGCAACACTGACTTCATATACAGACTGAGTAAAAACAGGAACGTTATCATTCGCGTCAAGTACAGTCACGTGAATGGTTACTGTACCAGATCTCTGCGGGGTTCCTCCGTCTACAGCAGTCAGTGTTAACATCAGTTCCTGCTGCTGCTCGCGATCTAGCTCTTTATCTAAAACCAACTCAATCTGCTTCCCACGGCCTTGTTTCGCACGGACATCCAGAGTAAAATGGTCGTTCTTCTGTAAGGAATAGCTCTGGACTCCGTTTAGTCCGATGTCCGCATCATGAGCCTCGCCAACAGCAAACCGAGCTCCTTTATCTGCTGATTCCGTGATCTCATATTTAATATTGTCGCTGGGAAATTCGGGTGCGTTGTCGTTTACATCTTGAATCTGAGCAACGACACGATGCAGTTCTAGTGGATTTTCGAGAAGAATTTCATATTTAAGCGAACAAGCGGCCAGCGCGCCGCAAAGCTCTTCCCTGTCCAGCCTCTCAGCTATCACAAGATCCCCCGAGTTTAACCTGATGTCGAAATAACGACTGCTCCCATCATCCACATCCAAACGCGCTTTTCGAGCTGACAGCGTCTTTGCATTTAATCCGATATCCTTCGCGATATTTCCGACAACAGCGCCGATCCTCATCTCCTCTGGAATGGAATAGCTGATTTCTCCACTGCCACCATGCCAGAGAAAAATATAAAATCCTGCCGTCATCATAAAAAAAGAAAATCCGCGGTGTTCCATCGTCGATCAGTAACTAAAACGATTTTATTTAGACGCCAGGTACAGTTGCAAGAAGAAATGCGACCGAAAGGTGAAGGACGCTTTAAATGTCGACTGTGAGATGTTGTACAGCTCGACAAAGCCTCCTCCTCATGCAAAACATCTAGGGAGGAGATATGATTTCTAACCAGACTTGGTACATAGCGACACTTAGCGTACAACTAAAATATCGCAGAAAAATTACCGGTCATAATAAAGGTGATATGAACATGAACAATTATAGCTCCACAAATAAATACTCACAGTCACAGATAGAAAAATTATTGTCGGTATTTTGCGGGATTATTATTATTTATTTTTTTTATTTGATACTGACGAAAAGGGGACGTAACCCCCCCCCCCCCCCCCCCCCCCCAAAAAAAAAAAACCCCACATTAAATAGAAAATTTTGAAAGTTAACTGAAACGGGAAAAGCATGTTACTAAAAATTAAATTACATTATTTGATTTAAAATTATTTACATTATTACATTATAAAAGAGAGGCTTAGTACACAGCAACAGATGAATAAAATATTATAAGCATTACCTTACAATAAGTGTAATCTTATAATGTGTTTCCAGTGTTTATAGTCACATACCTAAGACAGGGGTACTGCTCAGATACCCACAGTTTGAACATTTTTGCTAACGCACAGTGCTACACACATCACAAGGAAAAAAATTCTTCAGATATTCACCAAACTGGAGCTAATCTCCATCTTCAACAATCAAACATGGACATGGTTGCTGTCCTAAGACGTGGTGCTGAATCATAGCGATAACACCATGGAAAGAGAGCAACAGTGTCATTACATGCATGCAATAGAAATTATTTCTTCAAAATGGTATATTCTAAACATAAAAAACACCGTTATAGAAAAAAATACATAAGAGAATTAGGCAACAATATTTTCATAATTTAAAAATGAAAAGACTAACTGTCACACCATGTCACTGCCAACGCACAGTCAACCTACTTATGATCACCATCACATGCACTGCATAACACTCCAAAACACAAATAACTCATGAGCATTATCAGCATATCCCAGTGCCAAGCAAGCAAGACACTTGCACCATTACTCAGAACTTATCTTAATAGATACTTGATGTTCCTTAATTTACTTTGTTTTTGGGTTGCCATTCCATAATTATTATATTTTACACATTTTTTAAAGTTTTTCTTTAATGAAACTTTATCTTTTGAACACACTTGGGTTTGCCTGTAAATCCATGGCTGGACAGTAACAACAAATATTATGGCCACACTAATGTTTTAAATGTAAAATGTAAACAACACATACACTGCAAAAGCAAATGATAAAAGCATATGAAATAAACTAAGTAAAAAAGAGGTGATATACAGTGCAATACACACAACAAAATATGCCTTCTGCATTAAGCCCATTGCCCTCAGTGCACGGAATATATGTTCCTCAAGGGGACTTCAGCGGCACGTTAATGGTTTGACATTTAGACCCACAGTGTTTCAGTTACTGGTCCGCTGCCATACCTGCTAACTTTAGCCAGGGATCCACCCCAGGGCAGTGGTAAGTACGTAATTAGGTACAGCTCTGAGTGGCCAGGTAGAGAGATACAACTGCCAACAATTAGATGGAAGTGTTTAAAACAGGAATAGCCACGACCAGCTAAAAAAAAAAAAGACTGCCTGAGTCCTGGAGTAGAGATGGTGGTGAACAAACAGCAAAGATCGATAAACAGCTATAGTGGATAGAGCAAGAGAGCAAAAACACTGCAGTGGAGCAAAGTGTGGCGTATCGTGCTGGCTAACGATCATGGGGTTGCTGTAAAGCTGCTGGGTTGTTGGCCGTTGTTTTATGGATAATTATTTTACTATGTTTCAGACTTTTTGGTTAATCCTTTTTAAGTCTTTGCTTTAGATTATTTTATTGGTTATTTATTCCAATGTTTTAAGATTTTAGTTTAGTCCTTTTAAGTACCAGGCCGAAGCACCAGTAATCCATAACAGAGTACTATATAAGGAAGGATGGGTTGTCACCAGAGTGTACTATTAATTGCATGTGTTTGATGTGGAAACAGCTGACAGATTATTTTGCATGGAATGATTTTATTTTGATTGTGTGACTTGTGTGTTTTTATACTTTTATATTTTACCTTTATACTTTTTGCTTTTATAAATTTAACAGTGAAAGTGTACACCCATTTTCTTTTTTTCAACTCGGTGTTGTAGATATTTTAAATCAGCCTAAAGAGCTGAACCCGAAGGCATAGTTGCAACATAAGCAACCATTGCCCTGATGTATTTTGCCAATGAGGATGAGACATAGAAAGACTAAAAAATATTTGTATTTCCGCCAATGTACTACAGTAAGAGGAAGCATCAAAATTAAATGAAATAGGCATGAAAAAACCTCGAAAAAAAAATGTTAGTTTCATGATACTTGTCTCTTACCTCAATGACTGAGGAAGCATCATTCAGAGTAAGAACACTTCCATCAAGATGTTCCATACTTTTCTTCAATGTATCATCAGCAGGCAGCGTGTTGTCATTGTAGGACGTGACAAACTTGAAGTCGCTGGTACGTGATCCCGTGGTCAGATATGTATCATAATTGTAAGAACTGCGCAGAGTTCCTGCTCCCTCTACCTCTGCATAGTTGGGAGGGAAATACGCGCTGGGAATAGCAACTGCTCCATCAAACAACAGTCTGGGCTTTCTCCTCCGACAGAACCTCACAGCCAGGACCAGAATAAGGAAAGTCAGGAAAAAGGTGGAGACTGAAACCAGCGCGATGATCAGATACGAAGTCAGTTTGGAATTGTTCTCCTCATAAGACACGTCTTTAAGGTCTGGAACTTCAGCCAAGTTGTCTGAAATGAGTAAAGAAACTGTACAAGTTGCAGAGAGAGGGGTCTGTCCGTTATCTTTCACTGAAATAACAAGATTCTGCTTCATGCTGTCAGATTCAGAAATGTCCCTCAGCGCTCTGATCTCTCCACTATGGAGACCAACAGTGAAAAGTCCTGGATCAGTCGACTTGATGATCTGATAAGACAGCCACGCGTTCTGTCCAGAATCAGCATCTACAGCGATCACCTTGGAGACCAGGGAGCCTGAAAGAGCAGCTTTAGGAACCATCTCAGTCATGAAGGTGTTTCCTGCTGGAGCAGGGTATAATATCTGTGGAGAGTTATCGTTCTCGTCTGATATGAAGATGCTCACAGTCACGTTGCTGCTGAGTGGAGGAGAACCGTTGTCTCTGGCCACAACCTGGACTTTCAAGCTCCTGAACTTCTCATAGTCAAAGGACCTGACAGCATGGATCACCCCTGTGTCTCCATTAATGGATAAGAATGAGGAGACTGGAGCACCACTGACCTCACTGGGCAACAGAGAATAGAAGACTGTGCCGTTCTGTCTCCAGTCTGGGTCTCTCGCAGTAACAGAACAAACAGAGGAGCCGGGTTTGTTATTCTCACTCACATAGGCAGAGTAGGACTGTTCTTCAAACACAGGGGGGTTGTCGTTCACATCAGCTAAAGAAAGGCGGATGGTTTTGGATGAAGATAAAGGTGGTGTTCCTTCATCTGTTGCAGTGATTGTTAAATTATATTCACTAATGACCTCACGGTCTAATTCACTTGTTGTTACAATAGAGTAATAATTCTTAATTGACGGGTTTAGTTTGAATGGAACGTTCTGCTGAATGGAACAATGCACCTGACGATTGGGTCCTGAATCTTTATCTTGTATGTTAATGATTCCGACTTCTGTTCCTGGTGGTACATTTTCTAGAAGAGGGTCGTTTAGAGACTTTACTACAATAACAGGTGCGTTATCATTAATATCTGTCATTTTAATAATGACATTAGCAAAAGACGTTAGACCTGCACCATCCTTTGCTTGGACACCAATTTCGTATGATGTCTTTTTTTCAAAATCAAGAGGAGAATTCAGTATAATTTCCCCAGTTTGTTTTTTTAGTTTAAATAATTTACCTTCCTCACCCGAAATGCGACCAAATTCGTATGAAACTTGACCATTCGGCCCCTCATCAGCGTCCACAGCGCTGACTGTCAGCAAGACGGAATCGAGAGGAAGGTTTTCAGGAACACTGACTTCATATACAGACTGAGTAAAAACCGGAACGTTATCATTCGCGTCAAGTACAGTCACGTGAATGGTTACTGTACCAGATCTCTGCGGGGTTCCTCCGTCTACAGCAGTCAGTGTTAACATCAGTTCCTGCTGCTGCTCGCGATCTAGCTCTTTATCTAAAACCAACTCAATCTGCTTCCCACGGCCTTGTTTCGCACGGACATCCAGAGTAAAATGGTCGTTCTTCTGTAAGGAATAGCTCTGGACTCCGTTTAGTCCGATGTCCGCATCATGAGCCTCGCCAACAGCAAACCGAGCACCTTTAACTGCTGATTCCCTAATTTCATATTTAATGTTGTCGCTGGGAAATTCGGGTGCGTTGTCGTTTACATCTTGAATCTGAACAACGACACGATGCAGTTCTAGTGGATTTTCGAGAAGAATTTCATATTTAAGGGAACAAGCGGCCAGCGCGCCGCAAAGCTCTTCCCTGTCCAGCCTCTCAGCTATCACAAGATCCCCCGAGTTTAAACTGATGTCGAAATAACGACTGCTCCCATCATCCACATCCAAACGCGCTTTTCGAGCTGACAGCGTCTTTGCATTTAATCCGATATCCTTCGCGATATTTCCGACAACAGCGCCGATCCTCATCTCCTCTGGAATGGAATAGCTGATTTCTCCACTGCCACCATGCCAGAGAAAAATATAAAATCCTGCCGTCATCAGAAAAAAAGAAAATCCGCGGTGTTCCATCGTCGATCAGTAACTAAAAAGATTTTATTGGAACGCCAGGTACAGTTGCAAGAAGAAATGCGACCGAAAGGTGAAGGACGCTTCAAATGTCGACTGTGAGATGTTGTACAGCTCGACAAAGCCTCCTCCTCATGCAAAACATCTAGGGAGGAGATATGATTTCTAACCAGACTTGGTACATAGCGACACTCAGCGTACAACTAAAATATCGCAGAAAAATTACCGGTTATATATAAATGTGACATGAACATGAACATTATAGCTGCACAAATAAATACTCAAAGTCAGAGACGCAAAAAAGTTTTCGGGATTTTGCGGGATTATTGATTAAATTCATTTTCGTATCTGACACTGACGAAAAGGGGACGTTGCCCCCCAAAAAACACATTAAATAGAAAATTTCGAAAGGTAAGTGAAACGGGAAAAGCATGATACTAAAATTGTAATTACATTATTTAATTTAAAATTATTCACATTATTACATTATAAAAGATAAGCTTAGTACACAGTAACAGATTAATAAAATATTATAACCATTACAATAAGGATAATCTTATAATATGTGTTTCCAGTGTTCATAGTCACATACTTAAAACTGGGCTACTGCTCAAATACCCACAGTTTGAACATTTTTGCTAACGCACAGTGCTACACACAACACAAGGAAAAAAGGTTTTTCAGATATTCACCAAACTGGTGCTAATCTCCATCTTCAACAATCAAAAATGTATATGGTTGCTGTCCAAAGACTTGGTGCTGAATCATAGCGATAACACCATGGAAAGAGAGCAACAGTGTCATTACATGCATGCAATAGAAATTATTTCTCCAAAATGATATATTCTAAACACACAAAACACCGTTATCGAGAAAATACGTAAGAGAATTAGGCAACAATATTTTCATAATTTAAAAATGAAAAGACTAACTGTCACACCATCGTATAGCTGCCAACGCACAGTCAACCTACTTTTGATCACCACCACTTGCACTGCATTACACTGCAAACCACAAATAACTCATGAGCATTATCAGCATATCCCAGTGCTGATATCAGCATATCCCAGTGCATATCCTAGCAAGTAAGACCCTTTCACTATTACACAGAGCTTCTCTTAGTAGATACTTGATGTTCCATAATATACTTTGCATTTTGAAAATAATAATAATAATGCTTTCCCTTTTGAACACACTTGGGTTTTCCTGTAAATCTTTGGCATGACACTAACCACAAATATTATGGCCACACTAATATTTTAAATGTAATATGTAAACGTTACATACACTGCAAAAGCAAATGATAAAAGCATATAAAATAAACTAAGTGAAAAAGCTAATTAGCTTGACATTCGTCTACTCCTTTGCTAGCGACCGTTGGAATTGTCAACGTAACCTACCTAGGCGACACAGGACACTGCAACAGGTAAGACGCTGCATTTTTGGACTTTGAACATCTAACCTGAGGACACAGGAGTGTCATTTCCAACTAGTGAATACATTTTGACACATTATTGATTTTGGCTTTACATGTTTAAGTCTGTCACATACTTTTTTTTTCAGGATATGAATCTGTAGCAAACACCAGCCAAACAGTCAGTTCAACTACATACTGTAATCAGTATGTCTTTCAAATGCAAAGAATGTTATTTCTTTGCAGGGACAATCCTCAGTTATATTAAGCATGTTAAAGTTCACAGAAAAAGCACAAACTTTAGGTTTCAATGTGGGATCTCCAAATGAGCCAATAGTGTGGATTAATGCTGCCTTTGCATTTCTACTCAACATTAATAACTAATGCCTCTTTGTCCTTCCACTTCAGGGAAGAAGATTCCAGCCTTAGAAGACATATTCAGTATAGGAAGAAACGGCGCAGGAACCATATATGTCATTGGGACCAGTAAAGTCAGTCTTGAAGAGTTTATTGGTTGAATATTGAAATGTGTTCGTACAAATGCATTTTTCTACAATTCTTCTTTTAACTGAACATTTTACTTACTTGGAATTTTTGTATTTGTAAAAAACAAACAAACAAAAAACAAAACCTGAAATATGTGATAGTTATCTATATGGTGATGCTTTTGTGTGTTTTAGTGTTAATTTTATTATATTATCAAAATTAACTTTACAGGATACAGTAACTGCACATACAAACCAATGTCTGAAAAGGGAAATGTAAACAGTACAAAACAGTATTTTTTTAATTATCTGTATAAGCATTGAAGTGTTACAAAATAATTCTAGGCCTTGGTGTTTAAATTGGTTTACTTGAAGAGAAAGGGTTGTTTGGGAAAATAGTGTTTTTTACAAAGTAAAACTTTTTGTAAACTGCTTTAAAAAAATAAATGAAATGTTTTGCGACAAAAAACGCATCTTCATTGTATTGTATGCTATAATTTTTATTTTATAACAAATTATAAATTACTTATTATAACAAATAATGCAGTCATGCATATTGCAGTAGCCTAATATGTGCTGTAATGAAATATACAGCACTTTATTACTGTGATTGCAAATACAGTCTGTGCTTACTACTGTAGCAATGATTACAGTATTCAGATTATTGCTGTAATAACAATTACAGTATTTTGTAGGTACTGTGATTCAATTTACGGTAAGCATACTGTAGAATGTTCTACAGCAACTTACTTGCTAAAAGCTGCCAGCTAGTTACTGTAGATTTCACATTATCCTTGTTACAGTGCACTTGCCACCAGTTTGGCCATATTTCAGAGCTGCAACATCACTGGAGTGCCCAAAAGCACAAGGTGAGGTGTGCAATACTCAGAGACATGGCCACCACTGAACAAGACACACAAGCTGAAACGTCAAGACTGGGCCAGGAAATATCTCAAGACTGATTTTTCTAAGGTTTTATGGACTGATGAAATGAGAGTGAGTCTTGATGGGGCCAGATGGATGGGCCCGTGGCTGGATTGGAAAAGGGCAGAGAGCTCCAGTCCGACTCAGACACCAGCAATGTGGAGGTGGAGTACTGGTTTGGGCTGGTATCATCAAAGATGAGCTTGTGGGGCCTTTTCGGGTTGAGGATGGAGTCAAGCTCAACTCCCAGTCCTACTGCCAGTTTCTGGAAGACACCTTCTTCAAGCAGTGGTACAGGAAGAAGTCTGCATCCTTCAAGAAAAACATGATTTTCATGCAGGACAATGTTCCATCACACGCGTCTAAGTACTCCACAGCGTGGCTGGCAAGAAAGGGTATAAAAGAAGAAAAACTAATGACATGACCTCCTTGTTCACCTGATCTGAACCCCATTGAGAACCTGTGGTCCATTATCAAATGTGAGATTTACAAGGAGGGAAAACAGTACACCTCTCTGAACAGTGTCTGGGAGGCTGTGGTTGCTGCTGCACGCAATGGTGATGGTGAACAGATCAAAACACTGACAGAATCCATGGATGGCAGGCTTTTGAGTGTCCTTGCAAAGAAAGGTGGCTATATTGGTCGCTGATTTGTTTTTGTTTAGTTTTTGAATGTCAGAAATGTATATTTGTGAATGTGGAGATGTTATATTGGTTTCACTGGTAAAAATAAATAATTGAAATGGGTATATATTTGTTTTTTGTTAAGTTGCCTAATAATTATGCACAGTAATAGTCACCTGCACACACAGATATCCCCCTAAAATAGCTTAAAATTAAGACAAACTAAAAACTACTCCCAAAAACATTCAGCTTTGATATGAATGAGTTTTTTGGGTTCATTGAGAACATGGTTGTTGTTCAAAAATAAAATTATTCCTCAAAAATACAACTTGCCTAATAATTCTGCACTCCCTGTAGATGGCAGTGTTTAAAACAGGCATAGCCACGACCAGCTAAAAAAAAGACTGCCTGGGTCCTGGAGTAGAGATGGTGGTGAACAAACAGCAAAGATCGATTAACTGCCGTAGTGGATAGAGCAAGATAGTGAAAACACTGCACCGGAGCAAAGTGTGGCGTATCGTGCTGGCTACAGATCATGGTGTTGCTGTAAAGCTGCTGTGTTGTCGGCCATTGTTTTATGGATAACTATTTTACTATGTTTTAGACTTTATTGGTTAATCCTATTTTATTGGTTATTTATTTCGATTTTTTAGGATTTTAGTTAATTATTTTAAGTACCTGGCCAAAGCACCAGTAATCCATAACAGAGTACTATATAAGGAAGGTTGGGTTGTATCCAGAGTGTACTATAATTGCATGTGTTTGATGTGGAAACAGCAAACAGATTATTTTGCATGGAAAGATTTTGTTTTGATTGTGTGTTTTTGTACTTTTATATTTTACCTTTATACATTTTGCTTTTATAAATTTAACAGTGAAAGTGTACACCCAACTTTTGTTTTTCAACGGTTTTAGATATTTTAAATTATATATTAAATCTGACCTACATTAAAGGATCTTGTTTGTTCCTAAAATGGTGTGTTGGTTTATGGGTTAAACAGAATTCGAAGCTAAACATAGGCCTAAAGAGCTGAACCCGAGGGCACGGTGGCTACATAAGCAACCACTGTCCTGACGTATTTTGATAATGAGGATGGGACATAGAAAGACTAAAAATAATTTGAATGTCCACCAATGTACTACAGTCAGAGGAAGCATTAAATTGAAATGAAATAGGCATGAAAAAACCTAAAAAAAAATTTTAGTTTCATGATACTTGTCTCTTACCTCAATGACTGAGGAAGCATCATTCAGAGTAAGAACATTTCCATCAAGATGTTCCATACTTTTCTTCAATGTATCATCAGCAGGCAGCGTGTTGTCATTGTAGGACGTGACAAACTTGAAGTCGCTGGTACGTGATCCCGTGGTCAGATATGTATCATAATTGTAAGAACTGCGCAGAGTTCCTGCTCCCTCTACCTCTGCATAGTTGGGAGGGAAATACGCGCTGGGAATAGCAACTGCTCCATCAAACAACAGTCTGGGCTTTCTCCTCCGACAGAACCTCACAGCCAGGACCAGAATAAGGAAAGTCAGGAAAAAGGTGGAGACCGAAACCAGCGCGATGATCAGATACGAAGTCAGTTTGGAATTGTTCTCCTCATAAGACACGTCTTTAAGGTCTGGAACTTCAGCCAAGTTGTCTGAAATGAGTAAAGAAACTGTACAGGTTGCAGAGAGAGGGGTCTGTCCGTTATCTTTCACTGAAATAACAAGATTCTGCTTCATGCTGTCAGATTCAGAAATGTCCCTCAGCGCTCTGATCTCTCCACTATGGAGACCAACAGTGAAAAGTCCTGGATCAGTCGACTTAATGATCTGATAAGACAGCCACGCATTCTGTCCAGAATCAGCATCTACAGCGATCACCTTGGAGACCAGGGAGCCTGAAAGAGCACCTTTAGGAACCATCTCAGTCATGAAGGTGTTTCCTGCTGGAGCAGGGTATAATATCTGTGGAGAGTTATCGTTCTCGTCCGATATGAAGATGCTCACAGTCACGTTGCTGCTGAGTGGAGGAGAACCGTTGTCTCTGGCCACAACCTGAACTTTCAAGCTCCTGAACTTCTCATAGTCAAAGGACCTGACAGCATGGATCACCCCTGTGTCTCCATTAATGGATAAGAATGAGGAGACTGGAGCACCACTGACCTCACTGGGCAACAGAGAATAGAAGACTGTGCCGTTCTGTCTCCAGTCTGGGTCTCTCGCAGTAACAGAACAAACAGAGGAGCCGGGTTTGTTATTCTCACTCACATAGGCAGAGTAGGACTGTTCTTCAAACACAGGGGGGTTGTCGTTCACATCAGATAAAGAAAGGTGGATGGTTTTGGATGAAGATAAAGGTGGTGTTCCTTCATCTGTTGCAGTGATTGTTAAATTATATTCACTAATCACCTCACGGTCTAATTCACTTGTTGTTACAATAGAGTAATAATTCTTAATTGACAGGTTTAGTTTGAATGGAACGTTCTGCTGAATGGAACAATGCACCTGACGATTGGGTCCTGAATCTTTATCTTGTATGTTAATGATTCCGACTTCTGTTCCTGGTGGTACATTTTCTAGAAGAGGGTCGTTTAGAGATTTTACTACAATAACAGGCGCGTTATCATTAATATCTGTAATTTTAATAATGACATTAGAAAAAGACGTTAGACCTGCACCATCCTTCGCCTGCAGTCCTATTTTGTATGATGTCTTTTTTTCATAATCAAGAGGAGAATTCAGTATAATTTCGCCAGTTTGCTGATTGATCTTAAACAATTTATTTTCTTCGTCAGATATGCGACCAAATTCGTATGAAACTTGACCATTCGGCCCCTCATCAGCGTCCACAGCGCTGACTGTCAGCAAGACGGAATCGAGAGGAAGGTTTTCAGGAACACTGACTTCATATACAGACTGAGTAAAAACCGGAACGTTATCATTCGCGTCAAGTACAGTCACGTGAATGGTTACTGTACCAGATCTCTGCGGGGTTCCTCCGTCTACAGCAGTCAGTGTTAACATCAGTTCCTGCTGCTGCTCGCGATCTAGCTCTTTATCTAAAACCAACTCAATCTGCTTTTCACGACCTACAGCGAGAGTAAAATGGTCGTTCTTCTGTAAGGAATAGCTCTGGACTCCGTTCAGTCCGATGTCCGCATCATGAGCCTCGCCAACAGCAAACCGAGCTCCTTTATCTGCTGACTCTCGTATCTCAAATTTGACCTTTTCGTTTGCAAATTTCGGTGCGTTGTCGTTTACATCTTGAATCTGAACAACGACACGATGCAGTTCCAGTGGATTTTCGAGAAGAATTTCATATTTAAGCGAACAAGCGGCCAGCGCGCCGCAAAGCTCTTCCCTGTCCAGCCTCTCAGCTATCACAAGATCCCCCGAGTTTAAACTGATGTCGAAATAACGACTGCTCCCATCATCCACATCCAAACGCGCTTTTCGAGCTGACAGCGTCTTTGCATTTAATCCGATATCCTTCGCGATATTTCCGACAATAGCGCCGATCCTCATCTCCTCTGGAATGGAATAGCTGATTTCTCCACTGCCACCATGCCAGAGAAAAATATAAAATCCTGCCGTCATCATAAAAAAAGAAAATCCGCGGTGTTCCATCGTCGATCAGTAACTAAAAAGATTTTATTTAAACGCCAGGTACAGTTGCAAGAAGAAATGCGACCGAAAGGTGAAGGACGCTCCAAATGTCGACTGTGAGATGTTGTACAGCTCGACAAAGCCTCCTCCTCATGCAAAACATCTAGGGAGGAGATATGATTTCTAACCAGACTTGGTACATAGCGACACTCAGCGTACAACTAAAATATCGCAGAAAAAATCTCTGCCAAAAAAAAAAAAATAAGCACGAGAATATTCTTCACATCAACAATCATGTTTTTTTACTGTCATAATCAAGGTTACATGAACTTGATTTTTAATGCTGCTTTAAAAAATACTTAAAGTCACAGATACGAATTTATATTACTGAAAATAAATGTAATTATTAAATTATACAATTATTTATATTATTTTAATCTTGTAACAACAAAACATTTTTTAATTCAGGTACATTTATTGTTGAGGCACATAAATTATTGTCAGATTTGTAAACTAATCAAGAAAGACCGAAGTGAAAAGTGTCACAGATACTCAAATCAATTACTAAATAAAACTGAATGACCCAATTATCATTAAAATATGCACAAATATTTTTTATAATAGCAGCATAAAAATATGTACTTATTCCAACAGCCCATCACCCAAAGCAAAAGCAGAAACTTAGTGGACAGCAGGAGAGACAAAGTACATCAATGAGGTTTACTTCATGAGTGTCAACGTGCGAGTTTTGGGACACACTCGTAGACATGCTTGGAGCGGGGGACAAGTCGTTGCACGGGGAGTGGGCACTGGAGTAGCAGGGGAGGATGACTGGAGGCGCTTGGCCCGTGGGAGGTAGGCAGAAGGTGAGTGGGAACTGGAAAAGAGCAGAGGGCACGCCGTAGCGCAGTGAGGGGAGGGGAGCTCTTGCTCCGTGGGGAGTAGCGGGGAAGGAGATGAGGGGATGAGGCTGAGTTTGACCGGGGCAGAGGAGGACAGGAAGACGGCTGGATTGAGGACGGTCAGGGAGCGTGGGTTGGATAGGAGGGTGTCTTGGGTGGCACAGGTGGGGTTGCATATACACATCGTCAAAGCAAAAAGGGGGCAGGCAACCTCGAAGTCGAGGGCAGGCAAAGGTCGTAGAAAAAAGGCAGGATCAATCAGGGGTTTACAAAAGAAGGCTAGCATCTCTGGGAATTTAATTCAACACAGAGCAGGCAGCGACCCCCCTTGCCACCTGACTTTTATACTGGATGCTGCCCGCTCTCACTTCCATTTCAGGGTCGCTGTCTCCCCCGGATGATCTTGCTCCCACTGGTGGGCTGGAGGTGGTACGTTGGCCATGACAATGAGGTGTCTTTCCAGTATCACATAACTAAAACTGTATTAGGCTGCTGTGCATATAACCACAGTTTGAACATTTGTGCAAATGCCCAGTGCAACAAACATAACAAAAGGGTGATTAATTCTCTAGAAATCGCGGAACTGATTCTAATCTCCATCCAAAACACACAAACAAGAAAATGGTTGCTGTCCAACGACATGGTGCTGAATCATAGATATCACACCATGGACAGATAGAAACAATGAAAATTCATGAAAGAAAACTCAATTATTTATTATTCTAAACCATAAAAATTTCAGCAAAAAAAAAACATGCAAAACCAGGTTGCCCACTGACTGACAAGACTTGTAGTTCACATTCACCGTCTGTCTGATCACCACCACCTGCCCTGCATTACGCACTACGAAAAATTCTGATCTGCACAACCCAGTGCCAAGCAGGCAAGACAATTGTGCAACAGCAACATTAATCAGAGCTTTTCTTATTAGAGACTTGACGTGCAAAAATGATGTATTTTGTTTTTGGGGTCCCATCACTATGATTATATATATTTTTGGACATCTTACATGAATTGTTCTTAAATTAAATCAAAGCTTTCACAGGCACTTGGATTCTACTAGAAATTGTCGTTATGACAGCAAAAAAAATATGACTGCAAGTTTCATGAAAAAAATGTCATACCCTGCTAAAGGAAATCATAGGAAGCAAATTTAATAACTATTAGAAATAAAAATACTGCATCAAATTTAAACTAATAAAAAACTAATATCTTGATTTAATAATAGGTTTCTCTTACCTCAATGGCTGAGGAAGCATCATTCAGAGAAAGAACACTTCTATCAAAATGTTCCATAGTTTTCTTCATTGTGTCATCAGCAGGCAGCGTGTTGTCATTGTAGGACGTGACAAACTTGAAGTCGCTGGTACGTGATCCCGTGGTCAGATATGTATCATAATTGTAAGAACTGCGCAGAGTTCCTGCTCCCTCTACCTCTGCATAGTTGGGAGGGAAATACGCGCTGGGAATAGCAACTGCTCCATCAAACAACAGTCTGGGCTTTCTCCTCCGACAGAACCTCACAGCCAGGACCAGAATAAGGAAAGTCAGGAAAAAGGTGGAGACTGAAACCAGCGCGATGATCAGATACGAAGTCAGTTTGGAATTGTTCTCCTCATAAGACACGTCTTTAAGGTCTGGAACTTCAGCCAAGTTGTCTGAAATGAGTAAAGAAACTGTACAGGTTGCAGAGAGAGGGGTCTGTCCGTTATCTTTCACTGAAATAACAAGATTCTGCTTCATGCTGTCAGATTCAGAAATGTCCCTCAGCGCTCTGATCTCTCCACTATGGAGACCAACAGTGAAAAGTCCTGGATCAGTCGACTTGATGATCTGATAAGACAGCCACGCATTCTGTCCAGAATCAGCATCTACAGCGATCACCTTGGAGACCAGGGAGCCTGAAAGAGCAGCTTTAGGAACCATCTCAGTCATGAAGGTGTTTCCTGCTGGAGCAGGGTATAATATCTGTGGAGAGTTATCGTTCTCGTCTGATATGAAGATGCTCACAGTCACGTTGCTGCTGAGTGGAGGAGAACCGTTGTCTCTGGCCACAACCTGAACTTTCAAGCTCCTGAACTTCTCATAGTCAAAGGACCTGACAGCATGGATCACCCCTGTGTCTCCATTAATGGATAAGAATGAGGAGACTGGAGCACCACTGACCTCACTGGGCAACAGAGAATAGAAGACTGTGCCGTTCTGTCTCCAGTCTGGGTCTCTCGCAGTAACAGAACAAACAGAGGAGCCGGGTTTGTTATTCTCACTCACATAGGCAGAGTAGGACTGTTCTTCAAACACAGGGGGGTTGTCGTTCACATCAGATAAAGAAAGGTGGATGGTTTTGGATGAAGATAAAGGTGGTGTTCCTTCATCTGTTGCAGTGATTGTTAAATTATATTCACTTATGACCTCACGGTCTAATTCACTTGTTGTTACAATAGAGTAATAATTCTTAATTGACGGGTTTAGTTTGAATGGAACGTTCTGCTGAATGGAACAATGCACCTGACGATTGGGTCCTGAATCTTTATCTTGTATGTTAATGATTCCGACTTCTGTTCCTGGTGGTACATTTTCTAGAAGAGGGTCGTTTAGAGACTTTACTACAATAACAGGCGCGTTATCATTAATATCTGTAATTTTAATAATGACATTAGCAAAAGACGTTAGACCTGCACCATCCTTCGCTTGGACGCCAATTTTGTATGATGTCTTTTTTTCAAAATCAAGAGGGGAATTCAGTATAATTTCACCAGTTTGTTTTATTAGTTTAAATAATTTACCTTCCTCACCCGAAATGCGACCAAATTCGTATGAAACTTGACCATTCGGCCCCTCATCAGCGTCCACAGCGCTGACTGTCAGCAAGACGGAATCGAGAGGAAGGTTTTCAGGAACACTGACTTCATATACAGACTGAGTAAAAACCGGAACGTTATCATTCGCGTCAAGTACAGTCACGTGAATGGTTACTGTACCAGATCTCTGCGGGGTTCCTCCGTCTACAGCAGTCAGTGTTAACATCAGTTCCTGCTGCTGCTCGCGATCTAGCTCTTTATCTAAAACCAACTCAATCTGCTTTTCACGTCCTACAGAGAGAGTAAAATGGTCGTTCTTCTGTAAGGAATAGCTCTGGACTCCGTTCAGTCCGATGTCCGCATCATGAGCCTCGCCAACAGCAAACCGAGCTCCTTTATCTGCTGATTCCCTAATTTCATATTTAATATTGTCGCTGGGAAATTCGGGTGCGTTGTCGTTTACATCTTGAATCTGAACAACGACACGATGCAGTTCTAGTGGATTTTCGAGAAGAATTTCATATTTAAGCGAACAAGCGGCCAGCGCGCCGCAAAGCTCTTCCCTGTCCAGCCTCTCAGCTATCACAAGATCCCCCGAGTTTAAACTGATGTCGAAATAACGACTGCTCCCATCATCCACATCCAAACGCGCTTTTCGAGCTGACAGCGTCTTTGCATTTAATCCGATATCCTTCGCGATATTTCCGACAACAGCGCCGATCCTCATCTCCTCTGGAATGGAATAGCTGATTTCTCCACTGCCACCATGCCAGAGAAAAATATAAAATCCTGCCGTCATCATAAAAAAAGAAAATCCGCGGTGTTCCATCGTCGATCAGTAACTAAAAAGATTTTATTTAAACGCCAGGTACAGTTGCAAGAAGAAATGCGACCGAAAGGTGAAGGACGCTTCAAATGTCGACTGTGAGATGTTGTACAGCTCGACAAAGCCTCCCCCTCATGCAAAACATCTAGGGAGGAGATATGATTTCTAACCAGACTTGGTACATAGCGACACTCAGCGTACAACTAAAATATCGCAGAAAAATTACCGGTTATAATAAAGGTGACATGAACATGAACATTATAGCTGCATAAATAAATACTCAAAGTCACAGAAGCAAAAAATATTGGTGGAGTAAGAAATGCTGCGGGATTATTCATTAAATGCATTTTCGTATCTGACACTAATGAAAAAGGGAACTTTACCATAACAAAGCCACATTAAATAGATTTGTTTTGCAAAGTAAAAGAAACGGGAAAAGCATTTTACTAAAATATACTACATTATCAATTTAATAAACTTACACTATCTTTAAAATCCTGTTTACATTTGTTTTTGAAGTACATAAAGTCATCACATTTGTTAATCAACTACGAACGGCCGAAGTTATTCAAGAAAATTAACACAGACCATAAAATTACTTGCTTAATCACGCTGAATGTATTAATAAAATAATGATAAATTATTTTCAAAACTGGAACAGAAAAATGTTCAACAGCCCAGATCAACCGAGAAAAAAGGAAAAGCTTAGTGCACAGCAACTGATGAATAAAATCACTACCTTTCAATAAGGATGATCTTATCATATGTGTTTCTAACGTTCAGGCACATAAAACTGGGCTACTGCTCAGATACCCACAGTCTGAACATTTGTGCGAATACCCAGTGCCACACATCATCACAGGGGAAATATTTTTCCAGATTTTTACCACATTGGAGCAAATCTAAATCTTCAGCATTCAAACATGGACATGGTTGCTGTCCATAGACGTGGTGCTGAATCATAGAGATAACACCATGGAAAAACAAACAGTGTCATTTCATGCATGCAATAGAATTTAATTCTCAAAATGTTAAATTCTAAACATACAAAGCACCGTAATCAACTAAACACGTAAGAAAATTCAGCAACAATATTGTCATGATTCAAAAAATAAAAATATCATATTATACAAAGAGCCTAACTGTCACACCATCGTATAATTGCCAAATCACTTTCAAGTTTTTTTTTTTGCCTTTTTCCATTCGCACTCATGATCCAGTCCGGAAAGGGCAACTCTGGGTCCGGAGTTTGGACCAGAGTTTCATGTTGGTCCTGTGGTATTATGTTTCCAGATTGTTTTCACCTGTATATGATTGTAAAAAGCTGCCCAGTTTGTTTCTGTATATTTTCGAATCACTGTTAATTTTTGTCTCCCATGTCCTGTTCATCATGTATTAAAGCCCTGTTTTGTGATGTCATGCATATGTGTCCATGTCCAGCCATCGTTCAACATCTACTGCTTCGCCATGTCAAACCAGTGTTACATTCACCCTCCTTCTGATCACCACCTCTTGCACTGCATTACACCCTACACATTAGCTTATCTTAGTAGATACTAGATGTTCTGTCATGTATGTACTTCCCACTCCCATAATTATTTTAAATTTACTCAGTCTTCTTTAGTAAAGGTTTACCTTTCAAGTACACTTGGGTTTTCCAGTTAATCTTTGGCATGACACTAACCACAAATATTATGGCCACACTAATGTTTTAAATGTAGACATCACATACACTGCAAAAGCAAACGATAGAAAAAAAAAAAAAAACTAAGTGAAAAAGAAGTGATAAACAGCGTGATGCACACAATAAAATAAGACCTCTACATTTAGCCTATCGCCCTTAGTGCACAGTAGGCAGCCATAAAAGGTGTCCTGTATTTTGCTCAAGGGGACTTCAGGGGCACCTTGATGGTTTGGCATTTAGACCCACAGTGTTTCAGTTACTAATCCACTGCCATGCACGCTGAACAACCACTGCCCTGACGTATTTTGCCAATGAGGATTGGACTTCGAAAGACTAAAAAATTATTGGAATTTCCACCAATGTACTACAGTCAGAAGAAGCATCAAATTAAAATTAATTAAGCATGAGAAAAAAAAAACTTCTTTTACCTCAATGACTGAGGAAGCATCATTCAGAGTAAGAAAACTTCCATCAAGATGTTCCATACTTTTCTTCAGTGTGTCATCAGCAGGCAGTGTGTTGTCATTGTAGGACGTGACAAACTTGAAGTCGCTGGTACGTGATCCCGTGGTCAGATATGTATCATAATTGTAAGAACTGCGCAGAGTTCCTGCTCCCTCTACCTCGGCATAGTTGGGAGGGAAATACGCGCTGGGAATAGCAACTGCTCCGTCAAACAACAGTCTGGGCTTTCTCCTCCGACAGAACCTCACAGCCAGGACCAGAATAAGGAAAGTCAGGAAAAAGGTGGAGACTGAAACCAGCGCGATGATCAGATACGAAGTCAGTTTGGAATTGTTCTCCTCATAAGACACGTCTTTAAGGTCTGGAACTTCAGCCAAGTTGTCTGAAATGAGTAAAGAAACTGTACAGGTTGCAGAGAGAGGGGTCTGTCCGTTATCTTTCACTGAAATAACAAGATTCTGCTTCATGCTGTCAGATTCAGAAATGTCCCTCAGCGCTCTGATCTCTCCACTATGGAGACCAACAGTGAAAAGTCCTGGATCAGTCGACTTGATGATCTGATAAGACAGCCACGCGTTCTGTCCAGAATCAGCATCTACAGCGATCACCTTGGAGACCAGGGAGCCTGAAAGAGCAGCTTTAGGAACCATCTCAGTCATGAAGGTGTTTCCTGCTGGAGCAGGGTATAATATCTGTGGAGAGTTATCGTTCTCGTCTGATATGAAGATGCTCACAGTCACGTTGCTGCTGAGTGGAGGAGAACCGTTGTCTCTGGCCACAACCTGAACTTTCAAGCTCCTGAACTTCTCATAGTCAAAGGACCTGACAGCATGGATCACCCCTGTGTCTCCATTAATGGATAAGAATGAGGAGACTGGAGCACCACTGACCTCACTGGGCAACAGAGAATAGAAGACTGTGCCGTTCTGTCTCCAGTCTGGGTCTCTCGCAGTAACAGAACAAACAGAGGAGCCGGGTTTGTTATTCTCACTCACATAGGCAGAGTAGGACTGTTCTTCAAACACAGGGGGGTTGTCGTTCACATCAGATAAAGAAAGGCGGATGGTTTTGGATGAAGATAAAGGTGGTGTTCCTTCATCTGTTGCAGTGATTGTTAAATTATATTCACTAATGACCTCACGGTCTAATTCACTTGTTGTTACAATAGAGTAATAATTCTTAATTGATGGGTTTAGTTTGAATGGAACGTTCTGCTGAATGGAACAATGCACCTGACGATTGGGTCCTGAATCTTTATCTTGTATGTTAATGATTCCGACTTCTGTTCCTGGTGCTACATTTTCTAGAAGAGGGTCGTTTAGAGACTTTATTACAATAACAGGCGCGTTATCATTAATATCTGTAATTTTAATAATGACATTAGCAAAAGACGTTAGACCTGCACTATCCTTCGCCTGCAGTCCTATTTTATATGATGTCTTTTTTTCATAATCAAGAGGAGAATTCAGTATAATTTCGCCAGTTTGCTGATTGATCTTAAACAATTTAATTTCTTCGTCAGATATGCGACCAAATTCGTATGAAACTTGACCATTCGGCCCTTCATCAGCGTCCACAGCGCTGACTGTCAGCAAGACGGAATCGAGAGGAAGGTTTTCAGGAACACTGACTTCATATACAGACTGAGTAAAAACCGGAACGTTATCATTCGCGTCAAGTACAGTCACGTGAATGGTTACTGTACCAGATCTCTGCGGGGTTCCTCCGTCTACAGCAGTCAGTGTTAACATCAGTTCCTGCTGCTGCTCGCGATCTAGCTCTTTATCTAAAACCAACTCAATCTGCTTTTCACGACCTACAGCGAGAGTAAAATGGTCGTTCTTCTGTAAGGAATAGCTCTGGACTCCGTTCAGTCCGATGTCCGCATCATGAGCCTCGCCAACAGCAAACCGAGCACCTTTATCTGCTGATTCCGTGATCTCAAATTTGACCTTTTCGTTTGCAAATTTCGGTGCGTTGTCGTTTACATCTTGAATCTGAACAACGACACGATGCAGTTCCAGTGGATTTTCGAGAAGAATTTCATATTTAAGGGAACAAGCGGCCAGCGCGCCGCAAAGCTCTTCCCTGTCCAGCCTCTCAGCTATCACAAGATCCCCCGAGTTTAAACTGATGTCGAAATAACGACTGCTCCCATCATCCACATCCAAACGCGCTTTTCGAGCTGACAGCGTCTTTGCATTTAATCCGATATCCTTCGCGATATTTCCGACAATAGCGCCGATCCTCATCTCCTCTGGAATGGAATAGCTGATTTCTCCACTGCCACCATGCCAGAGAAAAATATAAAATCCTGCCGTCATCATAAAAAAAGAAAATCCGCGGTGTTCCATCGTCGATCAGTAACTAAAAAGATTTTATTTAAACGCCAGGTACAGTTGTAAGAAGAAATGCGACCGAAACGCTTCAAATGTCGACTGTGAGATGTTGTACAGCTCGACAAAGCCTCCTCCTCATGCAAAACATCTAGGGAGGAGATATGATTTCTAACCAGACTTGGTACATAGCGACACTCAGCGTACAACTAAAATATCGCAGAAAAATTACCGGTCATAATAAAGGTGACATGAACATGAACATTATAGCTGCAGAAATAAATACTCAAAGTCACATATTCAAAAAATATTGTCGGGATTTTGCGGGATTTTTAATTAAATACATTTTCGTATCTGACACTGATGAAAAGGGGACGTTGCCATAAAAAAATTAAATTGAAAACTTTGAAAGTTAAGGGAAACGGGAAAATCATGTTATTAAAAAACAAACTACATGATTAAATTAAACAACCTTTTACATTTTAAAATTCCAATTAGGTTTATTTTTAAGGCTCATAAATTTGTCAGATTTGTAATCCAAGTACAAAAGGCCAATGTTATTCAGGAAAAGTAACAAATATCATAAAATGAATTGAAAAATCACACTGAATGTATCAATAAAAGATTGATCAATTTTTTCATACCTGTAAAAGCCCAGATCAACCAAGACATAAAGGGAAGCTTCGTGCACAGCAACAGATGAATAAAATACTATAATCATTACATTCCAATAAGTATGATCTTATATTATGTGTTTCCAGTGTTCATAGTCACATACCTAAAACTGGGCTACTGCTCAGATACTCAGAGTTTGAATTTTTTCGCTTATGCACAGTGCTACATACATCAGATGAAAAACAATTCTACATATATTCATCAAACTGATGCTAATCTCCATATTCAACACTCAAACATGGACATGGTCGCTGTCCAAAGACGTGGTGCTGAATCAAAGTGATAACACCATGGAAAGAAAGCAAAAGTGTCATTACATGCATGCAATAGAAATTATTTCTCCAATATGTTATATTCTAAACATACACAACACCGTAATCAAAAAACACATAAGAAAATTAAGCAACAATATTTTCATAATTGAAAAATTAAAAGACTGTTACACCATCGTATAACTGCCCACTCACAATCAACCTCTTTTTGATCACCACCACATGCACTGCATTACACTCCAAACCACAAATAACTCATGAGCATTATCAGCATATCCCAGTGCTTAGCAGGCAAGACACTTGCACCATTACTCAGAACTTATCTTAGTAGATAGTGGATCTTTCCTACATAGAAAGACAAAAAACTATTTGAATTTCTGGCAATGTATTACAGTCAGAAGAAGCAAAAAAGCACATTTAAATTAATTAGGCATGAAAAAACTAAAAAAATGTTAGTTTTATGATACTTGTCTCTTACCTCAATGACTGAGGAAGCATCATTCAGAATAAGAACACTTCCATCAAGATGTTCCATACTTTTCTTCAATGTATCATCAGCAGGCAGCGTGTTGTCATTGTAGGATGTGACAAACTTGAAGTCGCTGGTACGTGATCCCGTGGTCAGATATGTATCATAATTGTAAGAACTGCGCAGAGTTCCTGCTCCCTCTACCTCTGCATAGTTGGGAGGGAAATACGCGCTGGGAATAGCAACTGCTCCATCAAACAACATTCTGGGCTTTCTCCTCCGACAGAACCTCACAGCCAGGACCAGAATAAGGAAAGTCAGGAAAAAGGTGGAGACTGAAACCAGCGCGATGATCAGATACGAAGTCAGTTTGGAATTGTTCTCCTCATTAGACACGTCTTTAAGGTCTGGAACTTCAGCCAAGTTGTCTGAAATGAGTAAAGAAACTGTACAGGTTGCAGAGAGAGGGGTCTGTCCATTATCTTTCACTGAAATAACAAGATTCTGCTTCATGCTGTCAGATTCAGAAATGTCCCTCAGCGCTCTGATCTCTCCACTATGGAGACCAACAGTGAAAAGTCCTGGATCAGTCGACTTGATGATCTGATAAGACAGCCACGCATTCTGTCCAGAATCAGCATCTACAGCGATCACCTTGGAGACCAGGGAGCCTGAAAGAGCAGCTTTAGGAACCATCTCAGTCATGAAGGTGTTTCCTGCTGGAGCAGGGTATAATATCTGTGGAGAGTTATCGTTCTCGTCCGATATGAAGATGCTCACAGTCACGTTGCTGCTGAGTGGAGGAGAACCGTTGTCTCTGGCCACAACCTGGACTTTCAAGCTCCTGAACTTCTCATAATCAAAGGACCTGACAGCATGGATCACCCCTGTGTCTCCATTAATGGATAAGAATGAGGAGACTGGAGCACCACTGACCTCACTGGGCAACAGAGAATAGAAGACTGTGCCATTCTGTCTCCAGTCTGGGTCTCTCGCAGTAACAGAACAAACAGAGGAGCCGGGTTTGTTATTCTCACTCACATAGGCAGAGTAGGACTGTTCTTCAAACACAGGGGGGTTGTCGTTCACATCAGACACAGAGAGGCTAATTGTTTTAAATGAGGACAACTGCGGAGTGCCTTCATCAGTCGCAATTACTGTTACGTTATATGATGTCACCAGTTCGCGGTCAAGTTCACTTGTTGTTATAATAGAGTAATAGTTTTTCATTGAAGGGTTCAGTTTGAAAGGTACGTCGTTCTGAACGGAACAGCGAACTTGGCGATTTGTTCCCGAATCTTTGTCCTGCACATTAATAATTCCCACTTCGGATCCTGGTGCGATGTTCTCTGGGACAGAGTCTTTCAGAGATTTGATTAGAATTACTGGGGCGTTATCATTAACATCAATGATTTCTACTACCACGTTTGCAAAGGATGCCAGGCCAGCGCTGTCTTTAGCTTGAATCCTCATTTCATAGGACGAGTCTTTCTCAAAATCTACTTGCCCGTTTAAAACAATGTCTCCAGTTTTCGAGTTCAGTGTAAATATCTGGCTAACGTCTGCAGAAATGCGGCCAAATTCATACGTCACCTGCCCGTTCGCGCCATCATCTGCATCCGTCGCGCTGACTCTAACCACCACGGAACCCAGAGGAGAATTTTCAGCCAGGCTAACTTTATAAATGGGTTTTGTAAAAACTGGAGTGTTGTCGTTAGCGTCTAAAACAGTGATATGAATCTTGACATTTCCCGACTTGGGAGGAGTGCCTCCGTCCACTGCAGTAAGGACCAGAGTCATGTCCCCCTGTCTTTCGCGGTCGAGTTCTTTCTCCAGCACCAGCTCACCGTATTTCCCTCCTCCGGGATTTGCATGCACAGAAAAAATAAAATATGGATTTTTTTGCAGAGTGTAGCTCTGAACAGCGTTCAGTCCGATATCCGCATCATGCGCCTCATCCACAGCGAAACGAGCGCCTTTAACTGCAGATTCCGTTATTTCTAATTTAATTATTTCTTTGGCAAACACGGGCGCGTTGTCGTTGATGTCCTCAATTTGCAGAGTGACACGATGTAATTCCAACGGATCTTCCAGAAACATGTCAAACCTGATCAAGCAGGCGGTTCTGGCGGCACAAAGCTGATCTCTGTCGATTCGTTCCGCGACGACCAAGTCACCGGAGCTCAGGTTGACATCACAGTAACGCCTGCCGTCGTCCTCGAAATCCAATCGCGCTTTGCGCGCAGTCAGACTACGAACATTAATTCCAATATCTTTGGCGATGTTCCCGACCACAGATCCGCGGTTCATCTCCTCCTGAACGGAATAGCTGAGTTCACCGTCGCTGTTTCCCAACGTGAGGAAAACAGAAGCCACGAAGATGACAACGGAAGGAAACGAAAACCCGTCGCGCTCCATCGTTTGGTGATTCGGTCCAACACGATTTTCAGATTCGCGCGCCTCTAATGTCGCTTTTAGATTATTTTTATGAAACCAGGACGAATTCCGATTTATTAAAGCCAGAGAGGACGGCGCTGGCGCAGATCACGTCCAGACGCCTCCCTTCTTTAACTGGTTCAGGGAGGAGATCGGATAAAACAAAAATGTAGCTGGTGGACAGCGACGCTGTGTGTACATTTATAATAATGCAGTCTAATAATGTAAAAAACATTTTTTTTCTTAAACAGCGCGTATTTTACACTGGAGTCTACAAGGACACGTGCGTTTAATATCGCCGATTCTCACTGTGAGCATTTATTCCTCACATTAACTTAAACCTTGAGATTATCAAGAGAGAAACAATCAGAAACATTAATTCTTGAACGGATAGTTGCAGTACTTTTCTATGACAACCGAAGCAAATGTACTGCTATGATTTTTTTAAAGTAGATTCAAAGGTTTGGAGTGAAAGAGACGTCATGAATACAAAAGATTGATGGTACAAAATCAGGAAACTATGAGAATTACCTAAAGCAGCAGAAACCCTTTCTGGGAACCACTTTATGGTAGTAAACCTGTTTTAAATTCCCAAGCATGCATCATATTAGTAAAGGAAATAATGCTTAATTAAAACAGATAATGCAGTATTTGTAAAGTGTGACTGTACAATACAATTATTCAGTAAATAAAAAACAAATCAAACTAATTTAAAACCCTCTTTAAAATACGTTCTCAATTATATCTCCACGAACCAAACCACCCATGTCAAAAGTAAACAAGTAAAGTTCAAACCTTTCTATCTAATGACACTAAATTCTACAAGTTCCTTTGAAAAGTATTTAAATAAAACTACTAAGGTTGAAAAAAAATTCTGTAAATTTTAAGATATCTGCATTTCACTTTGGGAAATACTTGCATAACAAAATTTATAATTTTACTTAAATAGTTATAGACAGCATAAACTTTAAGAAAATACAAGTAATACTGGAGCAAACACTAAAGCATCACATGCAGAATAAATGAGAACACAGCAAGATAAATAAATATCATAGTTCTAATTATTCATTCAAACAACCATTCTTACCTCTGAAGACAGATCATTATCAGACAGTATGTCCTTCACAGCATATGCATTAATGCTCTTCAGTGTGTCATCAGCAGGCAGCGTGTTGTCATTGTAGGACGTGACAAACTTGAAGTCGCTGGTACGTGATCCCGTGGTCAGATATGTATCATAATTGTAAGAACTGCGCAGAGTTCCTGCTCCCTCTACCTCTGCATAGTTGGGAGGGAAAAACGCGCTGGGAATAGCAACTGCTCCATCAAACAACAGTCTGGGCTTTCTCCTCCGACAGAACCTCACAGCCAGGACCAGAATAAGGAAAGTCAGGAAAAAGGTGGAGACTGAAACCAGCGCGATGATCAGATACGAAGTCAGTTTGGAATTGTTCTCCTCATAAGACACGTCTTTAAGGTCTGGAACTTCAGCCAAGTTGTCTGAAATGAGTAAAGAAACTGTACAGGTTGCAGAGAGAGGGGTCTGTCCGTTATCTTTCACTGAAATAACAAGATTCTGCTTCATGCTGTCAGATTCAGAAATGTCCCTCAGCGCTCTGATCTCTCCACTATGGAGACCAACAGTGAAAAGTCCTGGATCAGTCGACTTGATGATCTGATAAGACAGCCACGCATTCTGTCCAGAATCAGCATCTACAGCGATCACCTTGGAGACCAGGGAGCCTGAAAGAGCAGCTTTAGGAACCATCTCAGTCATGAAGGTGTTTCCTGCTGGAGCAGGGTATAATATCTGTGGAGAGTTATCGTTCTCGTCCGATATGAAGATGCTCACAGTCATGTTGCTGCTGAGTGGAGGAGAACCGTTGTCTCTGGCCACAACCTGAACTTTCAAGCTCCTAAACTTCTCGTAATCAAAAGACCTGACAGCATGGATCACCCCTGTGTCTCCATTAATGGATAAGAATGAGGAGACTGGAGCACCACTGACCTCACTGGGCAACAGAGAATAGAAGACTGTGCCGTTCTGTCTCCAGTCTGGGTCTCTCGCAGTAACAGAACAAACAGAGGAGCCGGGTTTGTTATTCTCACTCACATAGGCAGAGTAGGACTGTTCTTCAAACACAGGGGGGTTGTCGTTCACATCAGATAAAGAAAGGCGGATGGTTTTGGATGAAGATAAAGGTGGTGTTCCTTCATCTGTTGCAGTGATTGTTAAATTATATTCACTAATGACCTCACGGTCTAATTCACTTGTTGTTACAATAGAGTAATAATTCTTAATTGACGGGTTTAGTTTGAATGGAACGTTCTGCTGAATGGAACAATGCACCTGACGATTGGGTCCTGAATCTTTATCTTGTATGTTAATGATTCCGACTTCTGTTCCTGGTGGTACATTTTCTAGAAGAGGGTCGTTTAGAGACTTTACTACAATGACAGGTGCATTATCATTAATATCTGTAATTTTAATAATGACATTAGCAAAAGACGTTAGACCTGCACTATCCTTCGCTTGGACGGAAATTTCATATGATGTCTTTCTTTCAAAATCAAGAGCAGCATTCAGTATAATTTCACCAGTTTTCTTATTCATTTTAAATTGTTCAGTTTCCTCATCTAAGATGCTACCAAATTCGTATGAAACTTGACCATTCGGCCCCTCATCAGCGTCCACAGCGCTGACTGTCAGCAAGACGGAATCGAGAGGAAGGTTTTCAGGAACACTGACTTCATATACAGACTGAGTAAAAACCGGAACGTTATCATTCGCGTCAAGTACAGTCACGTGAATGGTTACTGTACCAGATCTCTGCGGGGTTCCTCCGTCTACAGCAGTCAGTGTTAACATCAGTTCCTGCTGCTGCTCGCGATCTAGCTCTTTATCTAAAACCAACTCAATCTGCTTCCCACGACCTTGTTTCGCACGGACATCCAGAGTAAAATGGTCGTTCTTCTGTAAGGAATAGCTCTGGACTCCGTTCAGTCCGATGTCCGCATCATGAGCCTCGCCAACAGCAAACCGAGCTCCTTTATATGCTGACTCTCGTATCTCAAATGTGACCTTTTCGTTTGCAAATTTCGGTGCGTTGTCGTTTACATCTTGAATCTGAACAACGACACGATGCAGTTCTAGTGGATTTTCGAGAAGAATTTCATATTAAGGGAACAAGCGGCCAGCGCGCCGCAAAGCTTTTCCCTGTCGAGCCTCTCAGCTATCACAAGATCCCCCGAGTTTAAACTGATGTCGAAATAACGACTGCTCCCATCATCCACATCCAAACGCGCTTTTCGAGCTGACAGCGTCTTTGCATTTAATCCGATATCCTTCGCGATATTTCCGACAACAGCGCCGATCCTCATCTCCTCTGGAATGGAATAGCTGATTTCTCCACTGCCACCATGCCAGAGAAAAACATAAAATCCTGCCGTCATCATAAAAAAAGAAAATCCGCGGTGTTCCATCGTCGATCAGTAACTAAAAAGATTTTATTTAAACGCCAGATACAGTTGCAAGAAGAAATGCGACCGAAAGGTGAAGGACGCTTCAAATGTCGACTGTGAGATGTTGTACAGCTCGACAAAGCCTCCTCCTCATGCAAAACATCTAGGGAGGAGATATGATTTCTAACCAGACTTGGTACATAGCGACACTCAGCGTACAACTAAAATATCGCAGAAAATTACCGATCATAATAAAGGTGACATGAACATGAACATTATAGCTCCACAAATAAATACTCACAGTCACAGATACAAAAAGTATTGTCGGGATTTTGCGGGATTATTAATTAAATACATTTTCGTATCTGACGCTGATAAAAAGGGGACGTTGCCATAAAAATAAATGGAAAATTTTGAAAGTTAAAGGAAACGGGAAACCATGGTACTAAAAATGTTATTACGTTATTACATTTAATAACTTTATTTATTTATTTATTTAAAAAAACAATTAGGTTTATTTTTACGGCACATAAAGTTGTCAGATTTTAAATCAAGTACAAAAGGCCGAAGTTATTCAGGAATAGTAACACAGATCATAAAATTAATTGAAAAATCACACTGAATGTATCAATAAAATATTGATAATATTATTTCATATCTGCAAAAGCCCAAATCAACCAAAACAAAAATAGAAGCTTAGTGCACAACAACAGATACCCACAGTTTGAATTTTTTCGCTTATGCACAGTGCTACATACATCATCAGAGGGAAAATAATTCTCCAGATATTCACCAAACTAGTGCTAATCTCCATCTTCAACACTCAAACATTGACATGGTCGCTGTTCAAAGACGTGGTGCTGAATCATATTGATAACACCATGGAAAGAAAGCAACAGTGTCATTACATGCATGCAATAGAAATTATTTCTCCAAAATGTTATATTCTAAACATACAAAACACCGTAATCAAAAAACACGTCAGAGAATTAAGCAACAAAATTTTTATAATTTAAAAATGAACAGACTGTCACACCATCGTATAGCTGCACACTCACAATCAACCTTCTTTTGATCACCACCACATGCACTGCATTACACTCCAAACCACAAATAACTCATGAGCATTATCAGCATATCCCAGTGCCTAGCAAGCAAGACCCTTTCACCATTACACAGAGCTTCTCTTAGTAGATACTTGATGTTCCCTAATATACTTTGCTTTTGGGTTCCCATTCCGTAATTGTTATATTTTGCACATTTTTGAAAATAATAATAATAATGCTTTCCCTTTTGAATACAATTGGGTTTTCCTGTAAATCTTTGGCATGACACTAACCACAAATATTTTGGCCACACTAATGTTTTAAATATAACATGTAAACATCACATACACTGCAAAACCAAATGATAAAAAACATAGAAAAAAACGAAGTGAAAGAGAAGTGATACACAGCATTATGCACACAACAAAATAAGCCCTCTGCATTTAGCACATTGCCCTTAGTGCACAGTAGGTAGACATGAAAGGTGCCCCAGACTGTATTTTGCTCAAGTGGACATCAGTGGCATCTTGATTGTTTGGCATTTAGACCCACAGTTTTTCACTTACTAATCCACTGCCATACCAGCTACGCAACCACTGCCCTGACGTATTTTGCTAATGAGGATGGGACATAGAAAGAAAAAAAAATACTTGAATTTCCGCCTAAGTATTACAGTCAGAATAATCACTTTTAAATGAATTAAGGATGAAAAACATTTTTTTTTTAAGTTAGTATCATGATACTTGTCTCTTACCTCAATGACTGAGGAAGCATCATTCAGAGTAAGAACACTTCCATCAAGATGTTCCATACTTTTCTTCAATGTATCATCAGCAGGCAGCGTGTTGTCATTGTAGGACGTGACAAACTTGAAGTCGCTGGTACGTGATCCCGTGGTCAGATATGTATCATAATTGTAAGAACTGCGCAGAGTTCCTGCTCCCTCTACCTCGGCATAGTTGGGAGGGAAATATGCGCTGGGAATAGCAACTGCTCCATCAAACAACAGTCTGGGCTTTCTCCTCCGACAGAACCTCACAGCCAGGACCAGAATAAGGAAAGTCAGGAAAAAGGTGGAGACTGAAACCAGCGCGATGATCAGATACGAAGTCAGTTTGGAATTGTTCTCCTCATTAGACACGTCTTTAAGGTCTGGAACTTCAGCCAAGTTGTCTGAAATGAGTAAAGAAACTGTACAGGTTGCAGAGAGAGGGGTCTGTCCGTTATCTTTCACTGAAATAACAAGATTCTGCTTCATGCTGTCAGATTCAGAAATGTCCCTCAGCGCTCTGATTTCTCCACTATGGAGACCAACAGTGAAAAGTCCTGGATCAGTCGACTTGATGATCTGATAAGACAGCCACGCGTTCTGTCCAGAATCAGCATCTACAGCAATCACCTTGGAGACCAGGGAGCCTGAAAGAGCAGCTTTAGGAACCATCTCAGTCATGAAGGTGTTTCCTGCTGGAGCAGGGTATAATATCTGTGGAGAGTTATCGTTCTCGTCTGATATGAAGATGCTCACAGTCACGTTGCTGCTGAGTGGAGGAGAACCGTTGTCTCTGGCCACAACCTGAACTTTCAAGCTCCTGAACTTCTCATAATCAAAGGACCTGACAGCATGGATCACCCCTGTGTCTCCATTAATGGATAAGAATGAGGAGACTGGAGCACCACTGACCTCACTGGGCAACAGAGAATAGAAGACTGTGCCGTTCTGTCTCCAGTCTGGGTCTCTCGCAGTAACAGAACAAACAGAGGAGCCGGGTTTGTTATTCTCACTCACATAGGCAGAGTAGGACTGTTCTTCAAACACAGGGGGGTTGTCGTTCACATCAGATAAAGAAAGGTGGATGGTTTTGGATGAAGATAAAGGTGGTGTTCCTTCATCTGTGGCAGTGATTGTTAAATTATATTCACTTATGACCTCACGGTCTAATTCACTTGTTGTTACAATAGAGTAATAATTCTTAATTGACGGGTTTAGTTTGAATGGAACGTTCTGCTGAATGGAACAATGCACCTGACGATTGGGTCCTGAATCTTTATCTTGTATGTTAATGATTCCGACTTCTGTTCCTGGTGGTACATTTTCTAGAAGAGGGTCGTTTAGAGACTTTACTACAATAACAGGCGCGTTATCATTAATATCTGTAATTTTAATAATGACATTAGCAAAAGACGTTAGACCTGCACTATCTTTTGCATGGACGGAAATTTCGTATGATGTCTCTTTTTCAAAATCAAGAGCAGCATTCAGTATAATTTCACCAGTTTCTTATTAATTTTAAATTGTTCAGTTTCCTCATCTAAGATGAGGCACTGACTGGCACTCCACAGCACTGACTGTCAGCAAGACGGAATCGAGAGGAAGGTTTTCAGGAACACTGACTTCATATACAGACTGAGTAAAAACCGGAACGTTATCATTCGCGTCAAGTACAGTCACGTGAATGGTTACTGTACCAGATCTCTGCGGGGTTCCTCCGTCTACAGCAGTCAGTGTTAACATCAGTTCCTGCTGCTGCTCGCGATCTAGCTCTTTATCTAAAACCAACTCAATCTGTTTCCCACGGCCTTGTTTCGCACGGACATCCAGAGTAAAATGGTCGTTCTTCTGTAAGGAATAGCTCTGGACTCCGTTCAGTCCGATGTCCGCATCATGAGCCTCGCCAACAGCAAACCGAGCTCCTTTAACTGCTGATTCCGTGATCTCAAATTTGACCTTTTCGTTTGCAAATTTCGGTGCGTTGTCGTTTACATCTTGAATCTGAACAACGACACGATGCAGTTCTAGTGGATTTTCGAGAAGAATTTCATATTTAAGGGAACAAGCGGCCAGCGCGGCACAAAGCTTTTCTCTGTCCAGCCTCTCAGCTATCACAAGATCCCCCGAGTTTAAACTGATGTCGAAATAACGACTGCTCCCATCATCCACATCCAAACGCGCTTTTCGAGCTGACAGAATCTTTGCATTTAATCCGATATCCTTCGCGATATTTCCGACAACAGCGCAGATCCTCATCTCCTCTGGAATGGAATAGCTGATTTCTCCACTGCCACCATGCCAGAGAAAAACATAAAATCCTGCCGTCATCATAAAAAAAGAAAATCCGCGGTGTTCCATCGTCGATCAGTAACTAAAAAGATTTTATTTAAACGCCAGGTACAGTTGCAAGAAGAAATGCGACCGAAAGGTGAAGGACGCTTCAAATGTCGACTGTGAGATGTTGTACAGCTCGACAAAGCCTCCTCCTCATGCAAAACATCTAGGGAGGAGATATGATTTCTAACCAGACTTGGTACATAGCGACACTCAGCGTACAACTAAAATATCGCAGAAAAATTACCGGTTATAATAAAGGTGACATGAACATGAAATTTATAGCTCCACAAATAAATACTCACAGTCACAGAACCAAAAATGATTGATAGAGTAAGAAATGTTGCTGGATTATTAATTAAATGCATTTTCGTATCTGACACTGATGAAAAGAGAACGTTGCCATTACAAAACCACATTAAATAAAAATTGTTTGAAAGTCAAGGGAAACGGGAAAAACATGTTACTAAAAAATTAAATACATTATTACATTTGATAACCTTATATTATTTTTTAGATTCCAATTAGGTTCATTTTTGAAGCACATAAAGTCGTCCAATTTGTAAATCAAGCACAAAAGGCTTGAGTTATTCAGGAAAAGTAACACAGATCATAAAATTAATTGCTAAATTACACTGAATGTATCAATAAAGATTGATCAATTATTTTCATACCTGTAACCAAAAAAAGTTCAACAGCGCAGATTAACCAAGGCAAAAAGGGAAGCTTAATGGTGTAGCAACATAGATATAAAATATTATAACCATTGCCTTACAATAAGTTTGATCTTATAAAATGTGTTTCCAGTGTTCATAGCCACATACCTAAAACTGGGCTACTGCTCTGAAACCCACAGTTTGAACATTTGTCCGAATGCCCGTGCTACACACATCATCACAGGGGAAAGAATTCTCCAGGTATTCACCAAACTAGTGCTAATCTCCATCTTCAACACTCAAACATGGACATGGTCGCTGTCCAAAGACGTGGTGCTGAATCATAGCGATAACACCATGGAAAGAAAGCAACAGTGTCATTACATGCATGAAATAGAAATTACTTCTCCAAAATGGTATATTCTAAACATACAAAACACCATAATCAACAAAACACGTAAGAGAATTAAGCAACAATATTTTCATCATTTAAAAACTAAAAATACCATAATTTACTTAGAGTATAACTGTCACACCATTGTATAACTGCCCACTCACTGTCACCCTCCTTCTGTTCACCACCACATAGAGTGCATTACATTCCACTGTCACGATGGCTGGACATGGCAAGGAAGAAGGACGCATACACATGATGTCACGAAACAGGGGTTTAATACATGGTGGACAGGCCAAAGGAAACCTCACCAAACATGTTCCAATGACGAACAGGCACGAACATGGCAGCTTTATACAGTCATACACAGATGAACACAATTAGGAAACATAATTACACAGGACACCCTGCAGGACCGGATCATGACACCCACACTAGAAAAGACTCTGATCAGCAGGCAATAAACAGCACCATTACACAGAGCATATCTTAGTAGATACTTGATGTTCCCTAATGTAAGTATTTTTGGGGTTCCATCCTCGTGATAATATTCTTTTACATCATTTTTATAAACCTTTCTTTAAACCCTTTTTTCTTCATAAAAACTTTTTGATCACAGTTGGGTTTTCTTGTAAGTCTTTGCATGACACTAACCAATAATATAATTGCCAGACTAATGTGTCAAATGTAACATGTAAAAATCACATACACTTCATGAGCAATTTATAAAAAAACATGACTGAAAGTGAAGTGATTGTCATTGTGATACAGACCACTGCACCAGGTACACAAAACAAAATGGGTCTTCTGAACTTAACCCATCACCCTTAGTGAGCAGTGAGCAGCCATGAAAAGTGCCTGGGAGGCAGTGTAGGGCTGGTATCTCTTTCAAGAGAACCTCAGTGACATTTTTACTGTTCTGGATTTGAACCTCAACATTTCAGTTATGAGTCTGCTCCTTTACCCACTATGGCACCACAGCCTCGATGTATTTTGCCAATAATGATTGAATGTAAAATGACTAAATAGTTTTTGAATTTGCACCTATGTCATAAAAACAGAGTTTAAATAAATTAAGCATAAAAATAATATTCATAATATTTGTGTCTTACCTCAATGGCTAAGGAAGAATCATTCAGAGTAAGAACACTTCCATCAAGATGTTCCATACTTTTCTTCAGCGTCTCATCAGCAGGCAGCGTGTTGTCATTGTAGGATGTGACAAACTTGAAGTCGCTGGTACGTGATCCCGTGGTCAGATATGTATCATAATTGTAAGAACTGCGCAGAGTTCCTGCTCCCTCTACCTCTGCATAGTTGGGAGGGAAATATGCGCTGGGAATAGCAACTGCTCCATCAAACAACAGTCTGGGCTTTCTCCTCCGACAGAACCTCACAGCCAGGACCAGAATAAGGAAAGTCAGGAAAAAGGTGGAGACTGAAACCAGCGCGATGATCAGATACGAAGTCAGTTTGGAATTGTTCTCCTCATAAGACACGTCTTTAAGGTCTGGAACTTCAGCCAAGTTGTCTGAAATGAGTAAAGAAACTGTACAGGTTGCAGAGAGAGGGGTCTGTCCGTTATCTTTCACTGAAATAACAAGATTCTGCTTCATGCTGTCAGATTCAGAAATGTCCCTCAGCGCTCTGATCTCCCCACTATGGAGACCAACAGTGAAAAGTCCTGGATCAGTCGACTTGATGATCTGATAAGACAACCACGCGTTCTGTCCAGAATCAGCATCTACAGCGATCACCTTGGAGACCAGGGAGCCTGAAAGAGCAGCTTTAGGAACCATCTCAGTCATGAAGGTGTTTCCTGCTGGAGCAGGTATAATATCTGTGGAGAGTTATCGTTCTCGTCCGATATGAAGATGCTCACAGTCACGTTGCTGCTTAGTGGAGGAGAACCGTTGTCTCTGGCCACAACCTGGACATTCAAGCTCCTGAACTTCTCATAGTCAAAGGACCTGACAGCATGGATCACCCCTGTGTCTCCATTAATGGATAAGAATGAGGAGACTGGAGCACCACTGACCTCACTGGGCAACAGAGAATAGAAGACTGTGCCGTTCTGTCTCCAGTCTGGGTCTCTCGCAGTAACAGAACAAACAGAGGAGCCGGGTTTGTTATTCTCACTCACATAGGCAGAGTAGGACTGTTCTTCAAACACAGGGGGGTTGTCGTTCACGTCAGATATTTGGAATGTGAAAACGCTAGTTGAAAAGAGAGAAGGTAATCCTCCATCTGATGCAGTTACTGTTACATTGTATTCTGTCTTTTGCTCACGGTCGAGAAGTGCACTGGTGGTTATTGTGAAATAATTCTTTATAGACGCCTGCAGTTTAAAAGGAATGTTGTCGGGAATGCTGCACATCACTCTGCTGTTTTCTCCAGCGTCCTGGTCTTTGACGTTAATGACAGCTACCTCCGTGCCGGATGGAACATTTTCGGGAATAATAGTCATGATAGATTTAATTGTTATTACAGGCGCGTTATCGTTCATGTCCGACACGTCGATTATCACTTTGCAGTGCCCCGCCTGGCCTCCGCCATCTTCCGCTTGAATTTCTATTTCGTATGACGAGGCCTTCTCGTGGTCCAGTTCACCAATCACTGATATCAGTCCCGTATTCTGGTCGATTTTAAACAGACCCCTTGTTTCTTCAGATACATGGTTCATAAAAAATGAAACGAGCCCATTTGGACCTTCGTCGACATCAGTCGCTGTGACTTGAACAACGGCCGTGCCTGCAGCCGAATTCTCGGACATGACAGCTCTGTACAACGGCTGGGAGAACGTGGGAGAATTGTCATTTGCATCAATCACGAGGACGTGGATCGCAACGGTGCCGGACATGGAGGGATTTCCTCCGTCCACAGCCGTCAACACTAACGAATATTCACCCTCCGTTTCTCGATCGAGGTTGCTTTTCAGGACGATGTCCACGTACCTTTCTTTGTCCCTCCTGGAGTCCAGCACAAAATAGTCATTCTGGCCGAGAACATATTTTTGCACCGAATTTGCGCCGACGTCCAAATCCCGCGCGCGGGCGATTTGGAAGCGACTCCCGGTAGGCGCGATTTCGCTGACCTCCAGCCTGATGGAGTCTTTGGGGAAGGCAGGAGCATTGTCGTTGATGTCCTGCACCTCCAGCGCGATGTTGTGCAGCTCCAACGGGTTCTCCAAAACCAACTCGAAATGCAGGAGGCAAGGACCGCTGGAAGAACAGAACGATTCCCTGTCGATTCTCTCCGTGACGACGAGCTCCCCGGAATCCAGGTCTATAGCGCAGTAGCGCCTCTCGCCGTGGAAATCCACGCGGGCTCCGCGCGGCTTCAGGCGCAGAACATCCAGGCTCAGGTCCTTGCTCAGGCTTCCGATAACGTGTTTGACTCTGGCTTCCTCCACCACAGTGTACCGAATATCGGCGCTGGACATGTCAGCGACTGACACCCAAATCGCAGCGAAGCGCAACAGCAATTGCGCAATGTGGAACTGAGCGCTCGCCATTTTCAATAAGAACACGTTGGAGATCCAGCCCGGTCCTAAAGTAAAAAGACGACGCCTCCCTTCACACAAAGCTCGGGCAGAATTAGCTTCATTCAAATGAAATGGGTGTGTTCGTGACACACCAGCAGAGATGGTAAAGAGCGACACTGTGAGGCGAAAAAGAAAAATGCAGACTGCAAAAAAGAAGAACACGGACCACTGAACGCAATTTATTGATTATAAATTGTGTTTAAAAAAAAAAGTAAGCCGCCATAAAAACAATGAATTTTATCATGTCCCGTTCAGCACCACGGACAGGGCCACCAGAGTACAGAAAACCAATCATTGTATGCACAATACATTTCCGTCTATTAAATTATTTTATATATATATTAAACAAGTACGAAGGACAATGTTTTCAAATATTTTATGAATGTGCTTGCTCATATGGAAAATATGATAAAATTGGAACGATAAAAAAACATTACATGGCCCTGTGCAAATAATAATACTTAGAAGCTAATGTCTAGTCTGTTTAATATTGACAACAGATCCACGACACACTTTACAGATCTTATCCACTGTCCAGTTGTGGGAGACAATTAACATTTTATTTAGTTTTGTCTGTAGAACAGCAAAGTCAGTAAATACATATCGTATAGTATTCTTGCAGTTGATGAGCTTTATCTCTTCAATGCAAAAGAAGTCTTTGGCAATCCATGGAATTTCACCATTACAATAAATTTTAATAACAATGGGTTGATTTGCACAATATATAACTTTGTTGTTCAAACTTGATGCATTGAGGGCAGAGTTTGATTTTCCAATTAGCAGTTGGAACACAGCCTGTGATACAAAGAAGCAGTACAGATCTGAAGTGGCTCCACTATAACTTATAATAAACCTCTTAAATTAATTAAAAATAAAAGTAATATACCTGTTACATGTTTTAAATGCACTGAGACTCAGGGAACATTTATACATACTGTAACTTAATTTTGGAAGGAAATATTGAATGTAATTGGGGACATTTTGCTTGTTAACATTCCACTAGACCCTAAGCTAATATTGTTACACTCATATTTGAAAAATCATCATTTCCATACTATACAATATGTATTTACTGACTTTGCTGTTCTACAGACAAAACTAAATAAAATGTTAATTGTCTCCCACAACTGGACAGTGGATAAGATCTGTAAAGTGTGTCGTGGATCTGTTGTCAATATTAAACAGACTAGACATTAGCTTCTAAGTATTATTATTAAAAGCAACATATAAGTGTTCAGAACTCAACTAGACAAGTAACTAACAGGAACAATAACACTAGAGCAGCCTGGCTTTTTTTTTATGCTCAAGAGACAATAAATAACAAAATAAGACTTACCACATGGAACATGTTTTATTAATGACATTCCACAGCTTGTCCACAAAAAGTCTGGAAATAAAGTGCCAATATGTGTGGCAGGTGTGGGCCTGAGAAGCCTAGTGGGATGATATTTGTGATGTCTGCTGACACACTTTGTGGAAAATGGGTATTACAGTGCTGTAAATGGAGGGGAACAGAAGAAATGGAGGGATGACTGACACATTTAACTTTTTTAAGGTGGGAGGGAGATGGGTTACACACACGGCATGATGGGCAATTAGTTCCTCATCTTCAGTCCTTTCTTGTTCATTTATGAAAATCTTGGAGTCATTCTTCACATGAACAATGGGCTAAATAATAACCAGGAGAATACCATGTTGCCAGCATATGAACACAAACACACACACATGAAGTGTCATAAGCAAAATTTCTTAGTACACAGAAATGGAGGCACAAAGAGGAACGCATGAACATAGAAAGATCATAGACAATACCCATTCATTGTTAGCATTATGCTGGTGTAGCATGTCTGAATCACCAATCACACAGAAGGCTCTGTAGAAAGACCAATAAATGTAAAGTCATTATGTCACAATAATACCAATGATGTAAACCATACACAACAAGCTATACACATAATCTACGTACACTGAAAATCATTGGATTTACTTAATTGAAGAATGAAGAATAGTTCCACATGATTCATTTGATTTAAGCTGTCCTTATTCCTTTGCATGGTTTTAAACCATATATATTAAGTTAGGTCAGCTTAATTTTTTTAAGTAACAAAATATTTGATCAAACGTGATGAGGCATTGAATTATAATTAAAGGATTCTTTAATAATGAAAATGTTTTCGTTAAACTGAAACTGTGAAATTTAATTACTTTAAAAGGGACCACAGAACGAATGAAGGACAAGGAAGTAAAAAAGAGAATGTTTAATAACTTAACACGATGGCCACAAACATACAAAAAGGACACTAAATTACTCCAAAAGCAAATATGAGACATCAACTCCAATATAAACAGTCTTGATCAACTGGTCTTATACAGGGGGAAAATAACCTGCCAAAATGCTTCACCTGGATAGTGATCGATCCTAAACATAGATACTCTTGTGTATCTACACACAATGTGCAATATACTCCACAAGATATAATTTGGTTATTATTTAGTTTTTATTACAACACACGGCAAAACAGAACAAAACAACCATATGTTCTTAAATAGCAGCCCTACAATCCATTTATTCTGCTCAATTTATCCTTCATCCTGGAGGACCGGAAGTTCTTGCGCCCCATTCAGGCTAACTAGCACACATACCACGTGTCCTCATTACAAGGCACTTATATTTCCTCATAATAAAAACCATAACGAAACATTTAAAAGGTAATCAGTGGTACTGGATAAGACTGCCAAGACATATATTTAATTTGTGGTCAGTCAGACTAAGCTAATGACAGCAAATTACATAATAGTTGAAGATCACTGTTATCCCAATATTATTATAGATGTAGCACAACCCAAACGGAACGTGCTGCCAGTTGCCCTGTTTGTTTAGTTTATCCTCAGTAGGCGGGGACATGCAAATTATTCTTTAATATTCTGATCCAATGACACTTCCTGGCGTATGTTGCAATAACTTTATTTTCAGTAAGAAAAAAAGTGTATGAAGGCATTTGTAACCCTAAAACTCGCCAATTCCACTTTAAAACCTGTTCTTTTGTAAGTTATTGATTATGTTTACAGATATTAGCATTGTTAAAAAAATTAAATTTCTCATATTTTATCAGTACTATTAATTACAAAGGTTAGGAAAACAGAATGTGAATTTCCCACAAAAACAGCTTTACCAATACAGTGCTTGATATAATCCAGCGGGGCGCTAAAGACCGATACACAGCTAGGGCTGTCTTGGTGACCACCGTGTTGCATTATGGGACATGTAGTCCAAGACCCCGGAAGCGTCCGTTGTGATTTATATTACTTAAACTATTATTAGGGTATTACAGTTTGTAGTATTAATCTAAAATTTAACCGCAGGTGTACACTTTGGACGGAAGCCTGTATTTTAAAATCTCTCTGGAAAACAAACTGCCTAATTTGGCATTGAATTGTGCACAAATATGTTTATGTTCAAATATTTTTATTCTGCATTTTCTCTGGTCTAATCTTGATTTAATTAAACTTAAGTTTATTGCTATATCCTCTGATTCATTCACATTTGAATAGTCCACCAAAATACCTTGTATAGTTTAAAGTTTTTATGTGACAAATAAAATAAAGTAAAGTATACATTTCTAATGAATTTCCTGTCTTATACTACATGGATCTTCCGACACTCTTTTGTCTCTTTCACATAATATTCTCCTTTTGCAACAAACCTGAGTCAGTTGTTGGCATAACAATGGTCTTGGGAGTAGGGGGAGAAAGGCGAATATTTGAAGCTTATATCAAAGATAATTACCAGATCTTATTACCAGGTATAATCACAATTACCAGGTTTATTAACTTCATTTTAGACAACACACACATGAACTAATGTCAGTACTGGACATCTCTTTCAATCACTACACTCTTATTTGACAGACCAAATTAAAAGCAATAAATAAGGATATGCATCAATTTAGCCCTGCTTACTTGGATCAGTATCTTGATGAAAATTACCATATCAAGACTAATTGACTTTCAGTACATCATGTTCAAAATTAAGCATGGCATAGAAGTTATGCAGCTTGATGTACATTTGCATGCTTGTGCCAGTTTGTTAATCTGTGATGATGTTCTGGCATTTCAAGGAATGACGAAGAGGACAATTAAGTACAGGTACTCTGGCCACATACAGTCATACAGTCTTCTAATAGATAATGAATTATCACACCAAACTTACCATATCATTGCCTATCACTCCGTCTGTAAGGTTACGGTGTAGCCACCATATCACACAACAACAAGAATAGAGTAAGAATATTTGTAGAATGTGGGGGGCAGTGGTGGCCTAGCTGGTAAGGAAGTGGACTTGTAACCACCAAGGTGACAAAATTGTATCAGCATCTATGAGGCTACACAATAATTAATTGTACAGCATGACTACATTCAAATTAGTTTTTGTATTATTCTATTTTATATTATCTAAACAGAGTACAGTATCTACTGTATCTATTCTGTTGTAAATGTCTATATAAGCTGTGAATTTTAATCATTTTTGCATTTAAATATTACTTTGGCCATATGAATTTAAATAGTAAAATGAGTGGTAGTAGCTTAGTGGGTAACACACTTGCCTAATAACCAAAGGACTGCAAAGTCACAGGTTCAAACTCCTCTTAATACCATTTTGTCCCTGAGCAAGACACTTAACCATGTGTTGCTCCAGGCATATTGTCTGTTACTACTGATTTTCGCTCCAAATAAGGGCATCTGCTAAATGCCATAAATGTAAATTTAAAATGTTGCAAGGTAAACTAAACAGTAACCATAAACACAGTGTATGTTGTTTATGACAGAAACCACACTGTTTGCGTGATAATAAATCATGAATTACACTATGTCACACTGCAATTTTGCCTGATTGTATATTATATTGACTGAAAGAACCAAAGGTTTTCTTGTATTCTGTCTCCCTTTGCAATGATTCTGATTCTGATATGGCAGTGGTGGGCATAGCACATCAATTAAAAGCTTGGACTCATTTACCACAGGTATTTATGAAAAAAAAATTTATTTGTGAATTATAACAAACACATTAACGGTATCCATAAAATAATAAAAAAGAAACACTATATCACATTAAAATGAGCTGGTGTACAAAAAGGTTATGTCTGTGCTGTCAGCTTTGACAGCTTTGTGCCTTGTAGGCACCAGATGACCAATGAACATTCACTACACACAAGCAAAGTACTTTTTTTTTCTTTTTTTTTCAGTTTTAGGTTATTTCATTTTTGTATTTTTTAGGCTTTTTTGTTTGTTTTTGTTTTTAATTTTTCTTTCAAAGGAAGAAAGGGATAGATATCAGGTGTCTATATGAATTGATTTCACATTACAGTGTTTGATCATTATTTTGAAGCCTAACACGAAACAAAGGATAGACCTTAATTGTCAAATAAATCATTACATTTTCAAACCAAAATAATAAAAATAATAAAATCAAATAATAATAAAACAAGAATGAAAATAAAATCATGGTTCAGACCATAACACTAGAGCATTACATATATCTAGAAGGTTATTCAAAGTTAACGTTGAAGGGATAAAACCAACATGATCCCTGTATACAGTATGTTTGATTGTAATGCAAGTGTATGTGTGTCAGTGTCTTCGGTTTGGATAATATCGTTTAATGTTTACATACTTCACTGGAGACCATACACATCTCCACTGTTACTGAATGGCTGAAAATAAATGATGAAAAACATATCTATCTGTATATCTCTATATATAGTTTCTGTTTCATCTGTCTATAACATGCAAACAGCCACTTGGTGATGTGACAGCACTGAACCACACCTGGGAGAATTTAAAGGAGTGTGTGTGTGTGTGTGTGTGTGTGTGTGTGTGTGTGTGTGTGTGGTAAAGATTTGAGTCTAACAGCAGCACATACAGCTTTTCTGACAGGTCAATAAAAAGTCAGAGGGGGAAGAAAAGCAGATAATATTGTAGAGGACCCTGATAAGCATTTTAGCTGCATTCTCAGGATTTTTTTTGCCTAAACAGTACATAAATGCTAATTAAACATACTCACTCTCTACTCTAGGCTATTCAGTGAGGGAACACACACTGATGGAATCAGTATGATTTTTAGGTGTATCCCATACCTATGTTTAGTTTATTAAAGCACCTATTATTGGTCATGTAGATCTGTAAACCTATAGATCCCATTGACCTCTGTGGTTTTCCCCTGCAGTTTTTAGTTCACAGATGAGAATTCTCTGTAGCCGGTGCATAGCCTGCCCTTCACAGGGGTCTTCTAGCGCTTTGGCTGAATGTGGATGAGGGGCCAGAGTGGCTCATGTGCTTTTTTCCCCTGATGTTGTTGTATTTAAGGAACTCAAACGAGGCAAAGTAGGAGGCTTCAAAGGTGTTCCCATAACAGTACCAGAGCTCAGTCCAGATAGTCAGAAATTAGTGCGATGTTGTCACTATTGTAGACATGGAGGTTGTCCTTTCTTTTCCCCCCTCTTGACAGAGGATGTTGGAAAATGAAAAGGTAGTATTGTGTCCGGTGAAAGAGGTTCCATGAGAACCTCTGAGCAGATTTAGAGCAAACGAATTGTACAAGCACTGAAAAGGCAAAACAGCTGGTAAGGAGAGCAAGTATTAAACATTCAGAACACAAGCGAAGGGGGAGTCAGGCTTGAACTGAGGTGAAGCGACAAGCAACATTCCGGCCATATATTACAGACACACAGAAAAGAGGCCACTATGTCTGTCCTGTGGCTCACAGGGTCGATAAGAGCGTGTGCACATCAACCCTGACTTTACAAAACGTGTATGTGTACTTGTGTGTGACCATCAATGTGTGTGTGCATTTGTAATTTAACTGCATGTGTTGAATTATTTGTGTTGAGCGGGGTACCCTAGCAGTGCACACAAAGCAGAAATGTCCTCTAACGCAACATTCTTGTAGCATCCGTGGCACATGCCACCCTTCTCATTCATTCGCTTCAACCGCTCCAAATGTTTGAGAACCCTGTACACAGATGTACCAGTGCATACTGGGGCATAAGAACATAGCCAGACTGTACCCTTCTCAGTTTGTCATATTTACACACAAACCATATGTGCCTGGGTTAGCCTAGTTGTTATGTTAATAGCATATGATAATAATGATGCACAAAAACAGGCCTTTCAGGTCTGATTTCTGCTGTGTGGTCACTTGAGTCTCTCTGAACCCCGTTCTGATTTGCTCTCCCCCTCACTGTTTGGAGAATAAAGGAGTGGAGGGCGGAGTGAGACAGAGATGCCAGCAGAGGCAGGGCCTGGGTGGGATTTCCTGCTAAATTTGGAAAAGGAAATTGGATGTGGCGCTCAATGTCCTTTTAACATAGGCCCATTGTACTCCCCCTTTTGTTAAATCATTTTTAGACCTCTTAAGTCCTGTGTTGGTAACATGGGAGCAGAGCGTTTATGGACATCACCTTTTTTTTTTTACTGGCTTGTAAATATAGTGTTCAGGACGTCATATTTATAAGTGTATAAATAAACGGAAGCAGGTGAGCCTTGAAGAACTGTAAACTCTTAAAAGGGGTAATCCAGAAAGAGGGGGGGAGGGGATAGATAGAGTGTCATTTCTGGTTGGGGTTGAATACAGCTGTCCACCTGTAAGGGACCCAGTCCCAGGTGAAGTCCCCTCCCAACTATAAGTATTCTTATTGTAAATTTTTTGGCTGGTTGACTTTCTCTGTCTTTAAGAACATCATTGGTTGCTCTACTTTTAATGTCGCCCACCCCCAAATCTCCATCTATTCCTCCCCATCATCCTTCCCCTTTTCTTTCTTGTCCTTTTTCTCCTTCTTCTTCTTTTTCTTCTTCTTCTCCTCTTTCTTGCCGAAGGTTATGAAGTCGCCCTTGTCGTCACCAGTGCCTGGCTCTTGGCGAATGGAAATGATGGCAGGGGAACCGGGGATAATGAAGGCTTCGGGGGGAATCTCCCCGGGCTTCAGGGCCTGAGGGGGGCCGTAGCCGGGTGCTGGCCCGTAACGGAAGTGCCAGCTGTTGCTGTTGATTCCGGCGCCAACTGGGGGGGGACAGCTCACCCCCTTCCCCATCTGCGAGACAGTTAGAGAGAGAGGAAGGAAAAAGAGCATGAATACAAACAACTGCATACACATACAACTGATTTCTGAATCCTACAGACTGAAATGGCAGCCATCTGGGAAGGCAGATGTAGCGCTGAGGGGACAGGTGCCTTAGGCCCCCGCAGTCACATCAGAGACGCCCTGCCATCACTGTCTAATCAGACACAGAGGATGTTGGGAACCCAAGAGGCCACAACAAGGTCCTTCGTAATCTCTTGCAGGGTTACATGGCCGGGAACTGGCGGGAAGATAACCTGAAGTGTAAAAACCTAAACCCTGCCACAACTGTGGAGGAGGCCATTTTTGGGGAGCTGGTGAGAGGGAGGGAGGGAGTAAAAGACAAAGAAAATGAAAGAAATGTGTGTATTTGAGCAAGTTAGATAAATAAAGAGAGAGAAAGACAGAATGAGTGCTCTGTGTGTGCAGTCAGAGAGTGAACAAGGGAATAACTGAGCTCTGCATGGGCATGTGTGTGTATCGGTCTGTGTGTGTGAGAGAGAAAGTGAGAGAGCAATAGACAGATAGAGTGAGTTTTTTTCTTTTTTATGAACAGCCATGGCTCTTAGCTCCCACCAGTTTTTCTCTGCTTTGACCTAATTCCCTCCTGTGTTTTATTTAGCTCTGGCTTCCCAGCTCTGGCTCTGACAGGATATTCTGTTAATTTAGATTTCATGTCTTTTTATTCTGGGCTGGGCAGCAGCATCTTTATCCTCTCAAAAGTATATTTTCTCCACTGCACTAGTAAAAAAAATTTAATGTAACAGTTTTCTAAATAAAGCATTGTCTTCATTTGAAGTCACTAAAAGCACAGCGTGTCCTTGTTCTGACCTACAGGGACTATGTGACCTAACGGGCAAAAAAAAAATTCTGCCTTTTGGGACATTGTTTTCTGGAAAGATTATGCAAATTAATCTGAGTTCCAAAGTATGATGCACATGCTGACTCTTAGGGATGGTGTATCTTTTGGTTTGAGAATCCTCCAATCAGATCTTTACAGTGGTGGACAAGATAAAAATTTAATCCATTATAAATAATAGTTCTCTGTAAGTAAAAGTACAAAAGTATTTGCCTTCAAATGTACTTAAGTACCAAAAGTAAAAAATTATTAGTATTATTAGTTATGTAAGAGAACGCTTGCTTTGGGCACAACAATCTTTTAACTAAATGTCTTTTATTTGTCTGACATTTATTAAAATGATCATAAGCACACAACATTGATGGTGAATAGATGAAATATAGTGACTATTGAAAGTGTTTGAGAACAGTTTAGTTACATGCCAAGTCAGATTAACTATAATAGGAATTAGTTCATGTATACACTCAGAAGAAAGATGCATTGGTGACATCAGGGGGCAATGGTTGCAGGCTGTTAAATGTGAATCTGCTGCACTAAACATGAGAGGAGGGTTACAAAATGCTTGATCTATAGTTGTGTTTTCTTGAAACCCATTTTGTTGCTCTGCCCATTTTTATGTTGATCACGTTTTAATAGTCTCTACTAACAGCAAATATATTTCCTAACTAGAAATATAATTACATTAGATGTCATTATAAACAATAACCATACTTACAATGCATTGTTAATATGCCTGTAATGTAGGGATGATAATGTCAGTGTTGTTTCGATTGTCTGCAATGTTACACACTGCTGTGAGCTCTTTGCAATCAGCCACATTTAAAAAGTACTTCGTTTGGAAACTAAATCCAAGTTTCATTTTAAAAGCTGTAGATTACCACCAACATTCAGCAAACAAAAACTTCAGCAACAGATTCAGGGTGGAGCTGCACAGATTTAGGGTAAAAGTTATGTCCATACGTAATAACTCATAAGAAAAAGGAATGACAGATTTTGCATAATGTAGTGCAGAATAATGTAAGATATTTGAGTTAAATGAAAAAGTGTCTCTAGGGGAAAATATTTTAGTAGTTTAAAAGTTTAGACGTTTAGAAACCTGAGGGGAAAAAAGCGATCTACATTTATTTGAAATAATTTTAATCACATAAGAGATGTGATTAAAGAGACTTGTAATCTGATATTTCCTTGATGTTTCATTATAAACTCTGGGGCAGTGGTGGCCTTGCGGGTAAGGAAGTGGGTTGCAGCTTCAAATCCCGAACCCCAAAGATGCCATTGAGGTACCATTGAGCACCACACACTGCTGAAGTGTACCAGATGTGTTCATCTGTATACCAGATTGACTAGGTTAAAAACCAATCTCCTTAAACAAATGCTGATACTCTATCTACATATAGTGAAGTGAAGTGAAAGTGAAGTGATCGTCATTGTGAACGCTGCACAGCACATGGTGCACACAACAAAATATGTCAACTGCTTTTAACCCATCACCCTTAGAGAGCAGGCAACCTTCTGATTACAGGGCCGCTTCCTTAACCGCCACCACTGCCCTGATATATGATTTAATAAATGTGGTAAGTGGTCATAGATGTGGTCCTCCTTGTGATGTCCACTGAGGTAAAGTGGTGGATGGAAAGTGTTGGAAATAATAGGGTACTTGGTAGGGGTGTGTATTGGCAAGGATCTCACGATCCAATATGTAACACAACACATGGGTCACAATAAAATTATACAATGATATTTTGTGATACTGTACATATTGCGATATTCTGGCATCACAGATATTCGTACAAAAGCCCATTTTCAAAACGGCACTCAGAATACATGTTATGAATTTCAAAGTAATGTTGGCAAGTGTAGTTGAATATAACAATAGTGCATGCTGTAAGGGCAGCTTAACTTCAGCAATTTCAGTATAAAAAAACCTGCAAACAAGAATATGCCTGTGCCATAAACCCCTCAAACCAGGTTAACAGATCCCCACTGGAAAAAAAATAAAATAAAATGTAATAAAGATTAATGAAACAGTAGATAAACTACCAATGACGCTTAGCTTACGTTTGTTCATTCCTTTATACATTCTTGACAAAAGGGTACTACAAAAATCAAACATAATATTAATGTGAATGCAAGAGCACAGGATGTCAAAGTCTGGAAACAATGGAGCTATAATGAAGCAAGGTTAAAGTTGCTTTCTGAAGAGGCATTGGAGGATGCTTTAGTATTTATGTTTCTCTGTCTTGCTATATTTCTACTTACTTGATCCCAATACATACTAATTTCAGATTTGATGTTCTTGGCACATGGTTGCCAAACTTAAGCAAGATGAAAGTACTAGCCTCCAGATGTGGACGCTTCTCTTAGAGAGGTTCAAGCTCCATTTCTGTGGCCAGTGTCCTAATTCTAACTCCTTTCCTTCTACAAACCAGTGATGGCCTACAAGTGTTCAGTAATGGAAGCTGAGACCTCCTTTCAGTTTTGCCTTCAGCTATGATACATTTGGGATTGCTTTGTTATGACTGATTATTGGCAATAATAATGAAATCATTATTAGAAATAATAATGATGAAGAGGCATAGGTTAAATATTTGTCATCCTCTTTAGGTCTTTGTTGATTAAAACATAATAATGTTTATGCTGACATTATTATTATTATTACTATTAATAACAGAACAACAATAATAATAAAATAATAATATTGTTTTTTTATGTGATCACTTCTATTCTTCCATTTTTGGTTGAATTGTTGCCATGGAAACAACCTCCTCCAGTTCTGCTCACATACTCTCTTCTAAAGGAGGATGGTGCCACTGCAGCAGTCTCTCTCTCTCTCTCTCTCTCGAAGTTAAATGGTGTTGCTTAGCAACAAGTCACACAGTGTTCCCTAGCAACAGCACCACCAGAGGGGTCTGCCAATCCTGAATTTCTTTCTGTCTCTGTCTCCATCCCCCACATCCCTCTGACTGCCTTTTCCCACATACATCCTCTCTTCATCTCTCTGCATTCCCTCAAACCACTGCATCCATGAGGAAAAGTAATTCTGCCCTTTTTTTGCCATTTGCCTCTTTTTGTAATCAAGCATCATCTTATATATTCCTCTTGAAGAAGAACCTGACCATGGGTAAAGGCTACACAAAGTCATTCACTGGTTTACATGCACTCCCACTCAAGACAGACCAATCTCCACAACATGTGTTATTCTAACTGGTTTAATGCATGGGAATACCTACAACTTATTCCTACTTCATGCCATTTAAAATTTTATTTCATTTTAATCGTGTAACAAGGCTGGATGTTCAGTGCTCATATTCCCTTTCTCAGTACCATGATAAATAAAGTTATTAATAAAATGTTATGCTCAAGTCTTTTCTGTGTAAGTAATGGAATATATTTACACAAGTCTATTCAACATTTACTCAAGTGCCAAATAGACTGATTCCATCTGCTCAAAAAACCTTTGCAGCCAAGTATGAGAAAAATCAATCGATTCTTCCTGGTATCCTTTGTCAATGTCCATGTCCATCAAACCCTGAATTGCTTTTTTGCTTTGCTTTTGCTAATGAATCCCTGTCTCAGGCATCACTCAGTCTGATTGTCAATGTTTATTCCTAATTCTACAACAAATAAATCAAAAGCTAATTCATAAATTATATGATGATTTAGGCAAACGTCTCATACAAAACCCAAAGTACCAGTTATGCTAACAAACCAAAGACTTTCATTCCAGTAAGGCAATTAAAAACCTGTAATTAAATAAGCAGGCTTGTTAAACAGAATGAGTATGGTTCACACCATGACACTGACCTTGATCAGAGCATGTCAGATGAATTAGTGACCTTGGTGATGGCTCAAAAATAACACACTCAAACAACACTAACTGCACTGAAATAATCTATAACAGAACAGCCCATGTAGGAATTCAAAATTCTAGTAGAGCTAACTGTTCACACTAGGTCTTCACAAAAACAACCATCAAATTTCCCACTTTGAGTGTCACTGTAGATCTCATCTTATGGGCGTGTGAGCGTCTGGGAGCTGGACCAGCGGAAAAGAGGCTCCCCTGCACTTCTCAACTCACTTACTCAGTTCTCTCCCACCCTGCCAGGACATTCATGCACAAACACTGAATCTCTCAACTCTGCTTGGACAAGTACAACAGATTGAGCTGGATTCATGCAGTCAGCACATTTGCTTACATTGTTCTCACCTAGATTAGAAAAAGGCTGCAGTTAATGTTTCAGAGGAATCATAAATAAAGCATAAATAAAGCACATAAATTATTGAGCAAATCATAGTAGGAGAATGAAATCTCTGAAGTAGGTGATAAGTAGTAAGATAATGAAACCAGAGAGTCCAGACATTTAATAATAATTAAAATAAACCACACTAATCACAACTACAAAACTATTGAACATTTTCTATTTAACATTTTTAGACACCCATTTAGAACCAATTTTAGACACCCATTCCTCTTACGTTGTTCCATATAGTTACTGAATGATTAAGAGGAGCTGTCTTTGGTGCTGAATCCACAACCTTAGTGAGTTGAGCTGAATGCAAATGTGCAAGATTGTGATTAACAGCGGACAGACGTTCTTCATGTATCATTTGTAAACACTGAAATAATTCTAATGGAAAAAAAGGTTGAAATAGACTTTCTTTATTTCAGTACCTGTGTCATTTGTGAAGTATTACAGATCCTACAGTTGCATTCATTTACAGGAAACAAATCAACGTTTGCAGAAACACTCATCACACCTATTGTGTGAGGCGTAAAACATAACATTTATAAATAATACATACAATTACAAGACATTTATAAACTTACATCCTGTTGCCCTTTTTCTTTACTTTTATTTATATTGTTACCGTTTTTGGCTTGTACTGTACCTGCTGCACTGGAAACTGTAGGCCAGTTCTGCACCAGCATGCCCTGGGCTCCTTGCATTACAGAAGACTCCTCCATATGGACTGAGCTGGAATAGACACAACACAATGTCAGCACCTAAAAGGCCATCAGCTCTTTGTATTATTGTGTAATTCATTCAAAAACCCTTTTGAAAAACAATGTTTTCATAAAAGATCCCTTTGAGATAATGAAAACAATTTTACCAATTCAGTTATTATAATGCTTAAAAAGCAATCATTAGAGTTTACTTTTTTTTAACAGGTTATGGTATTGCATAACATGCAGCTGCAGAGAACAAATATTCCTGGTTTATACTGACATGCTTGCATGTGGCATAGCCTGAAATGCGCACAATCAGAGTTGCCCACAGCCTTTCTTCTGCTTATACCTTTGTTCTTTCAAGATAAAAATGGCCATTAAAAACTGTCCTATTTTTGTAAACTTTAAAGTCTTTAAAGTGAATCAGTCATGTCTGCACTGCAGTCTGCTCTGCACATCTTCCCAACTTGTTCTATTCAGCTTAAGAGACACTCATTGTAACAGTGTGTGCATGTGTGTAAGTGTGAGTAACACACATGATCTGCTGTCTCTCCAAATTCTGAGCTGCTTGTCTGGTCTACGTGAGCTGATGTGTCCCTGGTGTCAATGAGGTGACATGTTGAGTCCCCATGAGTTACAATGGTCTATTTTTACATCACTCTAACTTGTATTAGAAGCAGGCTTGACAGATAAAACACATAATGGATTTGTAATTAGATGAGGGGAGATGACAAGACATGATGTAGAGACAAAGAAACAGAAGTAATAATTTAAAAAAGGCTAATTTTGTGAAGCAATTGTGTGAGTTAATGCTGCCTTTTTAATTGTCACATTTTTTTGCAGTTTTTTGAGGCAAGATATTTCCTCTGTGATGCATAATTTTCCTCTAAAACCAGAAGCCAATGACTATTTTATACAGTGAAAGAGAGAGAGACCTGGTGTGTGTCACCATAGCAACTGCTGATCAGACAACCTACGACACCCACACAGACACGCAAACATACGCTACATGCATGCAGCCCACAATCCTGTCTCTCTTCCCCCCTGCTTGTGTTTGTATGTAGTCTGTCTATACATTCATTATAAATGTACAGCAAGCTCTGAAGAACAGAGCTGCTGGAACCTCTGCAATGCAGCAAAGGGTGTGTCCACCCTACTGAAAAATCCAGATCCAAATCTCACCCCCCTCTCCTTCACTGTGTGTGCCTGGTGTAAGAGGGTCACATAGATGCATCACTTTTATTTTCCTAATGCCAAACAATAGCCTGCTGCATAGTGTAAACCAGAATGAGGCTAAAAACAGAAACCTCGAAACAACCCCATTCTGGAGCGTGACCCACACTCCAGAATATACCAAGACTATAAACTGGGATTGTAAAGCAGCACTATTCTGCTGTGATCAATAATACTGCATTTGATGCTGCAGTTTTGTCACTGGTAGATGATTTGTGCTACTGATTGGCTGGTGTGTTGTTATCTGATTCCTGCAAAAAGTGATGGATTGCGTTGTCTGGCCATGTTGATACCATGCTGTCCAAAATTCTAAACTAGCTCAGCAACATCCATTAAATAATATTGAAAATATTAACATATACTCTATTGTCTTTAATACTGATATATTTTGATATATTAGTAATATACAGATAATCAGTAATTTTTATTAAGGCCTGGATTTGACCCCAAAGGCAAATGGTGAATACCTGTGTGTGTGTGTGTGTGTGTGTGTGTGTGTGTGTGTGTGTGTGTGTGTGTGTGTGTGTGTGTGTGTGTGTATGTGTGTGTGTGTGTGTGTGTGTGTGTGTGTGTGTGTGTGTGTGTGTGAGTATGCTTCAGATACAAACTGCATTAGGAGGTGGTCATCTTTACCCCAGCCACAAGGAGGGTCAAGGAAGGCACTGATGAATAATTCATGACTCTGTCTGTGCTTCTCTGACATAATACATAATCTGATTTTCAGTTGGATGACCTCACACACACTGAATAGCACAGACCTGCAGTGTCCAGCAGTCTTACTAACCAATCTGAGCCACAACTTGGAGAACGGTATAAATACATTTTGCCTGTTTTGTACAACAGAGAGAACAATGTGATGTCTAATTAATTTGAGTTTATCTTAAATCTTAAGAAGCTTAAAACATGACCCTCACAAAGATAAAGAAAGATTTAATCTACAGAAAGGTATGATTAAATTCTGTGTAATATAAATGAAGCACTGCAAGTGCCCTTTTGTCATGTGCACCAATCTGGCAAAACGTTGTCAAGAGATGGATATATCAGACAGCATTTGTGGTTGGTGTGGGACGTATAAAGATGGGAGAAACTTGGAATGAATTATGATGCAGGGGTGTTACAGGTTCTCTAAAATCATGTCTACTATGCTGCAGTTAGTATGTAATAAATGGTCCAAGGAAGGATAACTAGTGAGCTGACTGCAGGGTCATGGTCACTGCTGCATGAGTGCAACAAACACATGCCCATTTTCCCCCTTTTTCCCCTGTCCATCGCTGAAAAGTCCTACAAGGGGCATGTGAGAATCAAACCTTGATCGTGGAGCATGTGGTCCTGGTAAATTCATTTTTTCATAGGACCCACATTTTTGAGCAGCGCAGCTGGAAATTGGAACACCTATACCTTGTTTTCAGTGGCCTCTGTCCAAAGGATATTGCACCCTTCCACAGAACAAAAATGGTTCAAGAATGGTTGGAGAAACACAACAGTGAATAATTTAAGGTGTTGACTTTGTCTCCAAATCCAAACAAGTGCTGTGCTGAACTATGAGGCTGGGCCAGCACAATACTAGACTAGAAGTTTTAATGTTATGGCTGAATATTTCATGTTTGCACATGTACAAATGTGCTTTTTGTGTGACTGGCCATGTTTGTGTGAGGCTGTAGGTCAGTGTGTGTGTGTGTATGCATGTATTTGACTTCAGCTGTGAAAACAGCAAGTCAGTTCATCAGCTCCCTTGTCCTTCACTCTGTGTGTGAAGGTCTCTGTATCTGGGGGGTTGGGGTGGGGGGTGTTGTCTCAGAATGCTGATGACAGGGACACTGTGCTAAGAGGTGGCCATTCTCCTACGCTATCACTGCACAATTCGTTCTTTTTGTCTCTGTTTAGATCTAAACTATTCAAATGAGCTCAATAATACATTTCACAATTAACAAAAATACAACATATAATAAAAAACTGAAATTATAAGAGCTAGAAAATGCTTGAAAATGGAAATAGCGACATGGTATGACAGACATGAAGCCAGGTGTTTGGGGAGCTGCTGTGGAATCATGTGGGCGGCTGCTGTCTGAGCTCCAGATTTCCTCTCCTTTTCTCTCCTCTCCTCTGCAGCCATTTTGTCTTTGCTATGTGTGCCAGCTGTCTCTCCATGCCCTCTCTAGCATATGTATCTGTGCAGACATACCTCACCACTCTTCAGTATTAAAATATGCTAATGGAGGAACATGCATGGCATCCCTCTTAATCCCAATTTACTTATTCCACTAATACAATGCAGTTAGCAAATAGTAAATAGTAGCTGTCTCTGGTGCTGACTTCTGACATGTTAAGGGTTAATAAAAGGTGGGGCATTGGCTGAATTTGGAAAATAGCTGTTCAATGTCCCAACTAAACCTGGCACATCAAATCATTTGCCCGCCACATATGTGAATCCAGTGGAAGAGGATTTGGGGGTTTATGAAACCGTGGTGTAGTGGGGGATTAGTACTCTTATTTTAGGGGATCAAAAGTCAAGGCTGGGGAAAATTTTAAAGTGCTTACCTCTGCACTCCCGCTCTCAGAGATGCCGAATATCGCCAGTCAGCATTTGGTGCCTTGGGCTGTAGGGAAAGAGAGAAGGCGCGAGGGAAGAGAAAGAAAAAGGGAGAGAGAGGGCTGGGTTATGTTTCTGTGCACAGAAAGGGCCGATAGAGTCCCATTAATAAATCATGAGTCCCTTTTTGTGTCCTGCATTGTGATTTGAACTGCAGATGAGACCCAGAGATTGACACGGACACAGATGGGAGGACGTTAAGACATATTTAATGGACAGCTTATTAGAGAACATAATTGTTGCTTTTCAGCTAGTTCATTCCTTTAGTTTTGCGCTGATGTGTGAATAAATTAATTTCATGTGCATTTGTGCAATGTAGGAGTAAATATGTTGGAGAAAGGTCTGTGCACGAGGAGCTCGTGTGCTAAATGACAAGCTGCAGGCTGCCCCGCCACATCATTCTTAGAGCAGATGGGTTTCTGGATCATCAAATTAGCTAGAGTCCTCACCAAGGCAACCACACCCATCCCTGCCTCAGAGCTCCTTCAGCTAGTAAAGAGGCTAACATCTGATCAGTCATGAATGGTTAAAGACAGTGGGCCATGACATAATATCATGTTACATACATGTCACCTTAAGGGACCAGCATTTCTAATGTGACACTTTTGGCCCCTCTTGGTTTTTAACACAGATTGGATGAACTGACCTCTGCACCAGCGACAATAAAACAGGCCTTTCCTCACAATTCTACTAATGCAAAAAAAAAGCCTTTAAGAGCCAAAAGCAGGGCAGGGACTTTCACTCCATTAACCATATAAACTGTTCCCTTTTGCATGACCCCCATCACAGCTCCTACAGTCACTTATTTAAATGTGGCAGTTGTGAGCTCCACTCGCATATTTAAAAACCTTGCACCCATTTTTGTACATGCGCTAAGGATGAGAGTAAGTTGGGTAATAGGCATGAATGTAAGGCACTATATAGTGACCTAGATAAATTAGGTAAACACCGTTCTTTAATCAGACAAACTCGGGGGGCTTATCTACACATAGAGAGACTGCCTCCTTCAAACAGAATCTAATTGGCAAGGCCAGGAAATGGGGGTCTGTGGGTTAATTTCCTACACTAAACGCTTATCGCAGTGCAGGCATTTTCTGTTCTTATTGTTGTGGCATCACAAAGTGACCACTGGTAGGGGTTTAAAAGAGGCCTCAGGGTGCATGCAAAACATGCACTCTCTTGGATGCTAACTAACCCTTTATTCACCCAGCACTAATTCATATTTTATAGACAGACCAGAAATCAAAGAAATTAACCCCTGAGCAAGAGGCAGATCAGTTAGGGTCAGGCAAATGCTTCCTATAAACTGAAAAGTCAGCATAGCAACTAGGCCTTGGCAATTGTAATAAAACAATCAACACACTAGAGTGAACATGAATTCATGCCAGTTGCACAAGGGTGAAACAGGAAGTACAGGACCAATGGTCTACTTATTATTATTTGTTTCTAGCAACTTATTATTATTATAAAGTATATCTTTATACAGGTCTGTATGCCATTTTGTCAGGACAAATTTGTCTTGTTTTCCCAAATGCAAACACAAAAGCAACAAACAAAGTGAGAGTTTCCAACTGAACTGGGCACTCAAAATTCAAACCAAAAAATTATTCAATAAGCAAATGCATCCAGAAAAATCCTACTGGGTGTTGCTGGACTGAAATTGTTGTATGGCGTAAGAACATGAATGAAAGAAGTGAAAAATAAACTGAGACATAAACACACAGACACATAAAATTCAGAGCCTAGAACCCAAAGCAGGGTCCTCCCTACAAGACTAGGAGAACAATTCCTGGCAGTGGGATGGTGGAGAAGAGCTGTCAAATGCCCAGATTTGACGACAGCCTCAAACAGGAATAGCAAATCCCTGAATCATCAGGATCGCAGCCTGGACTCCAGAATGTCTCCCTGTTTGACACTAATGTGGAATGAGTGCTGAGCTGCAGTGTGGGAGCATCTAAATCAGCTAGAACAAGGTCTCGTACTTTCTCACACACACTGCTGCACCTTTCATCTTTAAACATTGTCATAATGCATCAATAATGAGTCCATTAATGACACTTACCCTCCACAACAGCCTTTTAATGGGCTGTTTACACACTGTTGTGGACAATCATTGCATTCTGGCAGAGTGAAACGTCATTCGTGTCTTACCAAAAGTAAGGATGATTTTAAATGTTATGAAGGAATTAATAAATATGCTTTTATGTAAATATGCATACTCAAACCATTATGAAACCAATACGTGAGAGTGGGCCAAAGAGTGGCGTACATCTTTTATCTTCCCAATAAGCAACTCTGAGAAAACCCCACACTTCTCTGTGTTATGCCCAGATTTTTTGGCGGTTGGTTGGGAGCATGAAGGTGAAGGGACACACCTGGAGTGCAGCATCAGGCATGCTGAGCCGTCGCACGAAACCGCTCCCGCTCGTGAAGAAACGTTCGGACCCCCAAGTGCCACTAATGGGCCGACCCGTGTTGTAGAACATGAAGGTGTCGCTGCCGGATGTGGCCGTCAAGCAGGTCTTGTAGCAGTATGTTTTAGTCAGTGAGCCGTTCCCGCGCACCTCAATGTAGTGTGGCTCCACCTTGAGGTCACGACGGAGCACCACGTTGTTGTTGGGCTGGGCCCCGCCGCCACCGGCTCCACCGCCCCCACCTGATCCACTGTCCAGAGGCGTTTTCTGTGACACACAGCACGGGGAGCAGGAGCCTGGCTGGGTGCAGTATGCATGGCAGCGGACGATGGCCAGAACCACTACAGTTACAAGGAAGACAAATGTGGTTGCGCTCAAAGCCACGATTAGGTAGAGAGTGACGTTGGAGAAGAGCAAGGGGTTGTTAGGGCGGATGATCCTCTTGGGGTCAGGCGTGACTTTGGGTGGCACCTCCATCACAGCTACATTAATGGTGGCAGTAGAAGAGAGTGCTGGAAGGCCGTGGTCACGGACGACCACTGTCAGGGCAAAGGAAGTGGAGTTGTCCTCCAAAACACGGCGCGTGGTTCTTACTTCACCTGTGTGCTCATGCACCTTAAACAGGTCCAGGTCAGTGGCCTGATCCAGAACATAGACCAGCCACGCATTCTCTCCAGCATCCGCGTCGTACGCCGTGACCTTCGCCACGATCGTGCCCGGCTCTGCATTCTTCAGGACAGTCTCTGTGGTTCGAGTGCCATTGGCTGGTGGGTAAATGATGTCTGGAGTGTGGTCATTTTGGTCCATTATGTAGATGTAAACAGTAGCAACCCTGCTCAGAGGTGGGATGCCCATATCCTGAGCTTTGACCTGGAAGTGAAACTCTCGCAAGGACTCATAGTCGAAGGAGCGCAAGGCGTAGGCTATGCCTGTGTCAGGCTTGATGGACACATAAGAGGTCACAGGGATACCGTGGTTGTTGTCATTGAGCACGGTGTAGGTAATACGGGCATTCTCGTTGACGTCTGCGTCCTGGGCCCTCACGGTGCAAAGTGAGGCTCCAGGGGCATTGTTCTCCATCACGTACACAGTGTAGGACGTCTGCTCAAAGTGTGGTGGATTGTCATTGACATCGGCAACATCCACCTGGATGGTCTTCTGGGAAGAGAGGGGTGGTGTGCCCCCATCTGTGGCACTGAGGGTCACGTTGTATGCTGCTGTGGTTTCGCGGTCCAAAAAAGCTGAGGTCACCAAGGTATAGTAGTTTCTAAAGGATTTGATCTTAAAAGGCAGGCCAGGTTGAATCTCCAGACTCACCTGCTTATTCAGGCCTGAGTCTCGGTCAGTCACACTCACCAGGGCCACAACTGTGTCGGCCCGTGCGTCCTCGCGCACTGGGCTGGACAGTGATGAGAGGACTATCTCGGGGACATTATCGTTAACATCCACCACCTCCACCACCACTTTGCAGTGAGCAGCCACAGCAGCAGGGCCTTTGTCCATGGCCTGGATGTACATCTCGTATGAGGTGGTGTCCTCATAATCAACGTTGTTCTTAACCCTGATCTCGCCGGTGTTGGTGTCCATGTTGAACATCTGCCTGACCCTCTCGGGAGTGTAACTGCTGAACGAGTAGAAGACCTCCCCGTTCGTGCCTTCATCCATGTCGGTGGCGTTCAGTTTGATCACCAGCGTGTCCTTCGGCGAGTTTTCCAGCAGCTTCACCTTGTAGACTGAGCTGTCAAACACAGGGACGTTGTCGTTGGAATCGAGGACGCGCACGTTGATTTTGGCGGTGCCCGTCAGTGCAGGCGAGCCGCCGTCCGAAGCCGTCAGGATCAGCTCGTGGTACGGCGTCAGCTCGCGATCCAGAGGCTTTTTCAGCACCAGCTCGACGTGCTTGCTGTTCACGGAGGGCTTGTTCGAGTCCAGCGCGAAATGCTCGTTGGGGCTGAGGCGGTAAAGGCGGACCGCGTTGGAGCCCACGTCCGGGTCCTGCGCGTGCTCGATGGGGAAACGAGAGCCCGGCAACGCCGACTCCGTGATCTCCAACTGGTACTCGTCTCTGGGGAACTGCGGCGCATTGTCATTCTTGTCCACCACCTCCACCTCGACGTTGTGCAGCTCGGACGGGTTCTCGACGAGAACCTCGAGGTTCAGGAGGCAGGCGCTGCTCAGGTCGCACAGCGCCTCCCGGTCGATCCGTTCGTTGACGAACAGCTTCCCGTTCTTTGGATTGACGTCGAGGTACCGCTTGGCGCTGTTGGAGGTTACCTTAATCTTTCGGGCGGAGAGCTGCCGGATGTCCAGCCCCAAATCCTGAACGAGGTCCCCTACGACCGCCCCGCTTTCCAGCTCCTCGTTAACGGAATAGCGCAGTTGTCCAGAAGCAAGGCCACAACATACTGATAAGAAAAGTACCAAAAACCAAGCAGGCACGTTGTTCTCGACGCGTTTCCATTTCCCCGCAGCAGCAGCCATGGCGAGCGCATCGGTTCCGCAGACGCGTCGGAGAATCAGCTGTCCGCCCTTCGAAACCGCCCGCAGTCTACGTGCGACGCGGGCAAAAGCTCCGGTGCGCGATCGGTGTGCACGGACGCTCCTCGGCTGCATCCATCTTTCCTTTGTCCGTGCGGTCTGTTCTTCTTTTTTTTTTTTTCCTCCCTCTCTCTCTCTCTCTCTCTCTCTCTCTCTCTCTAGCACTGACGGGTGTGTTTCCCTGCCGCTGGTGCTGCGTATCGCGCACCCTTCTCTCCCCTCTCTCTCTCGCTCTCTCTCTCTCTCTAGCACCCCTCCCATTCCATTTCTCCCCATCTTTCTTCTTTCTTTTTTTTTTTTTTTTTTCTTCCACCCTCAGCCCGGTGCGACGCCGTCGGTCCAGAACGACGGGGGAGGGGCTGCGCTCTCAAACAGACCGAGCATCCAGTTCATCATCACCTCGAGACAGAGGAGCGACCGAGGGAGGGAGCTGGTTTAATCGTGCCACTGTCGCTGCTGCTTGTGCGCAAAACCATGCTCGAGCCGTCCATCCGTCCATCCACCCATCCACCCATCCGTCCATCTCTCTATATAGATCCTCTAATCGCAAAATAGTTATGGCACAATTTATGAATTAAAACACCACCCAGTTTGGCATAGTATAAAGATAACAGTAAAAGGTACTCAGAACCGAGAGGAGAAAAAGACACCTTACATGACTTTGTACCCATGCATTTTTAGAAAGCTTCACTTGAGCGGGTTATAATCAGGTTTTGCTGATGTGAATGATATTATGAAAACTGCAACAAAATTGGATGAATGGTAGAGACAAAGCTTGCTCAATCATAAGACAGTCTAATCATGTCTCAAGTCCACACCAATGTTTGCTGCGTCTTTATTCCTGTTTTTTTCCCCACAAACATTTTCTAAACATAAGCTCATATCACTTAAAAGCAATATATCTATAGATATATAAATACCTATTTAAATATGTATATATGATATATATGACATAAATACCTATTTATGTCACACCATTCGAAATCCCTCTGAATTTGAATTTATAATTATTTGACTGATATCATTTAGATATTTCGAAATTAAACATTTTTTCAAATTTAGTATCCAGACAGCGCTGAATTTTAGTATTCCTGTTGGCCGATGAACCTCGTCAGCAAGTCAAGACACAACCAGGCTGATGACCAAGCTCAAGGATATGAGGACCCCACCCCCCCCACCAAAGTGTCAGGCTGAATAACTCGGCCCAAAGACGCCAGCCATCTTCCCCACAGAAACGGCGTCTGTTCCCTCAATTTTTTCAGCTCCACAAATCTCCATGCGAGCATCATCAGTCTCGTCGTCAGGCTCGTGTCGGCGGCATGACTCCAGACATATCGGGTCACTGGGGCATGCATGCCTGGGGCACACTCTCTGCACAGCCTTCGTCATAAACCATCATCATCTGTCACCGTGAAACTGATGACATAAACTAAAGTCTCCTCTCACACTTTGCTAGGGCTTGATCAGTAAACCTGTTGTAAATATTCCACTTACCATAGTAATAATAAAACTTATAATATATAATAATTTTAATTATTGTTTATACATTAATTCTAAACCAGGGCAAATCAATATATTACATTAAAATGTTTTCTCTTGTTTTTCTCTTTCATCAAAAACACACAAAAAATAACACGTTTTTGTCTATTTTGTCCTCATGGAGAAAAATGTAGATATTGTGGGCTTGATGTCATGGTTTTCTAGATTACAAGAAAATGAAGAAAAACTGTGGAACATGCTGATATCAGGTCATATGATACAGGTGTAGAACATGCACAGCAAGTGCATTTTGTGCAGGATTGATTTCAGAATTTTCACAAAGATCAACAGAGTTCGCAGCTGGTTCATACTGGTATGTCTCTATTGACAAAATGACAAGAAAATAAACAAATAATATCAAAATAAAATAATAAAATGTTAATATTTTTATGTGCATCGTTACAAACACATTGACCAACTGAGGGATTTTTTTTTTTGGGCTGAATCTCTGTATTTAGCTGTGGGTTCGTTTGACCTGCTGTGTAATGACTGAAGGCCAGTGAGCGAAGAGCAGCAGTGTGAGGACGCCACAGCCCTGCAGCAGCTGGTGGGACTTTACCCGTGGGGCTCATCTCTCTCAGCAGCACAGCCTCTGCACAGCCTTCTGCCCTACATCACACTGTCATTACAGGAAACTGAATCGGCTCTGTTGCCATAACAATGACAAGTTTAAAATTAAATAAGACCTATAAAAATATAGTTTGCCAGTTTCCAAATGAAGCGATTATAGAACAGTGTGCAGATGGACATGAAGGAACCCCGCCCACACCCCCTTATGTTAATAAAATAACAGTAAAGTAACTATAGAATATATCTGTCTTGTTTGTCAGTAGAAAGAATGTCTGCTTGTGTGAGATTACTCTCGTGACATTTGCATCATCACATCCCAGCCAGATGGATGCAAATTTTGTTTCAATCAGATACAGTGAAGAGAACCAGCATAATCCTATCAATTACACACAAACCTCTTCCCACTGTGCAGAAAGTGACACAATCCATTCACCCTTTAAAACTAAGCAGCAACCCCATCTGTGCAAGACTCCAGAGAGCCAAAGAGATGGATTGAGACATCCTAGAGGCACTCCAGACATGAAATTCTTCTGATGAGTCCAGCCAGTAATTGCTCATTCAAAATGTTTCAGAAACATGTGACTGCATTCCTAAAAAAAGAGAAGAAGCAGAAGAAGAAAAATACAGGAAAGGCTGGAAATGGCAAAAGAATGAGGACACGAAAAGGTGCTGAAACCATTCTTTAGTTTAAGCAGTTTGAGTATAAGCAAGGATCGAGCCTGTATTAAAATATTTCAGTGTGATATTTGCCCTGGGTTTGATACCCATGATGAAAAGGTATTTCCCAACAAAAACATATAATTGCACCAATTGGAATGTTTTGAAATATGACTGAACTCTGCACCGATGAGGTCCTCAAGTGTATTGTAGCATGTTATTTTATTATCTGTTTCCACAATCTGATGATTGTATGATGTGACAATTTTTTTTTTGTCTTATTTATTCTTGCTCTTGTATTTATGTTGTGTGGTTCTTGTGACAACCTTGACCTTTGACCTTTTCCAGGATTAAATATCTACTTTACAAAATATCATTATAGCTAAATATAGATAATTGCACACTTCAACAAATTAAAAATGTATAATATAATTAACTATTAGTAACGGATAAAAACATTGTTTATATATATATGCATCCAAATTAAAATGGCTCTTCAACACTCCACATGTCAGTTACAATTGATAGTAGCCTAGTGTTTAAGGTTATCTGTTGAGCCTCTGTGTTGCAGATGGGTGTCTAGACCTAACACCTCCGCTGATTCCCTAGGGACCAACATCTGTTCTCCTTGGCTGCTGACCCCAATGCCTGCTCCAGAAAGCACTATATGGCTGTGAAGATCTTAATGCTGTGTTGTGCCATGACTGTATAAGACCAAATACCATTCAATACATATACATTTTCTGTTTAAATTCCATTATGTTAAGAAATCTGACAATTTTAAGGTAAAATAGAGAACATACTGAGAAATAAGGTACTAGTGACAGACAGTGGAGCGAGAGAGGCAGTCATGCAGGATTTAGAGTGTAGCGGGATGAAGGGCAGACCTCTGCTGGTCTAACAGAGAACTGAAAACACAGTGCTGCTGGTTTCCAGAGGGGAACCCACACCCTGACATCACATGTTTCTGCATTTACCGATCAGCAGAGGGCGCAAGCAGCCTGCCGTTCCCGTCCTGCATTGCATCTTGGATAATTCTTCTACCTCCAGTCTCTCTCAAAAGAGACCCAGCCCTACTCCCTTCTGCAGGATTTCAGAGCTGCAGAGGCCCTTCCTCACCACCAACACCAACCAGACAACACCCAGGAAACCAGAACACAACACAGCACACTCTACATATCTGATCGTGGATACTATAATCTGAACACATATATCTGCAAATAGGGGAAAACAAGACATTATTTTTAAAAAGACTTTATAAAAAAAACACATTCCCTCAGTCTCAAATATTCAATTTGGTAGTGTAATCTTTCACAGAGATCTGCATTTATCCAGTGGGGAGGGTGATGGGTGCTTTTTAACATTTTTTTTTTTCTTTCTCAGCTAAGTGCTGGGCGGGGCAGTGGACTAATGATATCTATCATCTCTAAGTAGTGGAGCGACCTTTACAGCACACTGAGGTCATGCTGAGCATGATGGAAAATACATACACACTGATCTGTGAGAATATAATGTGACATTCTAAACATGGCCTATTATGATGCAAGTCCTTAGCACAAACACACATACACACTAACACCTTACCAGTTGTAAAGGGCATGCACGCTTCTCACTATACCAACACACACCCCACACAAACTGAAGTTGCATATCTCCTCAGCATACAGTCATTCATACACCACACATTTATTTAGCACTAGTAGATAAAGACCACATTGTTAAATTAGCCTAGACATCTTGTGGAAAGGTCCTGCTCCCTGGCACCTTTCATGGCTGCCACTGCTCCCTCAGGGGACGGGCTAACTGTAGTGAGCAAATTTCACTGTGCGTGTGATCACTGTCATGACATATTGCATAAATGATGTGTATTATAACAATTGCTGAATATTTGTGTTGAAAGTGCAAAAAAGGCTGTGCATTCAGGACTGCATATGACTAGGTTGCATGAGCCCATTGCAACCCACTTGTGTTTGAGAACATGAAAGCGCAGTCGTGTTTGTTTTTATAAAAGACAGGGTCTTGTTTGTGAATATGAAATTGTGGCTTTAGGGAAGTGACTGATGTTGCACGAATACACTGTGCACATTCCCCAGCTGGGCCTTTGCATAAGTGGCTGAGGCAGGCTGGCTCTGCGCAGGATGCCACCAGTGTGACCCTCTAGCCATGGTGAATAATGGATGAAGCGGATTTGTGACTGAAGGACGTGGTGACATTTCTGAATCACCCATAAAACCCCAACATCAAAGGAGAACATCAAAAGGCTAACCAAACGAAAGAATAAGAAAAAGTGAGCAGCAGAGGGAGAGACAAACAGAACAAGACATGTTAACAATGTAAAAAGCCCCACCCATATTAATGCAAAAATGTGCTATTTGCCCCTCTTCACATAGGGAAAAATTGATTGAATTTCTCGTGCAGAAGCCTATTACATGACCTCATCATTAAATTGGATTTTGTTATGTGATGTGCTTTCAGTGTGTGATGCTGTGATGGGTAAGATGTGATAGCAAGGCCCATCTGATCAGAATAAAAAGTCAGAGTAGGACACTTTGAAATATTGTGGATTTATTAAGTGGAAACACACACTAATACTAAAACACTGACATGTACAGAAAAGCAAATACTAAATCAAAAGGTTTAATCTGAGGACATCAATAAAATTACAATAATCCTAATGGTAGTGAGACAACTATTTAATGATACGAACAGCACATTTCATCAAGCTGGTGTATACCATGTATACTACATGGTTTAAAGTTTACACGCACAATTCCCAAATTCATACCAGATATTGTAATATTGCAACTGATATAGTGTATTAGCAGTGTATGGTCATTATAATTATAATTTCAACCAAGTTGTGTTGGCTACTGTTTTGCTCAAATCTCTGAAAGGGATAATCAATGGATTTTAAATGATTATTCATTTTTTGTGAAACAATGATGCTTCTGGAATTTAGTAAGATGTGGAAATTAAGAAACTATCTGAACCATCCAATGTTATATGTTAGTTACAAGTTCACATGAACTACAAACCACAGTAATCCCATTACAGTAATAAGTAGTGCAATATTCCCACAGTAACTTTCTGAAACAATATCATACTGCTGAGCCATCGACACAGACTTCACAGCACTTTTCCCCTGAGGAAACACTATTAATTAAACAGTGGATCATTAAAAATAGATTTTCCGAAAGTCAAGAGCAGGGTAAAAAAGTTTGAATCCCTTAAGAATTAAGTCAACAGTAAGTGTCCTACAGTTGAATAAATACGTGTAGAAATTAACAAGCAGGATGCGGAAAGGCATCCTGACCCCCTGAAGTCTTTCATCACCCATGGCTTCCTGCGCCTCCCCTTTCTCTTTTCATCCATTCTCAGCACAGCAGGAGACAGAGCTTGCTTTCTACCAGACACAAGCTGAGATCTTCTAAACTACTCCAAATGCATTTCATGCAAGAATGTCTAATCATGATAGGCACCTACTGTATCTGTAGAAAAGGTCATTTGTGAAGGAAAATAAGACAGCAATCAACATCTAGTATTACTCAGAAAATTACAGATGTACAGATACTTGCAAGGATTTTGTTTCAATGACAAGTGATAAGTAGACCTGAATCTAATCTGATTCTGTTGTCTCATTATGGGGGTTCAGATACAGCCTGGTAATTAAAAGCTGACCTGGATCAAATGCATACAGATGAATGCTGTTCCTGCAACTGATGCTACATGATCAAGCCTTATTTAGGCACACTTTGAAATGATTATACGTATAACAATCACAGTAGAAAAAGATACTAGACTTTTCAGTTTATTAATTGGAAGAGACAAAAGAACAAAGAACTTTGTAGCTGACAAGCGCATCAGGCTTTAGCAGACAGGACAGACAGAGAAGGCAACAAATCATCAGGGACGGACGATAAAGAAGACACCAGAAGTGAGAAAGTGACTGCCCGGGGGCAACAGAAGTGAGAAAAAGAGATAATAGACTAAGAGATAGATGAATATGAGAGGCGAGAAAGTGAGAGAGAGGTTGAGAGGGCTTCTCTCTTACTTAATTTGAGGCTGAATTAACCCTCCTGCATTCAAATCCCCCGGCCTCTGCTCCACCAGTCCAGAGACCCCCAGACCTCTAATCCACATATCTCCCTCCACCAGCCAGCCTGAGCGGAACCGAGCACTGACCCAGTTGCTGGGATTCTCGTCCTCTGTCAAGGACTGGAGCTGACAGGGCCCATAGGGTAGCAGTAGCAGGCCTGCAATATTATGGAATTGTTCTGAGTAAAAGAAAAATGTCCCCAGTGTCTGCAATGTTAGCGCCTGTGGGATTCTGTACAGCATAAAATTACACAGAATCAGGATGTAGCCACACACACGAGTCTCAAAAATCTTTCTACCTTCATTTAAAGGTGGAAAATAAAGAAATGTTGCTGTTAACCTTGCAATATACAGTTCTTTATTTCATATCTGCTGGAACTACATGAAAGACATCAAATGGTTATCCAGACTCACCAATGAGACTTCAAATATGCAAATAATTGTTTACTTGTTAAAGATGCATGCTGCTACTGTTCCTAAAAAACAACAGGTCTTAAAATGTCGATCAAATAATAAAAAAAAGACTTCATTTATTGCTATTAAGTACACTGGAGAAATGAAAAGACAATCAAATGTGTTGCAATGAAAATATCAGTGTGAACAGAGTAAAATGTAATGTTTTGTAAAATGTGGCTTTGGTGGAGGGCACACGACAGCACGGCACCCTACGGGATGGTGCTTTGCTCAGTGACACCTCAGTGGCACCTTGACGGATCGGGATTCAAACCGGCATTCTTCTGATTACAGGGCCGCTTCCTTAACCGCTAGGCCACCACTGCACCATCTGAATCCTACAAACATCCAACAAACTTCTAAAATATCATCCGTAAAATATCATCCCCTAACTTCAATTTTCTGATACTGACAGCCTGAAACCTCAACGTACCTTCGGATGTCTAGCAGAATCCATAAATAAACAGGTTGGTTTTGCTTTTGCTGTAAAAGTGCGGTCCTTTACACTCTGTATTAAGTTTAAATAGCATATCTGATAGGAGAATGATGGTGTCCTATCCATTTACATTTACAGCATTTATCAGACGTCCTTATCCAGAGCGACTTACAATCAGTAGTCATAGGGAGTACATGAGCGAGAGTAATGACGATGCCTACAATAAGCAGGTGATGAAAGATTCTGAATCGTTTCAGGAAAAGAAAAAGCGCGATTTTACTACTCTGTGGAAAGGTCGCTGTTCTGGTGCTGAAAACCTTCAGCATTGTGAAGCTCAGCAACTAATTTTCACAAATGCTGCATGCCTCAAGTTTCTGTTTTATTAAAGTTTTTTAATTAAATGTTAATATTAAAACTGCTCACCTTTACTGTATTTGGAAGAGTTTGGGTTTGATTAAAAGTGTCTCCTCCATTAATACTGATCAGATCCGCGTCTGCTGGCGGGAACGATGGAGGAAGAACCACCACGTCACTCTTCAGTGTGTCTGAGCTGAAACACACGTCATACTGCTGAGTAGATTTCGAGTAAGACCAGGTCCCGTCAGGGTGGGAGGTGATGACTGGAGTGCTGTACTTGCTGAAACTTCCAGCTGCCTTGTAACATTTAACTGCTAATAAACTGATGAGGCTCAATAAAAACAGGAGAGAAACCGCGATGATGGCGACGAGCAAATAGAGATTTAAATCAGAAAAGTTCTTCTCCTGCACCGGCGCCTGTCTGAATGTTGTCTCAGCGTCATCAATCATCTCAGACACCACAACATCGATGGACACGGTGGCTGAGAGAGGAGGTTCTCCATGATCACAGACCACGATCACCAGCGGATGGCTCCTCAAGTCATTGTCACTCATCCTCCTCTTGGTCCTGACTTCTCCAGTGCTGCTTCCGATTCGGAACAGGTTGGTGCTTTTGGGCTCAGAGATGTGATACGAGAGCAGCGCGTTATAACCAGAGTCTCCATCTACAGCTCTGATCTTGGCCACAAAGTACCCCGCTTCAGCAGAGTAGGGAATGTTCTCAGCGTTCACAGAGCCGTGCTCAGAATAGGGAGGGAGAACAACAGGACTGTTGTCGTTCTCGTCCAGGATGAACACGTTCACGGTCACGTTACTGCTGAGAGGAGGAACTCCGGAGTCTGTAGCCTGGACCACAAAACTCAGCTGCTTCACTTTCTTCGTAGTTAAAAGTCTGCAAGCTAAACATCTCACCAGTTATAGAGTTGATGTTCACCATAGCGGACGCAGGCGATCCGCCACCGCTCCGTCCTACCAAAGCGTACGACACGCGCGCATTTTCACCCACGTCCAGGTCGTGCGCGGTGACGGTGGCCACGTGGGCGCCGGCGGGACTGTTTTCCTTCACGTAAACTTGGACAGCGGCTCCCGGAAAGCGCGGGGCGTTGTCGTTCACGTCAGAAACGCGCACCGTCACTACACTTGAACTCGTGAGTGGCGGGGACCCTTCGTCCGTCGCAATAACGGTGATGTTGTACGCGGACACGGTTTCCCTGTCCAAAGGCCCGAGCACGACCAGCGAATACGAATTTTTATAGGACGACTGCAGCTGGAACGGAAGTCCCTCCGTGATCCTGCAGGCCACCTTCCCGTTCGCGCCCCCGTCTCGATCCGAGACCGTGATCAGCGCGAACGCCGCCCCGGGCTGGACGTCCTCGCTCAGGTCCCGGGCGAGGAGCGTGGCGGAGATTTCCGGACGGTTGTCGTTCTCGTCCGTCACCTCCACCAGAACCTTGCAGCTGGTGCGCCTCGGGGAGTGGCCGTTGTCCCGCGCCTGCGCGCGCAGCTCGAACCCGGCCCTCTCCTCGTAGTCGATCTCGCCTCCGACGCTGACGTCTCCCGTCTGCGGGTCGATCGAGAACGAGTCGAGGGCGCCGGGTCTGTCGTGTCCCACGAACGAGTACACGACTTGGCCGTTCACGCCCTCGTCGGCGTCCGAGGCCGAGAGAGTCCCGATTTTAGTCCCCGGACGGGTGTTCTCCCGAACCTGGAACTTATACAGGGGTTTGCTGAAAACCGGGTTATTGTCGTTTATATCCAAAACGTTCACGGCGACAGCCAAAGTTGCCGATTTGGGCGGCTTGCCGCCGTCCAGCGCCGTGAGCGTGAGTCGGATTTTGGAAACGGTCTCCCGGTCCAGGTGTTTCTGGAGGACCAGCTCTACAGAACCGCCCTGCGCGTCCAGCGCGAAATGATCGCTGGCGCCCAGTTTATAGGTCTGTACCGAGTTCGCGCCCACGTCCGGGTCTTCTGCCGGTGGCAAGGAAAAGCGGTCTCCGGGAAGCACGTTCTCGATAATATCTAACGTGATGCTGTCCACCGGGAAAACGGGAGGGTTGTCGTTAATGTCCACAATGTCGATCTCGAAGCGGTAAAGACGCATGGGGTCGTGCGCCATGGCTTCGAGGACCACGGAGCATCTAGGCGTCCGGGGGCACATTTCCTCTCTATCGATCCTGTCGGTCACGAACAGAGCTCCGGTCTTCAGGTTCACGTCGAAACGCCTTTTCGTGGCGCCGCGCACGATCCGGAAGGCGCGGGTCTCCAGCTCTGGGACGCCCAGGTTAAGGTCCTTCGCGACGTTCCCCACGGCGGTCCCTGCAGCCACTTCTTCCGAGACCGAGTACACGATCTCGCCGCGAGACAAATCCCACAGACAAAGAAACAGCAGAGCGCGGACGAACGAGGCCATCTCGGCGCGTAAAACGTGACCGGTCCAGTGATAACGATGTTCCTCTGCGCGTAAAGGGCCGTGGTCTGAACAAAACGCACCGTGGACGGAACATGAGGCAGCAGTCCTTCCAGTTAGTTCGGCTTAACCCTTCCTCTACTGCATGCTACAGTGCAGAGGAGGAGTTTGTACAAAATTAAAATCGACGGTCTACAGCGACACCTCGTGGTTTGCAAAGAAACCTGCACAGATTCGGATACGGATGATAAGAGATATAAGCCTTAGAATGCATTACAAAAACATTATATCACCCAACACAAGTGAGAGGAAAATGCACTTCAGCACAACAAGCCAAAGGAGAATACATTTCTCAGTCAAACTTTTATCACAGAAAAAAAACTCAAATTGAATGCAAGGGGTCAACTGAACAGATTTGATTTTGAGAAGTCTCGCAGAAACACAAGCATGAGGTCATAGAAATGAGTATTGTGAATACAAATACAAAGTGTATTTGTGAATGTGTATCAGAATTTTACAGAACTTTTTTTTTTTTCAGATTGATCCAAACTATGATTTCAGAACAGGAGGATACTTTCAAGGTATTTTGGAGGTCCAAAAATAAAGTCCAGGACAAACCCTACATCGAAAACCTATGTAGGTTGTATGTGGGTTGACACCATCTGTTCAATATTTACATTTACATTTAAGGCATTTGGCAGACACCCTTGTCCAGAGCGACTTACAACGAGCATCCATGTTACAATCATTGAACCAATCGATTCTGGTTCACTAGGACCCCAAACTATGAATAGTAGTTTCTATACATAAGTCAGACAATAAGAAGGTTACAAGTTAATCTAAATATTCTCTAAAGAGGAAAGTCTTGAGCTGCCATTTGAAAGTGCTCAGTGACTGAACTGTTCTGACCTCGAGGGGAAGTTCATTCCACCGAGGACCAAGACAGAGAAGAGTCTAGATGAAAGTCTTCCTTTTACCTTTAGCGATGGAGGGACCAGGCGAGCAGTACTGGAGGCTCGGAGTATACGAGGTGCAGTGCGAGGTGTAATAAGGGCTGTGAGGTAGGATGGTGCTACTCCATGTTTGGCTTTGTAGGCCAGCATCAGTATTTTGAATCTGATGCGCGCAGCTACTGGGAGCCAGTGGAGGGAACGTAGCAGAGGGGTGGTGTGGGAAGGCAGTGCCAAGCAGCGAGGATCTCAATAAAGAGAAACTTCTGCCTCCAGATATTCAAAAACGTCTCCTGGCCTCTAAGGAAAAATTCACAACAGTTTTGGTGCCGTGACCCAGAATATAGGTCCTCACCTGAATCCAGGCTGAAACTTCAAGCTCAACAAAGATCTGAGTTCGTTTGAATTTTCTGTGCCACCAGAAAAGTGTTAACAAACAGCTGCAGGGTTTGGTTAACAGACTAGTAATCCTCTGTTTCAAAGCAGGGAAATTTTGCATTACGTGCTAAAATCATTTATCCTCTGGTTCAGGGAAGATTAGCATTACGTGCTAATATCTGTTATCCTTTGTTTCATCAGAAAATACATTTACATTTACAGCATTTATCAGACGCCCTTATCCAGAGTGACTTACAATCGGTAGTTACAGGGGACAGTCCCCCTCCGGGAGACACTTAGGGTTAAGTGTCTTGTTCAGGGACACAATGGTAGTAAGTGGGATTTGAACCTGGGTCTCCTGGTTCATATGCGAGTGTTTTACCCACTAGGCTACTACCACCCACCCAGAATAATTGTTCATCCTCTCTTCAGGGAGAGAAGATTAGCGTAAAGTGCTAGTAGTTTGTGTTGTCTTCTGTTAATTCAGGAAAGGTTAACAATAGTTGATCCGTTTTAACAAGCATATCCTCTGTTATTCTCGTGATTGTGTGGTAACAAAGAAACTCACAAAAAATGGTTAGAAAGAATGCTAGGCTGGTCCCCACAAATGAAAAAGGTGGTTTCGCAACTCAGATAACGAATTCAAATCACTGTTAGGAGTATAAATGAACTAATAGTAACTGAAAAAGTTAGACAACAATTAACTAAGAACTATGAGATCCATCCAGACAAGACTTGACGTGTGTATGAGTGTAAAAAAGTACTTGGAGCATGAATTTGGAAAAACAACGGGAAAGGCATTATCCGCTGCCACAGAGAATTTGATTTAATGCTAGCTACACAACAGTCTCAGCGTAACTCATAGAGATAGAGGGACAGAACAAAGAGCTTCAGGGTAGAATATCCACTTTGACAAAAAACTGATATGGAAGTTACTCAGCCTGATAACATTTGTCCTGACTTACAAGATTTCTTTGAAACACATCCAATCAGTAACTGATGTGCCTTTAGATTCGGTGAAGGTATGTGGTGCTAGGAGAAGATCGTAGGGAATTGAGGAAATTGAAAGTGTTCCTCCCAACTCTTCTGTCTTCATGATCAAGCAATTTAAAAAATGCTGGGACCTAAAGAGATTGTCCCAGAGCTTACCCTCAGCATGCACAAATTTTTTTGAATTTAGGAGAGCACTGATTAGCAAAATGCGTCAAAATACAACTTTTCACACAGCTGATGTCACAAATTCTAACTGAATCTGAATTCAACAGTTTTGAGTCTGCTGTTACTTCTGAACTGCAACATGCCAGTAAAGGCGATTTAGGAGAAGGTGTTTTGAAAGTCCTAAAGAATATCATGGGACCCAAAAAAGACTGGTCCAGATTCACTAACTGTGTACAAAGGAAAGAGTGAACTGTGAGTGAATATACTAAAAGGTTTGGCCAGTCAGCTGTAACTTATAGTGGAATAGCTGATGATCCTGAAAGTGTGCTAGATGACAAGTCCGCATCTTGTCAGATGGCCTTTGTAAACGAGAGCAGAAAATCCTTGTGATTCCGAGATTTTAATTGGTCTAAGTAAACTCTCAGAAATAACCTTAGCTACTTGGGAAAGAGATGCTGATGTTAAGGCAAAAGTGAGAGTAGCAGCAGCTACGTTTAGCATTTACATTTACTGCATTTATCAGACGCCCTTATCCAGAGCGACTTACAATCAGTAGTTACAGGGACAGTCCCCCCCTGGAGCAATTTAATGTTAAGTGACTTGCTCAGGGACACAATGGTAGTAAGTGAGATTGGAACCTGGGTCTTCAGCCTGACTACAACCCTGAAGTAGTTCCCCAAGTGACCAGTTAGGACTGCTTGCTCAGACTCTTTTAACAGCACAAAGAGAGCAGGAAAAAAATAATAGTTGGGGCTGTGAGTAGCTACCTTTCCCATATAACACATCACATTGTAAAGCTGTTCCTCCACCTACAGGGATAGGACTGGATATATAGACCTTTGAGGTGCCCAGGGAAGAACTGAATGCAACAGGCTTTGGGGGCCAACCCTGAGGTGAAGACTTCCTCATAGGCCTTCATCATCCACTAGTCCATCCTTACCTCACTGTTCTTCAGGTATCACGGGAATGAAGAACTAGGGAAAGAAGTAACAACAAGACTAGACTCAGATTGAACACAGGATAGTTTGCAGTCTTTTACAACATATACCTGATGATCTGTTGTTTTCTTTCTTACTCTGTGCAGATGCCCCTTGATGGCTGTCCCGAGACCCACATCGACCCACTCACATGTGTATGAAGCTACAAACTCTAAAGGACAACTAGACACACTGCTTAGCCAACTGTCGTGGAAGACAGAACATAAAAACACAACGCAGAAAGTCAAATGGAAGAACTTCAGTCATCCATCAACATAATCAAGATTGCTGTTCTAGTAATCATCATGAACATCGCGCAAACTATAGACAAGCCAGAAACAATATATTCTTAGAACTGAAGAACATGTCAAGAAATGCCTTGTTTGCTGGAAAGAACGTAAGCTTATCGAATTCTGTACAGAAACTAGCTAATAATACAGCTTCGGCCCTAGGTAATATCACGGACACTCTCGCTTCACACAAGATTACATTCTAGCAATGCAAGGGGGAGCCAGCACCATCATTGTCCCTGTATTCTGCACCGGGGTAATGGATCCAACAGAGAACTTGAACAAAATCCAAAAGGACATTCTTGATCTTTCAGAAAAATTACATCAAATGACTGAAGATAATTCTTCATGGTTCGGAGAACAGTTTTTCTTACTGGTATACTACCTATGCGTCCACAGTACACTCTAAAAAACGCTGGGTTGTTTTTTCAACCCAAATGCTGGGTTGAGTCTGTTGTTGGGTTGATTTAACCCAATTTGGGTTGAAAATCGGTCTCGATCTGTAACCCAGCGGTGCTGGGTTGGGAACGCGGACCTGAAAGAGAGCACGCACGTCACGTCAACTACCTGGGACATCAGCGAGAGGAGCCGCCATTGTCTTTGCACCGTCTTTAGTTTCTGAGGGGCGAAAAAAAAAAAATTCTGAAGGGCGAAAAAATTATTTTATGAGCGAAAGCCGCGGGGTTAGGAGACGGGCGGAAAAAAAATTCTGAGGCAAAAGCTGCGGGTTGAAGGACAGAGGAGAAATTTTTTCTTGCTAACTAACACTTGCTATGCTAACAATGCTTAATATCTTGCTAACTAACACTTGCTATGCTAACAATGCTTAATATCTTGCTAACTAACACTTGCTATGCTAACAATGCTTAATATCTTGCGACTGCATTGGGGCCAGCAATTTGTGTGTACTCACTCACACGGAGATAGGTAAGCTTTATTTTGCATATACAATGTGAAAGGGGGTTTTGGGGTTTAATGTTGTATTTTAGAAGTATACCTTTCTGTCTACATTTGTCTGTTTCCCTCAAGTTTGGACTTTTTTTTTTAAAGGAGTTTTGCTTGCTGCAACGAGAACCATTTTGTGGATGAACAAGGTGAGTTTTCTCTATTCAAATTAGAAACTGCTGGAACAGTTGTAGTTTGAAACATGCATTTAATTATGAGGTCATCTTAAGGGAACAGTGAGCATTTGATACTTGCAGTAATGTGTTTTTAGAGTAGCTCTCTACTTATCTACATACAGTTTTGTAGAATTCAAATTATTTCAATGTAGGTTTGAAAAAGTAAACACCCACTTTCAACATATGCCAGTTTTTTTTTTTGCACTACTAGTTTTGTTTAAAGCCACTTTAAAATGCTTTGGAAATGCAAGTACTATCTGCGAGAAGAGCACAGTTTTTTAAACGTTACAGGCTAAAATATGGAACTTATGCAAGAAGGAACTAAGCCCTTTCCTTGCTTGCATCAGGAATCACATTTGCTCTTAGACAAGAGGAGGTTGTAAAGGATGAACCTGACATCAACCAGATGATCCAAAGCTGGCCAGTGCTTTTTTGACTGAAAACCAGGTTTGTGGATGTGTCCTTTAATGTTTTTTTTTTTCTTATTTGTTTTACATACATGATGTTCAGAGAGGTTTATTTGTGTTATAAATAACTCTGCCTGAATATCAAAACTGAGCATATTTAATATTTTTCAGGTTTACCTGGAATTTAACAGGATTGTTGGTAGAAATTTTAAAGAATAGTTCTTTGGTGTTCTTGATGGGTTGTGTCCAATTTTGATGGAAATTTCAAGAGGAAGACAGGTCGGATAGAAAAGCAATTAGCTGACCTGCTACAACACAACGGTGGGTTGATATTTCTCCTTTCTTCTCATAATGATATTGATGGTTAGTTCAATACATAAACTGTTCTCTTGTGGTATTTCTCTATATGGACAAATAAACTGATATAAGATTTATTTCCTTTGTTCTACATTCAAGTGTGTTTTATACCACTTTGCAGAGCACAGAGCCAACAGCCATTAGATGCCTTGTCCTGAGAGGACTTCCAATAATTCTTGGAGATGATGCATCTATGTTCTTCAAGAGCAGTTCAGTGAGTAAACCCTTTCTCCATTTGTACCATTCAAATATCAAATTGTGTAATATACCACCTACTGTCACAACATGAAAGACGCCTATATATAAACACACAAAATAGATTGTTTACAGTGCCTAAATTAAAATCACATTGAATTACAAAATCTATAATATTAGATAATTCTATACAGTTGATTGTAGACAAATTGCTGTTAACCTGCATATTCTCTTTTTGTCATGTTTCTTGCACTATGTAGAGTCTATGGAGACTCCATGGACATCCCAGTGGGAATCCTCTATTATGAGGACAACAGTTCAGCAAGCCCAGCATTACCATAACTCAACCCCTCAAGACTGGGCATCAACCGAGAGGGCAAGGGAAGCACTCACCAACCTACCTCAAGCAATGTGCCTCTTGTTTGGCTTAACCTACGCACTTCACCTGCAGCACCCAAAGTGCTTGAAAACGCGTTTACCTTCATTCAGCAGGCAATGTGAAATTAAGGTAGAAGTGAGCTACATCCAAAGGTTCAGAAGCTGAAGAATGAGCTAGCAGGGTAAGACACAATTATGTTTATAGCACAGCTCTTCATGCCTGATTATTGTACAATTACTTTGCAGTGACTAGAGCAAATAGGCTTGCAGTTGTTCATTTTGTATCTGATTCTTCTTGTGCTTGATGTGTCTAGTATTGTATTATTATTTTTTTTACAGAGGGCACATTTTAGGAAAGTTGCAAGTTTATTTTGACCAAATCTGATCCTTACTGCATAGATGTTCTTAATGCCTGCTTTGTTGTGTGTTTCTTACAGATGACTCTTATATCTTAGTTTATGCATGATAAGAAAACTTTTTTTCATTACATTTACATGTCAAATTGTGTTTTTCTTAAGTTAATTTGGCTTCAATCTGATTCATTGTTACTGACTTTATTCCAGAAACACTGTGACTACATTTTCATAAAAATTGTCTTAATGTTGAGGTGGAGATGGAAAAAAAAGTCTTAAATTCATATGGACACATTTTTTACATGTTTTGTCATTAATAAAATTCCATTATTGAAATATGTATTGCTGTATAATTGTTTTTATTTTAGTAATTTTAATCACAAGTTTCTATATTAAATTTCTGACCCATTTTGGGTTCCATTCAACCCAGCAGCGTAGTCATTTTTAACTAATAGTTGGGTTAATAATCACAACCCAGCATGCTGGGTTAAACGTGTAACCCAACTTGTTGGGTCAAAATAACCCAGCGTTGGGTTGGTCCCTTTTTGACCCAGCGCTGGGTTACCAAAATAACCCAAATTGGGTTGTTTTTAACCCAGCAGTTTTTAGAGTGTATCAAGTGTTGAATTCGACAAATGACCCATGACCATCATGAGGAAATAACAGTTCCAACCAGAAAAGACCCGTAAAAACTTCACGTACCCTAGAAGCATGTTTGTTTCTGTGTCAGCATGCTTTTTATATCACTACAGAAATGTTTCCTCTTTTTAAGTGTCTAAATTTGTTATTAGAACTCTCAAAGGGGGAATTGCAAGATTTCAAATTTATTCGCTGACATAGCAGCATATGAAAAGGTGCAGTACATTGTATTTTGCATTTAAGGTAAAGTGATGACATCAGAAAAATGTTTGATTGAATTGATGATTTGATTAGGACTGGTGTGAGTGGTTCATTTGCATGCTTTGTTCGTCACCCAGCTGCTTGATCTCTTGATCTAGGCACTGCCCCCTAAATGTATATAAAGCACAATGTATCCCTGCCTTAGTTAGATGACTTTTTGATGACTGAGGTGCCAAGGAGCGAGAATTTGAATATAGAGAAACTGAAAAATTCACAACAGTACACACTATGAACAGCCTCAGGTAGAAAATTGGATCTCTTTAATAGCCTTGAACAGTCTACAAACAATTTGAAATTGTTTGTAGACTGTTTTTTAGCTCTGTGTTGATGTTGGGTGCACTGGGCATTAATGTTGTCCAGTCAGCTATTCTGGGCCCTTAAAATGTGAATAATTAATGAACATGTCAGTTGTGTTGATTTAATAAGACACCTTACCTTTGATGTGTTTGGAAGGGTTTGTGTCTGATTAAAGGTGTTTGTTCCATCAAGACTGACAAGTTCTGGTTCAAAAGGTGGGAACGATGGAGGAAGAACCACCACGTCACTCTTCAGTGTGTCTGAGCTGAAACACACGTCATACTGCTGAGTAGATTTCGAGTAAGACCAGGTCCCGTCAGGGTGGGAGGTGATGACTGGAGTGCTGTACTTGCTGAAACTTCCAGCTGCCTTGTAACATTTAACTGCTAATAAACTGATGAGGCTCAATAAAAAGAGGAGAGAAACCGCGATGATGGCGACGAGCAAATAGAGATTTAAATCAGAAAAGTTCTTCTCCTGCACCGGCGCCTGTCTGAATGTTGTCTCTGCGTCATCAATCATCTCAGACACCACAACATCGATGGACACGGTGGCTGAGAGAGGAGGTTCTCCATGATCACAGACCACGATCACCAGCGGATGGCTCCTCAAGTCATTGTCACTCATCCTCCTCTTGGTCCTGACTTCTCCAGTGCTGCTTCCGATTCGGAACAGGTTGGTGCTTTTGGGCTCAGAGATGTGATACGAGAGCAGCGCGTTATAACCAGAGTCTCCATCTACAGCTCTGATCTTGGCCACAAAGTACCCCGCTTCAGCAGAGTAGGGAATGTTCTCAGCGTTCACAGAGCCGTGCTCAGAATAGGGAGGGAGAACAACAGGACTGTTGTCGTTCTCGTCCAGGATGAACACGTTCACGGTCACGTTACTGCTGAGAGGAGGAACTCCGGAGTCTGTAGCCTGGACCACAAAACTCAGCTGCTTCACTTCTTCGTAGTTAAAAGTCTGCGCGCTGTAAATTTCACCAGAAACGGAGTCAATGGTCATGATCGCAGAAACGGGCGGGTTGTTGCTACTACTGGTGTCCAGCAGGGAGTAGGAGAGCTGCGCGTTCTCCTTCAGATCCGGATCATGAGCGACTGTTCGAGCTACACGACTTCCTACAGGACTGTTCTCCTTCAGATACACGGTGATCTGCTGTTCTGGAAACCGCGGCGCATTGTCGTTCACGTCGGAAATGGAAAGCGTAAAAACGCTGGCAGCAGAGAGAGCTGGAGTCCCCTCATCTACAGCCAGGATGGTGATGTTGTAGTGAGACTCCTTTTCTCTGTCCAGTGGCCCGCTTACCATCAAAGAATAATAATTTTCATAAGAGGGCTCCAGTTTAAAAGGTGACGAGTCTCGGAGGCTGCAGCGCACCTCGCCGTTCTTACCTCCGTCCTTGTCGGAAACGGTAACTAAAGCCACAGCGGTTCCTGCTTTACTGTCCTCCCTCACCATGTGTAGCAGCGGAGTAACAGTCACCCCAGGCGCATTGTCATTAACGTCTACAACTTCTACTAAAACTTTACTCTGTGTGCTCCTGGGAGGGGAACCTTTATCCTGCGCGCGGACCCGCAGTTCAATAGCAGGATTTTCTTCATAATCAATTTCTCCCATAACCACAATGTCCCCTGTTTCTGGGGTGATGGAGAACAATTGATTATCTGTTGCATCTCCGTGGACAATGAGTGAATATGAAACGTGACTGTTTACACCCTCATCTACATCCAGAGCAGAGACGGTTAAAACTTTCGTTCCGACAGACACATTCTCATTCACCTGAATTTTATAAAGCGTCTTACTAAAAACTGGATTATTGTCGTTAACATCTAGAACATGAATTATAATGTTCAAGGTTCCAGACCTTGAAGGTTTTCCTCCATCCACAGCAGTCAGCTGAAGCTCCTTCACTGCCTGCTTCTCTCTGTCTAGATGTTTCTGCAGAACCAAATCAACAGATACGATCTGATCTCCTTCTTTCTGTACGTCCAGTGTGAAATCGTCACTGGAACTCAGCATGTAGCTTTTAAGAGAATGAACACCAACATCTATATCTTTGGCCTGTGGCAGAGGAAATCGTTCTCCTGGACTGGCGATTTCCGTGATGTTCAACATCAGAATATTGATGGGAAACTTCGGACTATTATCATTTATATCTAAAATATTAATCTGCATTCTGTAAAGGCTGTGGGGATGTTGCACGAGGGCCTCTAATTTTACTGCACATTTACTGCTGCTCCCGCATATTTCCTCCCGGTCGATCCTCTCATCCACAAATAACGCGCCCGTCTGCAGATTCACCGCGAAATATTTCTTGCTGGTACCTGACACGATCTGAAACGACCGCGACTCCAGGTCCTTAACACCGATGTTCAGGTCCTTGGCAACATTTCCCACCACCGTTCCCCTGCGGGCCTCCTCTGAAACCGAGTACACGACGTGACCGGACGAGACGTCCCGTAACTCCAGCAGCAGCAGCAGCATCCAGAACCGACAGGGTCCAGTAACGCCTGAAAGCGCCATCTTCATCCCTCCTCACACAAACCCAGCAGGCCAGACGTGTCTGTAGATGAAATGATCTCGCAGTTCGAGCTGAAACGCGACCGCGCGGTCGTGGTTTTATCGCGGGGTGAAGCGGACCGGAGAAAGGTGGAGTCTCAGGAACAGGAGGGACGATTTAAATAGCGCGGTCTACAGCGACATCTAGCGGCCCAATAGCGCAAAACTATTTCTACTGCCTGTAGCATCTTGCAGAAAGAAACACTTTAAAATATGTTGAGTGAACATCTAATATGATCACTGTTTTCGTTTCATTTCGTTTGTTAAGTACTCTATGAAAATAATTATGTCCATTTACTTTTGAAAAAATCTAAACTGTCTTCAGTGAATCTTTCATTTTTATGTTAAAATATGCTAAAATAAGATACGGCAGAGCTGTTTCGATGTTATAAACTTCAGTTACAATATAATAATGTTAACTCACATAAAGCTGCAACATAATACAAATAACCTGCTGTATGGGGGAATAAGCACAAAGACGCTGGGCAAACACACAGATAGCAAATCCCTAAATGTAATGTTTCTTCTTTCTAAAATGAAATAATATCAGAGAAATAGTTTATTCTTTTGTTGTTGGGGAACTGTTGACAGTCAACACATAAATAACTAAGTAGACACTATAAAACTAAAAAGAGGTTAAAATGTTAAAATGTTGGATTATCTGACCTATTGTTTAGTTCATACAGTGCTAAGCACATAAATACCAACACCCTATAAATATATGTTCTAAAAATAAACAATTGTTTAAGATTTCTGGTTATAGAAAACTTGTTTTATATAGTAACTCTATAGTCATATAACGTGAGCATTAAGGAAATACTACTGAAGTTACAAAGATTAGAAATCATTGGATGAGTTAAATGGATTTAAAATACCTCCCTATTTCATTAAATAAACATGCTTTTTAAATGTATTCAAATGAGAAGATCAGGTATTCCTAAGCACACAAAATCAGATCGATACACATAACTCTTGTACTATCACTTTCCAGTTTATTTATTTATTTATTTGTATTTATGTTTGTTTAATTGCAACTGATATTAATACATTGGTGTAAAGGAGACTTAATGACTACAACTGTTTTTTAAATCAAGATGAGATTAATGCGGCAATGAGAAACCATGACCATGAAACAGAAAAAACCCTCACTCATTCTCACTCACAAATTCCATCCCCAAAACAAGGAGTTTAGTTGGGGAACTCAGCCAGTGTGGGGCACCAACCCACCACACACACCTACACAAACTATTCACTCAAACACTCACACCTATGGTCAATTTAAAGACACCAAGCAATCTAGTGTACATGCCTTTGAATGGCAGGAGGAAACCGGGGAACCCGCTGGAAACCCATGCCAACATGGGGAGAGCTTAGAAACTCTGCACACTCACAAGGTCAGAGCCAGAATTCAAACTCACAGCCTTGTTTCAAACCCCCTCCAGGTGCATCACAGACTTATCCAGTCTGTTCTACATAACATTTCTTAGTAAAAAAATACTTTGGTTTAATAATTTAACACTTAAAAATGTAACAATGTATTGATCATAAAAAGAGCAAAGCATATTGAAGTGGCTACCTTAAATACAGGTAAATAAGAATAAAAAATGTAGAAAACAAATCTACCAGCCTTAAAGACACATGGTCGTGGCTGCCCACTGCTCACCTAAACCAAAAGCAGAGGACACACCGTTTCACAATTATTTCACTTAACCTCATTATATCTGGCAGCCCTGTGTCAATTGTGGAGACATTCAAGATCTCGGGTACCATCATTTCCCATGACGTGATGTGGACAGCATGATCTCCTCCATCCTCAAAGAGGTCCAGCAAAGGATGTGAGTTTGAGGGAACTGAAGAAGTGTGAAGTGAAGCAACTCTGAAGTAACAGTTATATGATTAATCAACTTTTTTCATGTTGTCATTATGGGGTGTTGGTGTGTAAAATTCTACCGCAAAAAAATGTAAATAATTTTGGGATGACGCTGTAACCCCCTGAAGGGAAAAAATGTTAAAATGTTGGATTATCTGACCTATTGTTTAGTTCACACAGTGCTAAGTACATTAATACCAACACCCTATGAATATATTTTCTAAAAATAAAAGATTGTTTAAGATTTCTGGTTATAGAAAAGTTGTTTTATATAGTAACTCCATAGTCATTTAACGTGAGCATTAAGGAAATACTACTAAAGTTACAAAGATTATAAATCATTGGACGAGTTAAATGGATTTAAAATACCTTCCTATTTCATTAAATAAAAAAGCACTTTAAATTTATTCAAATGAGAAGATCAGGCATTCATCAGCACACAAAATCAGATCAATACACATAATTGTTATACTATCACTTTCCAGTTTTATTTTTATTTGTTTTTTCGCATTTATGTATTTTTTGATTATATTTGACATTAATAAATTGGTCTAAAGGAGGTTTAATGACTGCAACTGTGTTTTAAATCAAGATGAGATTTATGCGGCCATGAGAAACCATGAACATGAAACAGAAAATCCCTCATTCACTCACAAAGTCCATCCCCAAAACATTGGGTTTAGTCTGGGAACTCAGCCGGTGTGGGGCACCAACCCTCCACACACACCCACACAAACTATTCACTCAAACACTCACACCTATGGTCAATTTACAGGCACCAAGCAACCTAGTGTACATGCCTTTGAATGGCAGGAGGATACCAGGGAACCTGTTGGAAACCCATACCAACATCGAACTCACAGCCTTGTTTCAAAACCTCTCCAAGAGCATCACAGACATATCCAGCCTGTGCTACATAACTTTGGTTTAATAATTTAACACATAAAAATGTAACAATGTATTAATCATAAAAAGAGCAAAGCATATTGAAGTGGCTACCTTAAATACAGGTAAATAAGAGTAAAAAAAATTGAGAAAACACTTCTACCAGCCTTAAAGACACATGGTTGTGGCTGCCCACTGCTCACCAAAACCAAAAGCAGAGGACACATTTTGCTGTCTGAACCATTTCACAATTATTTCACTTAACCTCATTATATCTGGCAGCCCTGTGTCAATTGTGGAGACATTCAAGATCTCGGGTAACATCATATCCTATGACGTGAAGTGGACAGCATGATCTCCTCCATCCTCAAAGAGGTACAGCAAAAGATGTGAGTTTGAGGGAACTGAAGAAGTATGAAGCGAAGCAACTGTTAAGTAACCATTATATGATTGATCAGTTTTTTTATTATTTTTTTTTTATATATATAATTTGCCAAAGCCTAACATAAACGTATGTGTATGCATAGAATTCTCATGAAAAAAAAGTATTTAGTTCATTTTTGAATGAGGTTGTAACTTAAAAAAAAAATTAAAAAGTGATCCACTGTGAATATGTTCTGCATACACTCTATATTGCTCTCTACATGATTATGAATTTGTCACAATCTGAACATTTCCTGGAACTTCAGACATGGTTTTCATATTTGCCTTGTCTTGTGTTTGTGAGATCCTGAATGTGTGCACCTGTTTGTGTGCATCCTGTTTCCCATCCTTGTCTCAGCCTCCATCACTCTCAGCACTGGAGCCCCCCAGGGCTGTGTTTTGAGCCCCCTGCTGTACTCCATATACACATATGACTGTACAGCCACTACTAACTCCACCACCATCATCAAGTTTGCTGACGACACCGTCGTGGTGGGTCTGATCTCCGACCATGGCGAGACGGCCTACCTGGAGGAGGTTGGAAATCTGGTGAACTGGTGCCAGAGGAACAATCTCCACCTGAACGTCAGTAAAAGGAGTTAATAGTGGACTTTAGTACCAAGCAGGAGAGGACCTACCAGACCCCTGTCATCAACAGGAGCCCAGTGGAGAGAGTGGAAAGCTTCCAATATCTCGGTGTTCACATCATGCAGGACCTGTCATAGTCATGTCACATGAACACCATGGTGAAAAAGGCCCGGCAGCATCTCTACCACCTTAGATGCCTGAGAGACTTTAGAATGCCCTCCAAGGTGCTCAGGAACTTCTACTCCTGCACCATTGAGAGCATCCTGTTGGGAAACATCTCAACCTGGTTCAGGAACAACACCATGCAGGACAGGCGAGCCCTACAGAAGGGTGGTTCGATCAGCCGAACGCATCATCCGTACCAAGTTCCCTGACCTTCAACCAGGGCCAGGAAGATAGTGAAGGACCTCAGCCACCCCAACAATGGACTGTTCTCTCTGCTGGGATCAGGGAAGTGCATCTGCTCCCTGAAGTCATAGGAACATAGGACAGTCCTACACTAATACATTCCTACACTTTCAATCACTTCTGGACTCAATTCTTGCACAAACTTTTAACTTTTAACAATTTTTTTTTCCTGTTATACTTTGTCACTTTATACTTTGACTCCACTCATTTGCACACCTTCACCCTACCTGCTACACATATTTTATGTTTTAGGTTAAAGACATAAAAGTGTAATATTTGGTAATGTTTGCAATAATTGCATATTGGTCCATTGTATACTTGCAATATTTGGCAATACTCTGGTCTGTAGCAGTCGCTAAAAGCATTTCACTGCATATTATATTGTGTATGACTATGTATGTGACAAACAAACATTTTAATTTGTTCAGGCATTCCTCTTTTACCCTTTTTCATGTATTTTTGTTTTTGTCTGAGTAAATGAATATAATATTAAATCCCTGTTTGCGTCCCTTTTTCTTGCCTTGTGCTCATGTCAGTGTTATATTGTACTTTGATTAATGAGAGACAGCAATGTCTCAAACCAAATGCGGACTCACAGCGTTCCCTGTCCACACCTCTTGTGCAGAACCCAGTAATAAAAAATATGTTATATAGACAAGAGAATACCTTAAAAGTTATTGAAAGATTACAGTAGAAAAAGTGTGCCGGTCTTTACCTTTACTGTATTTGGGAGAGTCTGAGTTCGATTAAAAGTGTCTCCTCCATTAATACTGATCAGATCCGCGTCTGCTGGCGGGAACGATGGAGGAAGAACCACCACGTCACTCTTCAGTGTGTCTGAGCTGAAACACACGTCATACTGCTGAGTAGATTTCGAGTAAGACCAGGTCCCGTCAGGGTGGGAGGTGATGACTGGAGTGCTGTACTTGCTGAAACTTCCAGCTGCCTTGTAACATTTAACTGCTAATAAACTGATGAGGCTCAATAAAAAGAGGAGAGAAACCGCGATGATGGCGACGAGCAAATAGAGATTTAAATCAGAAAAGTTCTTCTCCTGCACCGGCGCCTGTCTGAATGTTGTCTCTGCGTCATCAATCATCTCAGACACCACAACATCGATGGACACGGTGGCTGAGAGAGGAGGTTCTCCATGATCACAGACCACGATCACCAGCGGATGGCTCCTCAAGTCATTGTCACTCATCCTCCTCTTGGTCCTGACTTCTCCAGTGCTGCTTCCGATTCGGAACAGGTTGGTGCTTTTGGGCTCAGAGATGTGATACGAGAGCAGCGCGTTATAACCAGAGTCTCCATCTACAGCTCTGATCTTGGCCACAAAGTACCCCGCTTCAGCAGAGTAGGGAATGTTCTCAGCGTTCACAGAGCCGTGCTCAGAATAGGGAGGGAGAACAACAGGACTGTTGTCGTTCTCGTCCAGGATGAACACGTTCACGGTCACGTTACTGCTGAGAGGAGGAACTCCGGAGTCTGTAGCCTGGACCACAAAACTCAGCTGCTTCACTTCTTCGTAGTTAAAAGTCTGCGCGCTGTAAATTTCACCAGAAACGGAGTCAATGGTCATGATCGCAGAAACGGGCGGGTTGTTGCTACTACTGGTGTCCAGCAGGGAGTAGGAGAGCTGCGCGTTCTCCTTCAGATCCGGATCATGAGCGACTGTTCGAGCTACACGACTTCCTACAGGACTGTTCTCCTTCAGATACACGGTGATCTGCTGTTCTGGAAACCGCGGCGCATTGTCGTTCACGTCAGAAATGGAAAGCGTAAAAACGCTGGCAGCAGAGAGAGCTGGAGTCCCCTCATCTACAGCCAGGATGGTGATGTTGTAGTGAGACTCCTTTTCTCTGTCCAGTGGCCCGCTTACCATCAAAGAATAATAATTTTCATAAGAGGGCTCCAGTTTAAAAGGTGACGAGTCTCGGAGGCTGCAGCGCACCTCGCCGTTCTTACCTCCGTCCTTGTCGGAAACGGTAACTAAAGCCACAGCGGTTCCTGCTTTACTGTCCTCCCTCACCATGTGTAGCAGCGGAGTAACAGTCACCTCAGGCGCATTGTCATTAACGTCTACAACTTCTACTAAAACTTTACTCTGTGTGCTCCTGGGAGGGGAACCTTTATCCTGCGCGCGGACCCGCAGTTCAATAGCAGGATTTTCTTCATAATCAATTTCTCCCATAACCACAATGTCCCCTGTTTCTGGGGTGATGGAGAAAAGCTTGGATGATTTTGCATTGCTGTGAGAAATTAGCGCGTATGAAATATCACTGTTTACACCCTCATCTGTGTCGGTAGCTGAGACAGTAAGAACTTTGGATCCTAAAGCAACATTCTCATTCACCTGAACTTTATAAAGCGTTTTACTAAAAACTGGATTATTGTCGTTAACATCTAGAACATGAATTATAATGTTCAAGGTTCCAGACTTTGAAGGTTTTCCTCCATCCACAGCAGTCAGCTGAAGCTCCTTCACTGCCTGCTTCTCTCTGTCTAGATGTTTCTGCAGAACCAACTCAGCAGATACGATCTGATCTCCTTCTTTCTGTACGTCCAGTGTGAAATCCTCACTGGAACTCAGCATGTAGCTTTTAAGAGAATTGACACCAACATCTATATCTTCTGCTATTGGTAAAGGAAATCGTTCTCCTGGACTGGCATTTTCTGTTATATTTATATAAAAAATACTAACATGAAAGGTTGGGTTGTTATCATTTATATCTAAAATATTAATCTGCATTCTGTAAAGGCTGTGGGGATGTTGCACGAGAGCCTCTAATTTTACTGCACATTTACTGCTGCTCCCGCATATTTCCTCCCGGTCGATCCTCTCATCCACAAATAACACGCCCGTCTGCAGATTCACCGCGAAATATTTCTTGCTGGTACCTGACACGATCTGAAACGACCGCGACTCCAGGTCCTTAACACCGATGTTCAGGTCCTTGGCAACATTTCCCACCACCGTTCCCCTGCGGGCCTCCTCTGAAACCGAGTACACGACGTGACCGGACGAGACGTCCCGTAACTCCAGCAGCAGCAGCAGCAGCATCCAGAACCGACAGGGTCCAGTAACGCCTGAAAGCGCCATCTTCATCCCTCCTCACACAAACCCAGCAGGCCAGACGTGTCTGTAGATGAAATGATCTCGCAGTTCGAGCTGAAACGCGACCGCGCGGTCGTGGTTTTATCGCGGGGTGAAGCGGACCGGAGAAAGGTGGAGTCTCAGGAACAGGAGGGACGATTTAAATAGCGCGGTCTACAGCGACATCTAGCGGCCCAATAGCGCAAAACTATTACTACTGCCTGTAGCATCTTGCAGAAAGAAACACTTTAAAGCGATCGTTTTTGTGGTTCTTTTATGTTTTCCGTAAGTGAAAGATTCTTGTTAAATATATTTCCATGTTATTTGTCATAATGTAAACAGCTTCCATAAAAGAAATATATATTTTCAAGAAAGAAATTTCTTCAACTACAGAGGAGCTGTATTGACCCTTTATAATTATGTAGAACCCGCAACATCATAGAAATAATTAGATGTTATGGGGATATAGGTACACAGATGCTGAACAAAGACACACAACACTTCCCTAAAAGCAAACTAAATAAACCTTTGTTTTATAACTCTACAGTTGTAAATTGTCCAATAAGGCAGAAAATATAAAGGTTATTGGAGGATATTGGACAATTTTTTTGTGCTCAAAACAGCTTTCAATTTTTTGGAATAAAACACCAAGTTAGATTTATTTGGGGAAAACTGTCAATTCGACTGCATATAAAATAACTATTTAACTGTAAATAAAATTTTATATAACTATAAAATACAAAATACACATAAGTCTGACATAAGCATAATGAACAAATAAACTTGATTAGAAATTGTGCTTGTTATTGTACATTTTAGTTTTTACTATTCTTACTTTTTGAGGTGACAGCAGATCCATTAAATCTACGCAGGTTAACACCACCATGCAGGACAGGCAGGTTAACCTTGATCGAGATCGGCTCTATGCTGAGGCAAGACGGTGCAGCAGCCCCTTAAACAAACATGCTGCTCCCTTAAATCAAACTTTAAGAAGTTGAGAAAAAGATAATGAATTTAGTCACAAAATGAACGTGAAAAAGATTTACTACAGTAGCTGCAAAAGGCACAAATGTGATGATGGGTTTCACCTCTTGTTCGCGCCTTCCTTATGTGCTCTGTTTGTGTGCCGGAATCCCCATCCCCCCAGCTATATATCCAGTCACTGTTAGTATGCAAATAAGCCTGTTGGCAGAAGACCGGTAAATCTTGGGTCGGGTCAAGCTTGTGTGGTGAATGAGTGGTGAGCAAACATAGTACTTAGTGTATATCCTTTCCCTCTGATCCGCTGCTCATACATTTGTTTCGGTGATTTGCAAGTTTTTAATTAGTAAATGTGTTTTTAAATGTTTATTTTTCATTAACTGTTCATTTGATTTACTATTGTCAGCGTCATCAGGTGATGCGTTTTAATTGCCGCAAGAGAGATGCAAAAAAAAAAATAATTATCTATATTTTCTCGATCCCCCAAGCACCGCTGTCAGCCCAATGCATGGAGCTGAATGGAGGACCCAAACACAAAGCCCAGAGTTTTCAACTCTGCACTTCAAAGTTTACTCCTCTCATATACGCATGTAATCATAGCTACTTTAATAAAACTATTGATTTATTTTTTTTATGTAACTTGGGTTACATTTTTAGTTTTTTTAATATTGGCACTAGTGAGAAGTGTTATTGTTGGGCTAGAATATATATATATTTATTTTGTATATATTTAGATACATTTTTAATATCGATTTTTTTGCTGTTTTTGCACTTCGTCAAGGGGGTTTGTGTGCCTAACTGGCCCTAAGAGCTGCACCAGCAGAATCTCAGTCTTCAATTAAATGTGTCTAAATTATGAGGTCATATTAAGTGAACAGAGAGCATTTGATACTTGCAGCATTGTGTTTTTAAAGTAACTCTCTACTTCTCTACATACAGTTTTGCAAAAGTAATCTAGAATTCAAATGATTTCATTGTAGGTTTGAAAAAGTAAATACCCTCTTTCAACATATACCAAATTTTTTTGCACTACTAGTTTTGTTTAAAGCCACTTTAAAATGCTTTGGAAATTCAAGTACTGCTCTGCCATCTGTGAGAAGAGCACAGTTTTTAAAACATTACAGGCTAAAACATGGAACTTATGCAAGAAGGAACTAAGCCCTTTCCTTGCTTGCATCAGGAATTCCATTTGCTCTTAGACGAGAGGAGGTTGTAGAGGACGAGCCTGACATCAACCAGATGATCCAACGCTGGCCAGCGCTTTTTACTGAAAGCCAGGTGTGTGAATGTGTCATTTAATGTTTTTTTTTTCTTGTTTTTTTTACATACATCATGTTCAGAGAGGTTTATTTGTGTTATAAATAACTCTGCCTGAATATCAAAACTGAGCATATTTTATATTTTTCAGGTTTACCTGGAGTTTAACAGGATTGTTGGTAGAAATCTTAAAGAAGAGTTCTTTGGTGTTCTTGATGGGTTGTGTCCAAGTTTGATGGAAATTTCAGGAGGAACACAGGTCAGATAGGAATGCAATTAGATGACCTGCTACAACACACAACGGTGGGTTGATATTTGTCTTTTCGTCTTGTAACAGTATTGATGGTTAGTTCAATACATAAACTTGTTCTCCCACCTTCCCTTGTGGTATTTCTCTATATGGACAAATATATAAGATATATTTCCTTTGTTGTACATTCAAGTGTGTTTTATACCTCTTTGCAGAGCACAGAGCCAACAGCCATTAGATGCCTTGTCCTGAGAGGACTTCCAATCATTCTTGGAGATGACACATCTATGTTCTTCAAGAGCAGCACAGTGAGTAAAATATTCAAATATCAAATTGTGTAATAAACCACCTACTGTCACAACATGAAAGAGACCTATATATAAACGCACAGAAAATAGCTTGTTTACAGTGCCTAATATAAAATCACATTGAATTACAAAAAATATAAAAAAATTCTATACAGCTGATTGTAGACAAATTGCTGCTAACCTGAATATTCTCTTTTTGTCTTGTTTCCTGCACTATGTAGAGTCTTATTGAGGGAGACTCCATGGACATCCCAGTGGGAATCTTCTGCTATGAGGACAACAGTGCTGCAAGCCCAGCATTGCCACAACTCAACCCCTCAAGAGTGGACATCATCCTAGAGGGCAACCTTGCAATGGAAGCACTCACCAACCTACCTCAAGCAATGTCCCTATTGTTTGGCTTTACCTACACACTTTACCTGCAGTACCTGAAGTGCTTGAAAAACACTTTTACCTTCATACAGCAGGTAATAGTAAATTTAGCTTGAAGTGAGCTACCTCCAAAGGTTCAGAAGCTGAAGAATGAGCTAGCAGGGTAAGGCACAAGTATGCTTATAGCATAGCTCTTCATGCCCGTGTCTGGATTGTTGCACAATTACTTTGCACTGATTAGAGCAAATGGGCTTGCAGTTGTTCATTTAATCTGATTCTTCTTGTGCTAGATGTGTCTAGTTTTTTTTCTTTTTTTTTTACTGAGGGCACATTTTAGAAAAGTTCCAAGTTTATTTTACCAACTCTGATCCTTACTGTATAGTTGTTCTTAGGTCTGATGTTCTTAATGCCTGCTTTGTTCTGTGTTTCTCACAGATGACTCTTATGTCTTAGTATCTATTGATGTATGCATGATGTAAATGTAATGAAAAGTTTTCATATGTCAAATTATGTTTTTCTTAAGTTAATTTCTCTGACTTCAGTTTGATGCATTGTTACTGACTTCAGTCACAGTGTTTCTGTGATAGTTTCATACATTTTCATAAAAATTGTCTTAATGCTGAGGTGGAGATGGGAGAAATGTCTTAAATTCATATGGACATATTTTTTACATGTTTTGTAATAAATAAAATTCCATTACTGAAGTATTTATTGCTGTAGAATTGTTTTTATTTTAGTAGTTTTAATCACAAGTTTCTAGATTAAACTTCTGACCCATTTTGGGTTGCATTCAACCCAGTAGCGTAGTCATTTTTAACTAATAGTTGGGTTAAAAATCACAACCCAGCATGCTGGGATAAATGTGTAACTCTGCCCTTGATTGGTGGAAAACTTTCCGTAACTGGCCCAGCATGAAGCCCACAAATGATCAAGAACAAAAAATATTCCAGTATTCCAGACCTGCTGCCTTACTCTCTAAGATAAAACCAACTATAAAGTTTAATGTCTTTTTATATTCTTATGGTCTTATGGAGGTCTTATTCTTATGGTGTTAATCATTTATAAGGTCAAGAGAACACTTTACAGAACTTCTGCCATTTTAAATTAACACTGCAGTTTGTTTGATCACAATCCAGATCACAGTTAAATTTAATACCAGAAACCTAGTCTGCCTGCGTATTTTATGAATAATGTAATGCACTGTTTAAAATAATCTTGAGCATCATAAGTTATTAAAGATGAATATTGAATGAATGGGTGCATTTGGCTACATTGAAGTAAGCAGAGAAAAATATATTTCTGGAGGAAATACAACCACCAGCCGCAAAGACAAATTCACCAGCGGTGCAGTCCACAACTCAAGAAAGAAAGAAATATGTGCAATAGAGCCAAAATACAAACAGCTTAAATTGAAGGTGTGCAGATCTTTACCTTTACTGTACTCGGGAGGGTCTGAGTTCGATTAAAAGTGTCTCCTCCATTAATACTGATCAGATCCGCGTCTCCTGGCGGGAACGATGGAGGAAGAACCACCACGTCACTCTTCAATGTGTCTGAGCTGAAACACACGTCATACTGCTCTGTAGATTTGGTGTAAGACCAGGTCCCGTCAGGGTGCGTGGTGATGACTGGAGGACCGTACTTGTTGAATCCTCCATCCGTCCCATGACATTTAACCACAATGAAGCTGATGAGACTGAACAAGAAGATGCTCGACACGGCGATGATGGCGATGAGCAAATAGAGATTTAAATCAGAAAAGTTCTTCTCCTGCACCGGCGCCTGTCTGAATGTTGTCTCTGCATCATCAATCATCTCAGACACCACAACATCGATGGACACGGTGGCTGAGAGAGGAGGTTCTCCATGATCACAGACCACGATCACCAGCGGATGGCTCCTCAAGTCATTGTCACTCATCCTCCTCTTGGTCCTGACTTCTCCAGTGCTGCTTCCGATTCGGAACAGGTTGGTGCTTTTGGGCTCAGAGATGTGATACGAGAGCAGCGCGTTATAACCAGAGTCTCCATCTACAGCTCTGATCTTGGCCACAAAGTACCCCGCTTCAGCAGAGTAGGGAATGTTCTCAGCGTTCACAGAGCCGTGCTCAGAATAGGGAGGGAGAACAACAGGACTGTTGTCGTTCTCGTCCAGGATGAACACGTTCACGGTCACGTTACTGCTGAGAGGAGGAACTCCGGAGTCTGTAGCCTGGACCACAAAACTCAGCTGCTTCACTTCTTCGTAGTTAAAAGTCTGCGCGCTGTAAATTTCACCAGAAACAGAGTCGATGGTCATGATCGCAGAAACGGGCGGGTTGTTGCTACTACTGGTGTCCAGCAGGGAGTAGGAGAGCTGCGCGTTCTCCTTCAGATCAGGATCGTAAGCCGTGACGTTGGTTATACGATGTCCTACAGGACTGTTCTCCTTTAAATAAAATGCCATTGCTTTTTGTGGAAAGCGTGGCGCGTTGTCATTAATGTCAGATATCGCCACCGTATAAACGCTGGAGCTCGACAGAGCTGGAGTCCCCTCGTCCGTGGCTCGAATCATGATGTTGTAAAGAGCATTCGTTTCTCTGTCCATTGGCCCGCTTACCAATAAAGAATAATAATTTTCATAAGACGGTTCGAGCCTGAAGGGCGCGGTTCCGTGCACCTCGCAGCGCACCGCGCCATTTCTGCTTCCGTCCTTATCAGCAACGGTGACCAAAGCGACCACGGTGCCCGGTTTACTGTCCTCGGGCACCGCTTCCAGGAGCGACTGGATCGATATTTCCGGCGCGTGGTCGTTCACGTCTATGACCTCCAACAGAACTTTACAGTGTGCGCTCTTGGGGGGCTGTCCCCGGTCTGTCGCTTGAATTCGCAGCTCGAAAGCCGAATTTTCCTCGTAGTCGATCTGTCGCTTTACACGGAGGTCTCCCGAGCGCGGGTCGAGGTCGAAAAAATGATATTCTTTCGACGTCCCGTGTCCGATGAATGAGTATACGATGTCGCCGTTGTCGCCTTCGTCTAAATCTGTAGCGGCCAGGGACAATATCTTGGTACCCGGAGCAGCGTTTTCGGTCACCTGGGCTTTGTAAAGCGGCTTGCTGAACGCAGGATTGTTGTCGTTCACATCCAAAACGTTGACCACGATGTCCAGGGTCCCGGATCTGGGAGGTTTTCCTCCGTCGTGCGCGGTCAGCAGCAGCTGCAGGACGGACTGCTTCTCGCGGTCCAGGGTCTTGTGCAGAGTTAGTTCTGCGGCCAGGTCCTGCTCGTCCAGAGAAAAGTGCTCGTTCGGGCCCAGTCTGTAGCTCCTCAGAGAATTGCTGCCCACGTCCGGGTCCTCCGCGACGGGGAGGGGGAACCTCTCCCCGGGACTCGCGTTCTCGCTGACGTTTAGAGTCAGCGCGCCGACCGGGAAGCTCGGCGCGTTGTCGTTCACGTCGGCCACGTTGATCTGGATGCGGGAGAGGACGTGCGGGTTCTGCGCCAGGGCCTCGAGTTTCAGGACGCATCGGCTGTTCGAGCCGCACAGCGCCTCGCGATCGATCCTGTCGCCGACGTGCAGCACGCCGGTTTTGGGGTTCACCTCGAAGTGCTTGCTGCTGGGGCCCGACACGATGTGCAGCGCGCGAGAACCCACGTCTTGGACGTGGATGTTCATGTCCTTGGCTAAATTCCCGACCGTCGTGCCCCTGTTCGCTTCTTCTGTAACCGAATAGACAATCTGGGCGAAGGACGCGTCCCATAAACATAGCAGCACCGAAATCCCGGTCCAAAGACCCCCTCCGCACAAAGAGGGGGAAAAGACCATCTCCTCTCCCTTCAACAAGGAACTATAGTCCAAGAAAAAATAATAATAATAAGCAGCGGCCTGCGATCACGTCCAGAACGCGTCCTGTCACACGCGTCCATGTCACGCTGTCGAGGTGGAGCCTGACGCACCGAACAAAGGCCCGCTTCGGTGCCACGGTCTGCAGCGACACCGCGTGTCGTTTTCCGCACCCAAGTCCGGCGCCGCAACACAACCGGTTCTGAGCCGTAAAAAAGTCACGGCGACACAAGCGACACGCACACTCTTCACCCGCGAGACTTTGTCGATAAATTCTTTAAAGTCCCAAAGTGAAATTTACTGGCCTTCCTGTTGCAGTCATGTAATAGTTTGTGTACAAGTGTTGCCCTGAAATAGCTTTAAAAATGTCTGTGTGCCTGGGTGGCACATAGGAGATAATTATATATTTTTTAAAAAGTTCCGCCCATTAAACAACTCAAATGCCTGAATAACATTTTGCTGTGCTGCATCTGACATGTTTTCTGGATGAAATTGATTATATATTGCAAACCGTTATTTTTCTATAAATGGCAGAAAAAAAAACTAAATGAAAAACCTTCTGGAACATTTTTATCGTGGCGATAAGAAAGTATCCGTCATAACGTACATTTCAGTAAAATTTGAACCCAAAAGCATGATGAACTCCAAGTTCATCATGAGGTAGGAAACAAGCGAAAGAAAAAAAAATTTAATTCCCACCCTGCGTATCTCTGAGCCGCTGCTGTGGGGTCGCTGTTCACTGGCGTGGTGCTGAACAGCCAGCAGGCGGGACTGCAGATAGGAGTCGACAATTCTACTAATAACGTCCTGGTGTACTAGAGCAGAACATTATTACAGTATTACATTATGAACAGTATTACATCAACATCTTTAAAGCACCATGATTCGGAAATTAAAGTTGTTTACTGAGCACAAGCAGCACCGAGTAGATGAGCTACCACATAGTAGAAACAGCCCCTAAAAGTTGGGCCACTTGGTTTTTTTATTATTATTCCAACCCCCTTTAAAGACTAGCTAAAACTGTGACATATTTGATTTATCATTATTTAAAATTAATGTTATTTTTAAATAAATTTTCATGATAATTAAAAATATTGATATTATTTCTCAAATCTGTTTTTGTATTTTAAAATCTATTATTCTGTACCATGTTATAAAGCATGCAATTATTTAAAAAAATGGTATAATGTATGTTTATGAATCACCGAAAACTCCATCCAATAACAATCCAGCACTGAGTGCATGACAATTCAAAACAAGCCTTGTTTTCTCCGATTTTTTCCTATTGCCGCGGAGCATTCTGGGAAGCTCCACCTCCCTCATGGTACAACCCTCTAATTTCTTATCTCGTGTAAAGCGGACTCAAGTCCCGCCCCCACACAGCCACTGCTGATACATACTTCAAAAAGTTCACTTAATTCAGCTAAAAGGATATTAATTTACTTCAACTTTTATGCCGCATAGTTCACACGATTTACTTCAAATATTTATAAAAGTTGTGTCCACTCAGTATTGCCTATTGAACTGAATATAATGTATTACACTGAACAAGCGACGTTTAAGGACCAGACATACACAAGTTTGAGGACAGTAGAATTACAACAAATAATGGACTTGGGTGAAAACAATAGAACATTTGCAACATCTGGGTCAGTACGAGCAACAGGCCAGTGGCAAAAGAGAACAAAAGAACATTAGCCTGCTCTTACCTTCACTGTGCTCGGGAGGGTCTGAGTTCGGTTAAAAGTGTCTCCTCCATTAATACTGATCAGATCCGCGTCTCCTGGCGGGAACGATGGAGGAAGAACCACCACGTCACTCTTCAGTGTGTCTGAGCTGAAACACACGTCATACTGCTGAGTAGATTTCGAGTAAGACCAGGTCCCGTCAGGGTGGGAGGTGATGACTGGAGTGCTGTACTTGCTGAAACTTCCAGCTGCCTTGTAACATTTAACTGCTAATAAACTGATGAGGCTCAATAAAAAGAGGAGAGAAACCGCGATGATGGCGACGAGCAAATAGAGATTTAAATCAGAAAAGTTCTTCTCCTGCACCGGCGCCTGTCTGAATGTTGTCTCTGCGTCATCAATCATCTCAGACACCACAACATCGATGGACACGGTGGCTGAGAGAGGAGGTTCTCCATGATCACAGACCACGATCACCAGCGGATGGCTCCTCAAGTCATTGTCACTCATCCTCCTCTTGGTCCTGACTTCTCCAGTGCTGCTTCCGATTCGGAACAGGTTGGTGCTTTTGGGCTCAGAGATGTGATACGAGAGCAGCGCGTTATAACCAGAGTCTCCATCTACAGCTCTGATCTTGGCCACAAAGTACCCCGCTTCAGCAGAGTAGGGAATGTTCTCAGCGTTCACAGAGCCGTGCTCAGAATAGGGAGGGAGAACAACAGGACTGTTGTCGTTCTCGTCCAGGATGAACACGTTCACGGTCACGTTACTGCTGAGAGGAGGAACTCCGGAGTCTGTAGCCTGGACCACAAAACTCAGCTGCTTCACTTCTTCGTAGTTAAAAGTCTGCAGGTTGATTATCTCACCGCTGACTGAATTAATATTTAAAACGGATGTCGTGGCCACGTCTTTACTGCTCCCGTCCAACAGCGTGTAAGTTACTTGTGCGTTTTCATTGAGATCAATATCATGAGCGCTTACTTTGGTCACGCAGGTCCCGCTCGGACTGTTCTCTTTTATATAAGCGACGATGTTGGGTTCGTGGAACCGTGGCGCGTTATCGTTCACGTCCGAAACCTGCAGCGTAACCGTGGCGGAGGTCGACAAACCTGGGCTCCCCTCGTCGGTGGCTGTAATCACAAGTTGGTAAAAAGGGTCCTGCTCCCTGTCCAGAGCTTCTGCCACAACTAAAGAGTAGTGGTTTTTATAGGAGGAGTCTAGCTTGAAGGGCGAGACCCCCGCGATGGCGCTTCGCACAGCGCCGTTTCGACCCCCGTCTCGGTCGTTAATCGTGATCAGGGCCACGGCGGTTCCCGGCTTGCTGTCTTCCCGCACCGGGTTCAGCAGGGGCGTCACCGTGATTTCTGGCGCGTTGTCGTTGACGTCGACGACCTCCACCAGAACTTTACAGTGGGAACTTTTAGGGGGCGCGCCTCTATCCACCGCCTGCACGCGGAACTCCAGATGCGCGTTCTCCTCGTAATCGATCGCTCCCTTCACCTCGATTTCTCCGGTGTCGGGAACGATCGAGAACAACTCGTTAATTCTCCCCTCACCTTGGCCGAGAAAGGAGAAGACAATTTCCCCGTTCACGCCCTCGTCTAGATCTGTGGCGGACAGGGAAAGTATTCTGGTTCCGACCGACACGTTCTCCACAACTCGGACCTTGTAAAGCGGCTTGTCGAAGACCGGGCTGTTGTCGTTAAAATCGGTCACGCTGACAACGATTTCGATGCTTCCGGATCTCGCGGGGTCGCCTCCGTCCAGGGCGGTGAGCAGCAGGGCCATTCTGGACACCTTCTCCCGGTCCAAAGGCTTCTGGAGCACCAGTTCCGAGAACGCGCTCTGCCCCCCGTCGCTCTGTATGTCCAGAGTAAAGTGCTCGTTGGCGCCGAGTTTGTAGGTTTTCAGCGAGTTGCGGCCGACATCCGGGTCTTTCGCGACCGGCAATGGAAACCTTTCGCCCGGACTCGCGCTTTCGGGGACATTCAGCGTCAGAGACCCGACCGGGAACTGCGGCGCGTTGTCGTTTACGTCTAAAACGTTTATTTCTATTCTGTGCAAAGAATGAGGGTTCTGGACGAGAGCCTCCAAGTTCAGGGCGCATTTCACATTACCGCCGCAGAGCTCCTCCCGGTCGATTCGGTCGTGGACGAGGAGGACGCCCGTCCTGGCGTTCACGTCGAAATACCTCTTGCCGGGTCCCGACAGTATCTGAAACCGCCGCGATTCCAGTTCGTGCGCACTGAGGTGAAGGTCCTTCGCGATGTCCCCCACCGCGGTGCCCTTGTCCGCCTCTTCTGACACGGAATACGTAACCTGTCCATGCTGCGGGTCGAATAAACAAAAGAAGACGGCTATCCGGAGCCAGGAACATTTCCCGTGTTTGGACATATCCATGGCCTCTCGCGCGTCTTATATTCAATCGAGTTGCGGATTTTTATAGGATGAACGATTTAAAAAAAATGACAAAACAGATGTCCTGCAGCACTCGGTGTTTTGAACGAAATAACCCAGAGTGGCACAGAAGGAGGAACAAGAAACCGAAGGTGGAGTCCAATAAAATTACAGTCACGGTCTACAGCGACACCGCGCGGTTTCTACGCGTCATTTTGTCCAGATACATTTTCAGGAGTGCAATATGACAGCTAAATACAGATATAAATAGAAATCCATGAAAAATATCCCTCGTTAAAAAAAAGTACGTCGTTGTACCTATATTTATATATTGTTATAAATGTTCCCAAAGCAGTATTTAGTGTAAAGGTAAATAGTTTTATTCAGGTTGTACATCCTGTCTATGAGCTACTCAATTTGTTTTAGTGAGACTTTTTTACACTTAAAATATTGACGGAAATTTAAATGCGTGAAACTCTTTAAAATTTTTAACAATTAAATGGTGAAAAATATAAGTAAAAAACTTATATAGAAGAATGAATATATTTAGTACTCTGACATGCTGTAGTAACAAAGTGAAAAGCTCAAAATAAGATAAAGTACAAGGCTTCTAAGTCACATATCTTATAATACTTATAATGCATATTTAACCTGTAAACATGTATTCTATAATGCAACATCAATTTGTAACGTTTGCACTGAAATGAAAGTATATACTGTCTATATTTTACACACAAGCTCAGACAATAGACATTCAGTCAGTATTCCTTTCAGCATCTTCCGGTTGAAGCAGAGTCAAGAACGTGGTGCAGACCATGTATATTCTCTAACAGGAGGCGGAGTCACCGTGATCATTGCAAACAGCTATCACCATAGCAACAGCAAACAAAAGTAACAAAGAAGAAACAAATGTATCATCAAAATATGAAAACAGCTGACACATTTACTTCTCAGTTGAACACACCTACAATTTCTGCAGCATCATTGCAGTTGATATTTTTTTGTATTTTGGTTGATAATGAGGAGTAAAATGATTTTTCTCGTTACTTATCTGTATCAGTTATTTTGTCAACTATTTAAATGTACAAATATAATATGCTACATTTCTATCAATTCTAATCAAACAGAGCAGTGTCAATTTAAACCAAAAATACTGTTATTTTGCTATTTCCAAATGAAGCAGACTTTTTAAGTTGAAGAAATATTGAAATTGCTTAATTATTATTTTTTTTTTAGTTCAGGTATTAAAATACTCATCAGCATTGCTGGGATGTACTTTATATTAGTTGAAACATGGATGTTAAAATTAAGAGCACGTAGTAACTCCACAATGTGACGAAATAAAGTTCTGAGCATGAACACACGTCAACGACTTGACATGATTTTTACAACCCAATCAAAGGCAGCAAAGTAGCGTTCAAAACAAGTCAACAACGCCGATGTATTGGTTAATGATGAACATGTCTAATAGTATACATTTAAACAAAAAAAACGCAGCTTCCGGACAATCATTTCAAACACAACATGCAGGAAACCTCAGAGTAGCTGTCCACCAAAATAGTGCTGAAACAACATAAAACCATGGTGCCGACATCAAACGACAACTTGATCATAAAGTATCATTTAAAATGGAGTCAATCAGCGTTGAGTCTTACCTTTACTGTACTCGGGAGGGTCTGAGTTCGGTTAAAAGTGTCTCCTCCATTAATACTGATCAGATCCGCGTCTCCTGGCGGGAACGATGGAGGAAGAACCACCACGTCACTTTTCAGTGTGTCTGAGCTGAAACACACGTCATACTGCTGAGTAGATTTCGAGTAAGACCAGGTCCCGTCAGGGTGGGAGGTGATGACTGGAGTGCTGTACTTGCTGAAACTTCCAGCTGCCTTGTAACATTTAACTGCTAATAAACTGATGAGGCTCAATAAAAAGAGGAGAGAAACCGCGATGATGGCGACGAGCAAATAGAGATTTAAATCAGAAAAGTTCTTCTCCTGCACCGGCGCCTGTCTGAATGTTGTCTCTGCGTCATCAATCATCTCAGACACCACAACATCGATGGACACGGTGGCTGAGAGAGGAGGTTCTCCATGATCACAGACCACGATCACCAGCGGATGGCTCCTCAAGTCATTGTCACTCATCCTCCTCTTGGTCCTGACTTCTCCAGTGCTGCTTCCGATTCGGAACAGGTTGGTGCTTTTGGGCTCAGAGATGTGATACGAGAGCAGCGCGTTATAACCAGAGTCTCCATCTACAGCTCTGATCTTGGCCACAAAGTACCCCGCTTCAGCAGAGTAGGGAATGTTCTCAGCGTTCACAGAGCCGTGCTCAGAATAGGGAGGGAGAACAACAGGACTGTTGTCGTTCTCGTCCAGGATGAACACGTTCACGGTCACGTTACTGCTGAGAGGAGGAACTCCGGAGTCTGTAGCCTGGACCACAAAACTCAGCTGCTTCACTTCTTCGTAGTTAAAAGAGTGAACACTGTCTATCTCTCCTGTTAACGAGTTCAAGTTCAGGAATTTCGACCCGCTGTTACTGCCGGTGTCCACCAACGAATAAGTTATTAGGCCGTTTTCGTTAATGTCAGAATCGTGTGCGGTTACAACTCCTACTAACTGACCGGCCGCGCTGTTTTCTTTGACGTAGAAGTGGAGCACTTGTTCAGAAAAGCGCGGCGAGTTATCGTTCACGTCGGAAACGTGCACCGTAACCACGGCGGAGTTGGACAGCGGCGGAGTCCCTTCATCTGTGGCTTCTATGATTATGTCATACTTGTTCTCTCGCTCTCTGTCCAGCGGGCCCTGGACCTCCAGGGAGTAATAATTCTTATAAGAAGACGTGAGGCGGAAAGGCGGGGACCCCGAGATGCTGCAGTGCACCGCGCCATTCCTACCGCTGTCTTTGTCGGTGACGGTCACCAAAGCCACAGCTGTGCCGGGTTTCGTGTCCTCTCTCACGCTATTCATCAGTGACGTCACGGCAATCACCGGCGCGTTGTCGTTCACGTCTTCGATCTCCACCAAAACTTTACAGTGGGTGCTTTTTGGCGACTGTCCCCTGTCTCTCGCTTGAACACGCAGCTCCACGGCAGAAGCCTCCTCGTGATCCAACGAGCCTGTTAACCGGATCTCCCCTGAACTGGAATCAATCGCGAAACCGTGTGAGCGCTTCGCGTCGTTGCGCTCGATTATGGAATACGACACCTCGCTGTTCGGCCCGTCGTCTAAGTCGCCGGCGGAGACCGTAACGACGCTGGAACCCGCGGCCAGGTCCTCCCTCACCTTCACCTTGTACAACGGCCTGGCGAACTGCGGCGCGTTGTCGTTTATGTCCAGCACGTTCACCACGAGCTGCACCGTCCCGCTGCGTGGAGGCGTCCCCCCGTCGATCGCCCACAGCGTGAGCTCCACGACGGCCTCCGTCTCCCGGTCCAGGGGCTTGTGCAGGACCAGCTCCGCGGCGACGCCGTCGTCCTCGGCCTGCGTGTCCAGGGAGAAGTGGCCGTTCGGGCTCAGTTTGTAGGTCCGAACCGCGTTGCTGCCGACGTCCTTGTCGTGCGCGTTCGGCAAGAGGAACCGTTCGCCAACCCCGGCGTTTTCCGTGATGTTCAGTACGTGGGTGTCGACGGAAAAGTACGGAACGTGGTCGTTTATGTCCAGCACCTTGACCTCCACGCGATAGACATTCACGGGGTTGTGCGCCACGACCTCGAGTTGTAAGGAGCATGTTTTAATGGCGCCACACATTTCCTCGCGGTCGAATTTCTCGGCCACGAACAGCGCGCCGGTTTTTGTATTCACCTCGAAGTATTTCTTGTTGGACGGCGACACGATCCGAAGCGCGCGGGACCCCAGGTCGTGAAGGCCGAGGCCGAGGTCCTTCGAGAGATTCCCAACAACAGTCCCCCTGTTCACCTCCTCCGAGACAGAGTAGACGGTCTGACCGGAGGACGGATCGCACAAAGAGAGGAGGCGGAGGACAAACAGCGCAAATATCCCTCCGTCATCCACACGAGCCATGGAGGCGACGGGCTGAAATGAACTCCGGGAAGAAATAAAAGAAGTAAAAACTGTTAAACGTTGAGATTTAGCGAGTTCCCAGCGTGGCGTGGATGAATATGAAAGGTGCCATGTTCATAGTGGGACTGGCAATGCTGGGGGAGGAGCGAGGGGGAGGGCACACCAAGTTCTGACGTCACGACGTCAAAATACTGACGGTCTGCAGCGACCCCAAGTGTAAATTAAAAAGCCCGGCAGGATGTCCTGCGCGCAAAGGTTGTTTTACGTGGAGTCTGCGCTTTTCTGCTGATCAAAAAATACGAATTATTATTTCGTGTACCCAGGACTGACCGCAAATCTTTCAATCGTGAATTAAAATATCTTACATTGACCAAGCTGGGAACAGGTAGTGAGTTTATATTGGAAGTGTGATTTCAATAAACGTGTCACAAAGTGCAGCACCACTTACAATAGCAAAAATATTAATAATTTAAATACACTAAAACCAAGCATAGAAAACAGCAATCTAACGATGTGTAACATAAAACATATTAACAAAAGGTATCCAAAAGCTTGTGTAAAAATGATAAGTGATAAACTGTGATATCTGCGATGTACACATTGCAGTTTAAAACTCTAGTAGCCTAGTGGGTACCAGAAGACCCAGGTTCAAATCCCACTTACTACCATTGTGTCCCTGAGCAAGACACTTAACCCTAAATTACTCCTGGGGGGACTGTCCCCTGTAACTACTGACTGTAAATCGCTCTGGATAAGAGCGTCTGATAAATGCTGTAAATGTTCAAATGTTCTATAAGATCATAATTCCATGCATTCTCATTCACCAGATGAATTAATCTATTTCTTATGTTCTACATAATTCTGGCGGTATTATGCGCTGTTTTGAATTCTCTTCTGCACCCTCACGTGATACTAAAAAGGCAGGTGGTTGTCGCTGTCCATTCGCGTGGTGCTGAATTTTAGAAAACTGTCAACTCACAGAAACGCGACCAAGCACAGTCGTGTATTAACTGGCAAACCGGGCGAACGCACGTTAGTAAAATAATTCTAAGGAAATACCACAAAACCCACCATCTCAGAACTTCAACAAACACAAATCGAACGTCAATGACGTTTTATTTTCCACAAGTTTGAAGTTGACCTGGCACTATTTGTTTTCATTTGATTGATGATTGATAGATACTTTTGACAGCAATTGACAGCAATAAGCGATTTCGATTTGAAACCTTTTATATTCACATTCAGAATTCTGTACTGAATGTATATTTTTTATTGTTTCATGAGCCTTACCTTGGTGGTACTGGGAAGAGTCTGGGTTCGGTTAAAAGTGTCTCCTCCATTAATACTGATCAGATCCGCGTCTCCTGGCGGGAACGATGGAGGAAGAACCACCACGTCACTCTTCAGTGTGTCTGAGCTGAAACACACGTCATACTGCTCTGTAGATTTGGTGTAAGACCAGGTCCCGTCAGGGTGCGTGGTGACGACTGGAGGTCCGTACTTGTTGAATCCTCCATCTGTCCCATGACATTTAACCACAATGAAGCTGATGAGACTGAACAAGAAGATGCTCGACACGGCGATGATGGCGATGAGCAAATAGAGATTTAAATCTGAAAAGTTCTTCTCCTGCACCGGCGCCTGTCTGAATGTTGTCTCTGCGTCATCAATCATCTCAGACACCACAACATCGATGGACACGGTGGCTGAGAGAGGAGGTTCTCCATGATCACAGACCACGATCACCAGCGGATGGCTCCTCAAGTCATTGTCACTCATCCTCCTCTTGGTCCTGACTTCTCCAGTGCTGCTTCCGATTCGGAACAGGTTGGTGCTTTTGGGCTCAGAGATGTGATACGAGAGCAGCGCGTTATAACCAGAGTCTCCATCTACAGCTCTGATCTTGGCCACAAAGTACCCCCGCTTCAGCAGAGTAGGGAATGTTCTCAGCGTTCACAGAGCCGTGCTCAGAATAGGGAGGGAGAACAACAGGACTGTTGTCGTTCTCGTCCAGGATGAACACGTTCACGGTCACGTTACTGCTGAGAGGAGGAACTCCGGAGTCTGTAGCCTGGACCACAAAACTCAGCTGCTTCACTTCTTCGTAGTTAAAAGAGTGAACACTGTCTATCTCTCCTGTTAACGAGTTCAAGTTCAGGAATGTAGACACGCTGTTGTCCCTCAACGAATAAGTTATTAGCGCGTTTTCGTTAGTGTCAGAATCGTGTGCGCTAACGACCCCTAGTTGACCGGGTTCACTGTTTTCATTCACATACAAATTGATAATTTTTTCGGAAAATATTGGCGCGTTATCATTGACGTCAGAAACAGATACTGTAAAGATGGTGTAGTTGGAAAGAGGCGGAGTCCCTTCATCTGTAGCACTGACCGTGACGTTATATTCTGGATATTTCTCTCTATCCAGAGCACCGCTGACCTCTAAGGAATAATAATTTTCATAAGAAAGCTTCAGTCGAAAGGGGGTGGAGCCTGCGATGTGGCAGCGCACCGCGCCATTTTTACCCGCGTCTTTGTCAGTGACAGTGACCAGGGCAACGGCCGCGCCCACTTTAGCGTCCTCGCTTATGCTGCTCGTCAGTGACGTCACCGTGACTACGGGCGCGTTGTCATTCACGTCCGTGATCTCGACCAGAACTTTACAGTGGGCAACCTTGGGCGACTGTCCCTTGTCTTTAGCCTGCACTCGCAACTCCACAGCTGGGTTTTCTTCAGAGTCCAACAGTCTTTTCACCGTAATCTCCCCGGAAGTGGCGTCAATTGCAAACATGTGCGATTCCTTTTCATGGTCCTGGCTGAAGAAAGAGTACATTATTTCACTATTTAGCCCCTCATCTGGGTCGGATGCGGACACGGTAACGACGGGAGACGATACAGGCGCGTCCTCTGGTATTTTCACTTTGTAAAGGGGCTTGCTGAACACCGGCCTGTTGTCGTTGATATCCAGCACGTTAACGACGAGCTGCGTGGAACCGGATTTCGGCGGTTTCCCCCCGTCGGATGCGTACAGTACAAGTCTGTGTTCTGCCTGCTTCTCTCGGTCCAGAGGCTTTAGTACCACCAGCTCGGCAGACGCGACACCTCCTTCGTGCTGAACATCCAGGCTGAAGTGTTCGTTTGGGTTCAGTCTGTAGGTTTTCACCCCGTTCGTGCCCACGTCCGCGTCGTTTGCTTTAGGCAGCAGAAATCGATCTCCTGCAAGAGCATCTTCCGTAACGTTAATGACGAAATAGTCCACGGAGAAACGAGGTTCGTTGTCATTAAGGTCCAGAATGTTCACGCCAACCCTGTAAATGGCAGGAGGGTTGTGCGCAATGGCCTCTAGGTTTAAAACACATTTCTGATTCGCTCCGCACACCGACTCGCGGTCAATTCTCTCGCTGACGACCAGGGCGCCGGTCTTCGCGTTTACCTCGAAATATCTCCCGCTGGATCCGTGCACAATCTGGAAGGCGCGGGAGTCCAGGTCCTGGACGCTGAGGTTTAGGTCCTTGGCCACGTTTCCGACCACGGTTCCCTTATTCGCCTCCTCGGAAAGGGAGTACACGGTCTGACCAGAAGACGCGTCCGGCCACGTCCAACAAAGGACGAGCAGAGGAACAAAGACATTGCCCCACAGATCCATGGATGCTGGGGAGCGACGGATCACACACACGCCAGAAACTAAGTTCGTTTCAGGATGAGAGACGAGTACTCAGCAAGAACATGAAACGCGGCCATATTTGGATTGCTGCATTTAAAAAAAAAAAAAAACAAAGCGAGATCTGAAGGCGGCACTATATAACGTCAGCGTGTTTCACCAAAAAAAAAATCCCCTCCTCAAAATGACGGTCTGCAGCGACACCAACTGCAACTGATAAATAGTAAGACTTACACGGTGTTGGACGCACAACGGAGCTCACGTGAAAGAATGACGTAGAAATATTATTTATTAATAATACCCATGTATCCGTATTCGTCTGTGTGATTCTGGAAGTTCGAATGATTTTATGGGGAAATTCGTGAAATTGGTCGTATTCATTAACAAATTATTTGATGTGGCTGCCATGCTGACAATCAGCTACATGCTGCCTAAATTATAGAGAATGGAGGAACCACATTGTTTAACCACATTGTAAATTGTAGATTCAATTATGGTTATTAAAATTACCATACCATACCATACAATCCCATACCATACATACCATATTTGTTTATATAGCACTTTAACACAACCAATGAGCTGACCAATGTGCTGCACATTAAAATAAAAAATTAAGTTAAATTACCAGGAATAGTAAAGACGTGGACAGAAAGTTCATTAAAATTAAAGAATGAAAGAAAACAGAATAGAATAAAATAAGAGAAACATGCCATTTGAATTAAACAAGGGGTTGAATAAAACAGAAAATATTTAAGGAAATATATTTAAAGAGTTATGAAAGGACTGGCTAAAATGACGAATCCAGCTATAATTGCGTGCTAGTTAAAATCAAAATAAGGCTTTAAAATATGAATTAACGGGACAAAAACGTCTTTCGCCATGTGAATGTAATTGAAAAGAGCAATTGGCCTGCCATGGCATCAGATGATAAAATCATTAAAGTATGAGAATAAAAAATAAATAAAAATCAGCAGTGTGTATACGACGAGTGAATGCATCAGGTACCTTGATGGGTCTTCTTCAATAATCGTGTTCCTCAATGTGCATCAGTTTGTATCCACAACCTCAATCTTTCCTTTCTTCCAATTAAAATGCATTTATCGCAGGTTGATGGGACCACGTACAAAAACGCAGGACTTTGGAACGATCTCAGGAACAGGATGGGAACCGACGAGAGACGCATTATGCTTGCTTACTATTATAAATTAATCACGTGCATTTTAACCTCTTGGTGTTAAAGTTATTTAAAGTTAAAACCCGAAACAATATGAACATAAATACATAGCACGTACCTTAGTAGTGCTGGGGAGAGTTTGCGTCTGCTGGAAAGTGTCTCCTCCGTTTATGCTGATGAGATCCATATCTGCTGGCGGGAAAGATGCCGGGAAAACGACACCGTCACTCTTCAGTGTGTCTGAGCTGAAACACACGTCATACTGCTCTGTAGATTTGGTGTAAGACCAGGTCCCGTCAGGGTGCGTAGTGACGACTGGAGGTCCGTACTTGTTGAATCCTCCATCCGTCCCATGACATTTAACTACAATGAAGATGATGAGACTGAACAAGAAGATGCTCGACACGGCGATGATGGCGACGAGCAAATAGAGATTTAAGTCAGAAAAGTTCTTCTCCTGCACCGGCGCCTGTCTGAATGTTGTCTCTGCGTCATCAATCATCTCAGACACCACAACATCGATGGACACGGTGGCTGAGAGAGGAGGTTCTCCATGATCACAGACCACGATCACCAGCGGATGGCTCCTCAAGTCATTGTCACTCATCCTCCTCTTGGTCCTGACTTCTCCAGTGCTGCTTCCGATTCGGAACAGGTTGGTGCTTTTGGGCTCAGAGATGTGATACGAGAGCAGCGCGTTATAACCAGAGTCTCCATCTACAGCTCTGATCTTGGCCACAAAGTACCCCGCTTCAGCAGAGTAGGGAATGTTCTCAGTGTTCACAGAGCCGTGCTCAGAATAGGGAGGGAGAACAACAGGACTGTTGTCGTTCTCGTCCAGGATGAACACGTTCACGGTCACGTTACTGCTCAGTGGGGGGATCCCCGAATCCGTGGCCTGGACCTGAAAGTTGATATTTTTCACCTCTTCGTGGTTGAAGGACTGCACGCTGTGAATTTCTCCCGTCGCCGGGTTCACGCTGAAGAAAGCTGACGTTGGCGCGCTGCTCGTGGACGTGTCCAACAGGGAGAAAGTCACGCGGGCGTTTTCACCCACGTCAAAGTCGTTTACAGACAGCGTCAAAATGCTGCTGCCCGCCGGGCTGTTTTCCTTCAGGTACGCATTCATCACAGGTTCCGGAAAGCGCGGCGCGTTGTCGTTTACGTCGGAAATACGCACCGTGATCGCCGCCGTGCTGGAGAGGGGAGGAGCCCCTTCGTCTGTGGCGGTTATAGTGATGTTATACTCGGACCTCGTTTCCCTGTCCAGCGCCTCGTTTAATATCAGGGAGAAGTATTTCCCCTGCGACGATTCCAGCACGAACGGCGACCCGCCGGATATGGCGCACTTAAACTGCCCGTTTTTACCCCCGTCGCGGTCTTGGACGGTGATGAGTGCAATTGCGGTGCCTTTCGTTGCGTCTTCTCTCACCTTGTCTAAGAGAGAGGAGAGCTTAATGTCTGGAGGGTTGTCATTCAGGTCTAATATTTCCACCAGAACTTTGGTATGAGACGCTAGTGGCGTTTGGCTTCGGTCTTTGGCCTCCACGCGGATTTCATACGAACTCGTCTCCTCGTGGTCCAGGGTACCGGTGGTAATAATTTCCCCCGTGCTCTGATTAATGGCGAATTTATCTCCTATGCCCTTCTGGCCCTGTTTAAACGAATAAACGATCGCGCCATTAACGTCCTCGTCGATATCAGTAGCAGTGACGGTGAAAACTGCGGTACCGACCGGCACGTTCTCGTTTACCTGAGCTTTATAGACAGATTTAGAGAAGACCGGGGCATTGTCATTAGCATCTAAAACATTAATAATGATCTCAGTCGTTCCTGATTTCGGAGGTTTTCCTCCATCTACTGCTGTCAGGATGAGATTTACAACTGACTGCTTCTCCCTGTCGAGAGGTTTCTGCAGCACCAGCTCAGCAGATGGACCTCGGTCAGCCTCATGATGCACATCCAGGTTAAAATAGGGATTGGGAGAGAGTTTATATGATTCTATGGAGTTGCTGCCCACATCGGGATCCTCGGCGCCTAGTAAAGGAAACCTGGATCCACCTAAAGTAGACTCAGCTATCTTAATATTTTGCGATTTGGATGAAAACACTGGCGCGTTGTCGTTTATGTCCACGATCTTCACCAAGACGCTGAACATCTTTAAGGGATTGTTCACAATGGCTTCCAGGCTCTCCGTACAGGAGTCACTGCTCGGACAAAGCTGCTCTCGGTCTATCCTTTCAGTCACAAAGAGCGCTCCGGTATTTAAATCCACGTCGAAATGCTTCTCCGCGTCGCCTGAGATGAGATGAAGCATGCGCCTTTCCAAATCAGATACCTTTAGATTCAAATCCTTCGCGAGATTTCCAACAAATGTTCCTGGGCTTACCTCCTCGGAGACCGAGTAAATAATCTGAGCCGACAGACCTTCGTATAGGAGGAACAAAAACAGTATCCCGAAATGTCGCCTCTTCTTGAGCATATTCATATTTTGTGTCTCGATCCAAACACACAGCTAAAAAAAAATCACGTTCATATGATGTGACCCGAATCCTTAAAAATGCTTAACATTAACAGAAAGGCAGAGTCGCGCACCGCGCATTTACTGCTCTTCCCTACGCAGACATGATTATTGTCCCGAAAATGGGCTGGGTTTCATGGCGAAAGGACGAGTAGAGTTTAAGCTTCATACACGGTTAGTGGGTGACACCCAGCGGCAGGAAGGATGAACTTTGAACTCCACTGCGCGATCAGTCCCCGGCTTCGCGCCTTGAAGGTTTCAGCACCACGGACAGCACCGCAGCGGCGCCAACCACAGCCGCATGCACTCGAGAATGTAGCTCAACTAAAAACCACGGTAAATAAAGAAAAGACATCTGTCTATTTTGTGCGAATTTAATTAAACATTTTTGAAATACTAAAATAATTTTCTGAACTCGCTAGTTTACTTTTTTTTTGTTGCAGAAAAGTTGTAGGACATAAAACCAAGTACAGACAATTTGATGTGAATCATAGAAATAAGGAAATGTATGTTCTGGCACACAATAACATAAAATACTTCTTCAGTAATATTTGAAAAATGTCTATAAAATTGGTGGTTTTAAAGTAACACACACACACACACACACACACACACACAGACACACACAAAATGGATTTTGCTGGTGAACACTGTCGTCTAGTGGAGGCTGACGTACAGAATCGAAGTTCTGCTGCTAAATTTTACTCAAGGCAGACATTTACAGTTTTGTCACGTTGTGTGGCATGGCGGAGCGCTGTGGTCTAGTATTCGTTGCGCTTTAACCACGTGAGAAGTTCCCTATCTGAGCATGCGTCACTGCACCAAATCCGCGGCTAGGGCGTTTCCTTCAGAATGTTTTAGTTATTTTGATTTTGGTTCTTTTTATTATTTTTTTTATTGCTGTATCTTTTGGGTTGTCACTGAGTCAGTAAGCGTTGCTAAAAATACAATACACTGTGCATTTGTAAGTAATTTTTTTTATTCTAATAAATCAGCATGGAGTTCAGCATTTAACACAATAATCCTTTGCACACTCACCACCAAGCTGGAGCACCTGGGACTCGGCTCATCTCTCTGTCAGTGGGTCTCCAACTTCCAAACAGGCAGACCACAGGCAGTAAGGATGGGCGGACATGTCTCAGCCTCCATCACTCTCAGCACTGGAGCCCCCCAGGGCTGTGTTATGAGCCCCCTGCTTTACTCACTGTACACATACAACTGTACAGCCACTACTAACTCCACCACCATCATCATGTTTGCTGACAACACCGTCGTGGTGGGCCTGATCTCTGATGGCCTACCTGGAGGAGGTTGGAAATCTGGTTAACTGGTGCCAGAGGAACAATCTCCACCAGAACGTCAGTAAAAGGAGTTAATAGTGGACTTCAGGACCAATCAGGAGAGGACCTACCAGACCAGTCATCAACAGGAGCCCAGTGGAGAGAGTGGACAGCTTCCGTTACCTCGGTGTTCACATCATGCAGGACCTGTCATGGTCCTGTCACATCAACACCATGGTGAAAAAGGCCCGGCAGCGTCTCTACCACCTTAGATGCCTGAGAGACTTTAGACTGCCCTCCAAGGTGCTCAGGAACTTCTACTCCTGCACCATAGAGAGCATCCTGATGGGAAACATCTCAACCTGGTTCGGGAACAACACCATGCAGAACAGGCGAGCACTACAGAGGGTGGTTCGATCAGCCGAACGAATCATCCGTACCAAGCTCCCTGACCTTCAATCTATCTACAGCAAACAGTGCTGTACCAGGGCCAGGAAGATAGTGAAGGACCTCAGCCACCCCAACAATGGACTCTTCTCTCTTCTGCGATCAGGGAAGCGCTTTCGCTCCCTGAAGTCCAACTCAGAGAGAATGAGGAGGAGCTTCTTCCCGCAGGCTGTCCGAGCTCTCAACAACAACACTACATAGAACTCCTACACACTCTGGACTCTTTGCACAAAATCACTCTGCGCAAAATCTTTGCGCTTTTTTCTCTTTGCACAATCTCTGCATTTTTTACTTTTTGTTTATCTTATATATTATCTTTCATTCATTTGCACACCTCCACCCTACCTGTTACAAATATTTTATGCTAAAGATGTAAAAGTGTAATATTTGGTTATAATTGCAATATTTGCATATTGGTTCACTGTAGACTTGCAACATTTGCAATACTGTGGTCTGTAGTAGTCGCAAAAAGCATTTCACTGCATATCATATCGTGCATGACTATGTATGTGACAAATAAAATTTGAATTTGGTGTGTCAGTGTGAATGTAGGAGTATGAGAAACATGGGGGAGGGGCAGACATCGCTGCAGTAGGATGGTGCTGAGGTACTGAAAACTAAAACGCACAGCTTCTGATTATTGAGACAGAGTAATATAATATCATAGAGGCTGGTTGGTCCCCTTAAAAGTATTCAAATTGACTCATGATTTTGCTTTGCACATTTTTTCTTGCATCCTATCTATGCTGACTGAAAGTGGCTTTATTACAGGTCTGTCAAGATCCAGTCCAGCATGGGCTACTCCGGGTCCGGAGTTTCATGTTGGTCCTGTGTTATTATGTTTCCTGATTTTTTCCACCTATGTTGGATTGTATAAAGCTGCCCTGTTCATGTCTGTTCGCCTTTGGGTCGTTGTTTGGTGATGTTTCCCCTGTTGTGTCATCATGTATTAAACCCCTGTCTCGTGATGTCATGCGTATGTGTCCTTCTTTGTCTCTATGTCCTGCCAGCATGACAAGATCATTGTTCTCCTTTGCTGCACATGCTTTTTGATCTAAATGTGCTTATGCACACACTAAATGAATTTACCTTCAACCTGTTTTCTAAATGTTATGATCTACATTTAATGAAATCTTCTGATGACTCTGATATGACCTCATAAAAATTGTTGTTAGAGATTATCAGAATATTTCTTACCAGAAAATACATGCAATCAGTGATTCAGCCCAACTTTTATAAGATAACGTGCATGCATTTTGTAATTGGATGGGTCTTGTTCTCTGATCATTTGTTCAGTGTTCATTATTTTTCAGAAGGTCCCTTACACTACTTCTGAATAGCAGGTGCGCTCCACCACAACTTTTCCTTTTTTATCCAATTGAAAAACAATACAGATGAATGATTGTATTGTAACTACATGCTGGCCGCACTGAAAATGCAGGAGTTTGGAACAAACCTTGGAGCAGGATTGGAAACACCTGAGACAGAATCCTTTTGCGCGTCTATTTACCCTAAAATCATTGCATGTCTTACATCTTATTAACAATGTTTTTTTGTTTGGATTGTTAAATATTTTAAATCCCAAACAAAATGAACATAAATACATAGCACGTACCTTAGTAGTGCTGGGGAGAGTTTGCGTCTGCTGGAAAGTGTCTCCTCCGTTTATGCTGATGAGATCCATATCTGCTGGCGGGAAAGATGCCGGGAAAACGACACCGTCACTCTTCAGTGTGTCTGAGCTGAAACACACGTCATACTGCTCTGTAGATTTGGTGTAAGACCAGGTCCCGTCAGGGTGCGTAGTGACGACTGGAGGTCCGTACTTGTTGAATCCTCCATCCGTCCCATGACATTTAACCACAATGAAGATGATGAGACTGAACAAGAAGATGCTCGACACGGCGATGATGGCGATGAGCAAATAGAGATTTAAATCAGAAAAGTTCTTCTCCTGCACCGGCACCTGTCTGAATGTTGTCTCTGCGTCATCAATCATCTCAGACACCACAACATCGATGGACACGGTGGCTGAGAGAGGAGGTTCTCCATGATCACAGACCACGATCACCAGCGGATGGCTCCTCAAGTCATTGTCACTCATCCTCCTCTTGGTCCTGACTTCTCCAGTGCTGCTTCCGATTCGGAACAGGTTGGTGCTTTTGGGCTCAGAGATGTGATACGAGAGCAGCGCGTTATAACCAGAGTCTCCATCTACAGCTCTGATCTTGGCCACAAAGTACCCCGCTTCAGCAGAGTAGGGAATGTTCTCAGTGTTCACAGAGCCGTGCTCAGAATAGGGAGGGAGAACAACAGGACTGTTGTCGTTCTCGTCCAGGATGAACACGTTCACGGTCACGTTACTGCTCAGTGGGGGGATCCCCGAATCCGTGGCCTGGACCTGAAAGTTGATATTTTTCACCTCTTCGTGGTTGAAGGACTGCACGCTGTGAATTTCTCCCGTCGCCGGGTTCACGCTGAAGAAAGCTGACGTTGGCGCGCTGCTCGTGGACGTGTCCAACAGGGAGAAAGTCACGCGGGCGTTTTCACCCGCGTCAAAGTCGTTTACAGACAGCGTCAAAATGCTGCTGCCCGCCGGGCTGTTTTCCTTCAGGTACGCATTCATCACAGGTTCCGGAAAGCGCGGCGCGTTGTCGTTTACGTCGGAAATACGCACCGTGATCGCCGCCGTGCTGGAGAGGGGAGGAGCCCCTTCATCTGTGGCGGTTATAGTGATGTTATACTCGGACCTCGTTTCCCTGTCCAGCGCCTCGTTTAATATCAGGGAGAAGTATTTCCCCTGCGACGATTCCAGCACGAACGGCGACCCGCCGGATATGGCGCACTTAAACTGCCCGTTTTTACCCCCGTCGCGGTCTTGGACGGTGATGAGTGCAATTGCGGTGCCTTTCGTTGTGTCTTCTCTCACCTTGTCTAAGAGAGTGGAAATTTCAATGTCTGGAGGGTTGTCATTCAGATCTAATACTTCTACCAGAACTTTACAGTGCGACCCAAGTGGCGTTTGGCTTCGGTCTTTGGCCTCCACGCGGATTTCATACGAACTCGTCTCCTCGTGGTCCAGGGTGCCGGTGGTAATAATTTCCCCCGTGCTCTGATTAATGGCGAATTTATCTCCTATGCCCTTCTGGCCCTGTTTAAACGAATAAACGATCGCGCCATTAACGTCCTCGTCGATATCAGTAGCAGTGACGGTGAAAACTGCGGTACCGACCGGCACGTTCTCGTTTACCTGAGCTTTATAGACAGATTTAGAGAAGACCGGGGCATTGTCGTTAGCATCTAAAACATTAATAATGATCTCAGTCGTTCCTGATTTCGGAGGTTTTCCTCCATCTACTGCTGTCAGGATGAGATTTACAACTGACTGCTTCTCCCTGTCGAGAGGTTTCTGCAGCACCAGCTCAGCAGATGGACCTCGGTCAGCCTCATGATGCACATCCAGGTTAAAATAGGGATTGGGAGAGAGTTTATATGATTCTATGGAGTTGCTGCCCACATCGGGATCCTCGGCGCTTAGCACAGAAAATTTTGCTCCTGCCAAGGCAGACTCAGCAATCTTAATAATCTGCGATTTGCCCGGAAAACTGGGCGCGTTGTCGTTTATGTCCACGATCTTCACCAAGACGCTGAACATCTTTAAGGGATTGTTCACAATGGCTTCCAGGCTCTCCGTACAGGAGTCACTGCTCGAACAAAGCTGCTCTCGGTCTATCCTTTCAGTCACAAAGAGCGCTCCGGTATTTAAATCCACGTCGAAATGCCTCTTTGCTTTGCCTTTGACAATCTGCAGCATACGCGCGTCCAGTTCCGATATCTTTAGGTTTAAATCTTTTGCCAAGTTTCCAACAAACGTTCCAGGGCTTACCTCCTCGGATACAGAATAAAAAATCTGCGCCGACAGACCTTTGTAAAGACAAAGGCAAACGAAGAACAATATTCCGGAATGTCCCCTCTTCGTGAACAGATCCATAATTGTTTCGAATATATATATTTTTTCTTTATTTTCTAACCTTCCGGTCAAGTGAAAAATATCCAACTGACTGAATCCAGAATAAAAAGCTTAATATTAACAGCATCGTTCATTTTGTATTCTTCCACAAGCCGACATGACTATTCTGACCTGGAGAATGGGTTGGGTTTCATCGCTGTAGGAGGAGTTCAAGTTATCGTTTCATACACGGTTACAGAGTGACACCCTGTGGTGGTGAAAATTAATTTCAACTGGCCACAGCAGTAAATAACGGAGCGATCAGCACCACGGACAGCTCCAAACCTAACTTTCCTATCAATATTCGCCTGCAGTTTTACTGTTTTTGAACGGGTTTACTGTTTATTCTCACATTGATTCGACCAAAAAAATATCTTAGAGGAATGATGGGTGATTAATAGAATTTAGAAATGCTTTTTGTTTTTTAATAAATTAAACTGATAAGAGATTCATAGAATAAAATAATCATGTCATCATTAAATGATACGGGCAACAGTAAACAATAATTGTTGTGAATATTGCACATATTCTTAAAGTAATATGTGCAGTTTTTTAAACATTGATGGTGTTTTAATTGTTTACAGCTTGTCCTGATTTATAAGAAATAATAAACGTGTAATACAAATTCAACAATTCGTGTTTTGCTGGTGAACACTGGCGTCTAGTGGCGGCTGGAGTACAGACTCTGCCTTCTACTTTTAGTTTTAACACAAGGAAAGGCTTTTACAGTCTTGTCACGTGGTGTGGCAGCCATGACCGTTAGAGGGCGTTATGCTCTAGGTTTTATTGCGATTTAATCACGTGAGCATACGTCACTGCACCAGAGCCACCGGTCGGGCGTTTCCTTCAGAATTTATTAGATCTTTTCCTGTTTCGGGTGTATCTGTGTCAGTAAACGTATAAAATATACAATTTACTGCGCGTATTGGAGAGATTCATACTTTTATCTTAATAAATCGGCACAGAGCGTCAGTGTGAGGGAAGGAGCATGAGAGACATGGGGGAGGGGCAGACATTGCTGCAGCCGGATGGTGCTGAGGTATTGGAAACTGGAACACACTGCTTCTCAGAAAGGATTAATGAGACATGGAGATATAATATCCGAGGGCCTGGTTGGTCTTCTTATTTATTTTTTTTTGCTTTTGCACATTTGCTGCATCCTATCCAAGCTTTCTGAACTGTGGAACTGTGTTTCTGTAGCATTCTGGTCACATCGTCACCACACTTTCACTCCATCTCAGCCACACACCGTTCACATGCCTTACTGTAGAGCATTGATAACCTTTGCTGCACATTTTATTATTAATGACATTTATTATGTAATACATTAATTTACCCACATTCCTGTATTCAAAATTGTATGTTCTACAAAATAATGCAACAATAATGCTTGTTATTATTATCATTGTTATTACTTTTACTGCTGCTGCTAGTCAAAGCATATAAGTAAGTGCATGATACTTTTTTGGGGTATTTGTTTTGGGTACATACATGTGTACATAATATACATGTCTATATATTTAGGGTTAGAGTCTTGTATACACACACACACACACACACACGCACACATCTCACTTGTTATCCAAAGATATCAGTGGCAATGGCATATATTGATTGCAGAGTGGTTGCCATGGTAACAAGCACAAGGGCACTAGGTGAGTGTTGGCACACAGCCAAAAGAGCCAGTGATGACGTCATAGTCACTGCAGTGTAGAATGAGATGTGGGTCACATCTGTGTGCTGCTGCTTAGGTCATGACGTTATAAGTCACCTATAGAATGACTGGCTGAAGCGTCTCACCAGAGAAATCACAACTGACAGAGCAGAATACGTTGAGGAGAAACTTTCATCATCAAAAAAGGGAGAGACTGACGAAAGGCTTTAATTCACGTGTTGTATTCACAGGCAGAACAGTTAAACATGTATATTGCAGTAATGATCATACTGGGTCGGTAATTCTGCATGACACATCACACCCAAAATTCCTGCTGGCATGGCAACCTTGGAGCAAAAAAAAAAAAAACAGAACAAGGGCTGCAACAAAAATGCACATGATATTATAATACTATAAAAATGCTATGTGCCATACAATAATATGCTCCATTATTAACATAAACATTACATATGTCCATATGAAAATGAACCCCTACATGAATAAGAATATAAAAAATAAACAGAGAACAGAGTATAAAAGAAGCTAAGAAAACACAGCAATTTTGCCTGGTGCATCCCTGCAGAAGAAGCTGCTGTGATTCAGGTCACTCAGTTGGCACAAAGGTGCCCAGCTTAGAGGTTTATGTTATTATTGCCTGCTATCCCAGTACACATCCAGATGGCATTTGATTCTGTCTGCACAGTTAATGGCCTCAATCTGGATAAACTCTCCTGCAGAGCTGCAGATTTGCCTATGAGTGATTCCTAATTAATGGTATTGTTAAGAATGTTGTCGAAGCGATTCAGACGGTTTATCACCCAAGTGAAAGGACATCTGGACAGGCACTAATTGTGAACCCTTCATGTTGTGTAATATCCATTGCATGATATAGAGGGGTCAAGACACACACAATTTATGCTGAATTTGGAGCTTCAATATCTCATCTGCTGGATCTTGGGGCAAAGTCAGTGTCATGCTCAGGTTACACACAGATTTGGCAGCATATTACTTTCACTTCCTTTCACCATTCCCCCCTTGGCCTGTTAGAATATTTAATATTTGGGTTTGATTGGTTACATCTTTCTCTGCCAGCATTGTGTATTTTTGATTCTGAGCTGGACATTTATGCAAAGCCATATTTCTGAGTTGAAAAATGCACTGTAGGTATGTTAACATGTTTTATTCAGCAAAGCCATTCATTATCTTATTTCCATAAGTATAAGATTTATATATAAAAAAAAAACTCAGATTCAAATATTGCACAACCAACACAATACAATCAGTTACACAATGCACTTAATACAGAGAAAGCAGCATCAGGAATCAGTTAGTCATATGAATGATTTGCCTAAGACTCATTCTGTGATTTTGACATTAACACTGACTGAGGAAGTTTGGTCTTTGCCAGTCACTGTTTTGTCATAGTATTGTGCTGTGACTGCATCTATATAGGACAATACATTCTTATGTAGTCAAACAAATGTCCAAAAAGGTCACAGAATGTGCAAAAAATCACAGAGTGTGGGAGATATATTCAAGACGTATTTGATAACACTAAAATAAAGACTAAATGCAATAGCTGAGACATGAGGCATGAGAGACTGAAGCTGTCAGGCCCAGCCATATTTTTAGAGGGTTACTTGGCACATGGATACATGTTGAAACCTTTTATCAGGGTTTCATTGTGCAATTTACATTTGTCTTGTTAAAAAATGTCACATCTACTGTCCAGCCAATAACATTACTGAGCTTGTATATCTCACCATAAACAAAATCATTTAAAAGGAAGGAATACATCATGGTCATGTTCACCATTTCAATAAACAGTCTCATTTTAAACATCTATTTGGTAGCACACTGGTATAATATTGTTGTCTGTTTCTGGCTAGCTAGTCTCTTGGTGAGTGAATGTTTTCACTTTGAAGGAGACAGTGAAAGCAGAAATATTGCTGCAATGGTAGCAGAAAGCCTGTTTAGTTGACTCCTGGTATGGTTCAGTTTCATACTTTGTAGTGAGATACACTTTTCTTCACTTAAAAGGCAAAATTGTGGAAGAATGAGCCAATGAGTTATGTAGTCCTGAGGTCTTTTGTTGTTATAGAGGCCAAATAAAAGTATATAGGCTGCAACTCTCATCCGGTACATCACTAGCATGGTTTGATGCTTCCAGTGATGCATTGGATATACCTTAGCAGGCACACAAATAGGGTAGAAAATCTTACTGTATAGAGGCATGAGATGTTTAAATGATTTTTCCGCTGAAGTACGACAAAGACTTGATCTAGGCCGTTGTGGGAGCTATGGTAGGCCACAGAGATAATGGCCCTGTTGTCAATAACCTTAATAACAAGAAGGAACCCACAATTAACATTGTGCCTCCATAGTCACATTTTCAACATGCTCATATAAAAGTCAGATATTTAAAAAAAATCTTATCATCATGCAAGTTTACAATTCATGCTTGGTGAATGTTTTCAATGTTTTAGGAAGGTCCCACTGGCTCAGTAAGATTTCAAAATGCTACAGCATCCTCATGTCCGGAATGTTGTCTTGATCTCAGTAGCAGCCATCAAGGCAGATCACTGCTTGTTCTTGATTCCTGCAAAATAAATAGGCTCATTAATGATTTTATTCAAAATCACGTATGTGGTGAAGAAGCATCTAAACAGGCAAGCAAAATCTCATGCAAGTACCCAGTACCCAGTTTACTGGGGCATGGCTGGTCACACTTCGTCATACAAGTGAACACAGTGGATTAGTGCAGGGACCCGATAGTTTCATTCTGTTGCAGTACACGATTGGCATCTATTAGATTATATTGCATCATTTTGAGTCAGAATAGAAGAGTAGAGAACAGAATAGACATGTACCATGCTAGCATGCAAAGTGTAGCAGATGTCTGACAGCAGGCTGATAAAACCGAGAGCTCATACGAGTATTTGAGATACAGTGGTGTCTGGATCAGCTGTGAACTTGTAGCACCTTGTAAGGATTTGAGTGCAGATGTTGCGTGCATCCATAATTGTAAGTTTCCAAGCTAAAGAGAGTAAATCTTCTCATCACCAGTAAATAACCACTAATGTGTGACAAACTATAAATTACTCTTCTTTTGACCTGGCAGTACCCCACTATATTTATCAGCCAATCAGAAATCTCAGCTTAACCCAAGCTCTCTATTGTCGCTTGGTTCTGTTTAACATAAAAGACAAATGCCAATAAATATTTTATCAGACCTGGGTTACCACTAGTTTGACTAGTATGCTTTATTTAAAATAACACAGTTTAGCACACTTTACATCGTAAGCACCGGATGTGCATGTAATAAAATACTATTGGAAATTTTAGAACAATAAAATAAAATTCAATGAAATCCTCTCTGAAATTTTAATACAATACAAAGCTTTGTCACTAATGAAGGCAAAGTGAAGAGGTCAGTAGATGGCCCACCTCTGATGACTGTATGGCACCCAGGTCTCATATTTTATTTAATGAAAAAGAAAAGTTAGAACTATTCAAAGTTGTTAATTGAGTAGGCAAATTAAGGAGCACGGACTAAAACAGTAAATAAGGTGCAAAAAAGAAAATCATAATACTTATTTCTCTAACACCAATCATGACTCTCCTACAACACAGAGTCAGCAACCAGCATACCTCAGCTGTAGAGTTGGATCCCTTTCATTTAGAGTACTTAAGAACAGAAAAAAAGATGTGTTTTAAAGGTTAGACCCAGACACATGAAAATTCCTGCATAGACACTTCTCGCATATTTCAAGAAACATATCATATCTCTGATTAATATCTAATGTATCTGTGTGTGTGTGTGTGTGTGTGTGTGTGTGTGTGTGTGTCTTTGTCCTGAATTCTGAAAAACTGTTTTATGGAACATGATACACACACACACACACACACAAATATTAAAAAGTTTGGCTACATCACCCGTGGCAGTTATGGCGACTAAGCGAAAGTGAAAGTGAAGTGATTGTCATTGTGAGACACTGCAGCACAGCACACGTGCACACAACCGGCAACCTTCTGATTACGGGGCCGATTCCTTAACCGCCAGGCCACCCCTGCCCCAGATTGAGGCCAGTGTGAAGAATCCAATGCATGAAACAAGAGAAGTATTTTTTTGCAGCAGGAGAAAGTGAAGTATGTTTGATGAACGTGGAGGGGACACCTCTTTTTTTACCTTCAGGACCGTTTTTTTTTCACTATTGCCATCGTCAACAGCCACTTCGTGTGATGCTCATTAACAGGAGTGAATGATAAGAAAGTGTTCAGTACAAGGCTTCAGGACTGTTGGAAGACCATTCCTGTTGTCTAACTTCATCAAAGAAGTTCATAGTTTAAAATGCTGCCATCTCAGCAACAGCTCCCTGCTTTGGAGAGACTCAAGTTATACCTTATTTGAATTTTTGTTTATTACATAACCTCATTTGTGTTATTTAGTCCTGTGCATCCAAACTTTTGACGGGTAGTGTGTGTGTGTGTGTGTGTGTGTGTGTGTGTGTATAATTTTATGTAGACTACAGGAGACAAAACGTACCTGAAAAGCAAAACTGCAAATTAAAAGCAGCGCATACAAGGACTGAGGGCTAAGGCTTAACAAGAAGAAGCGTCAAAGTTCTTGTCTGCCCACTTCTCATGCATACCTGCAGCGTGGAGGCCCGTGACTCGCTGGTCTCTGTCACTGCTGTACTTCTGGGAATGCTGGACACAAAATAACCAGCTCCGTAGGGTAAAGGCTGCCTGACGACCACGTTTCCTTTCCTGGTCTCAGCCAGAAACATGCTGTACCAGTAGGCATCGCTGGAGATCAGGGTTGAATCGGCGATGGTGGAATTTCTCTGGCTGGCGATGCTGTTTCTGTTGGAGTGCAGCGCCTTGGCCGGCTTGGGTTTCTGGCACTTGAGCACGATGATCACCAGAATAGTGATGAGCAGCAAAAAGGACACCGAGCTGAGGCCGATGAGCAGGTACAAGTTTAAATCGGTGAACAGATCGTAGTGCAGGGGGACCTCGGTGGTCTCTGCAAACGGCGTGATGGCCTGTTCCACCGTGGTGATCTTGATGGTGACCGTAGCAGACAGAGGGGGCTCACCGTTGTCCTTGGCGGCGATTACGAGGCGCTGGTGGCGGGGGTCTCTGTAACTGAACATCCTCGCAGTCCTCACCTCCCCGTTATACTGGTTAAGGGTGAACAAGGTGGCGTCGGTGGTCTGGAGGAACTGGTAAGTGATGCGGGAGTTCTCAAACGAGTCCGTGTCCAGGGCGATCACCTTGGTGATTAAAGAGCCCTTGTCGGTTGACCTGGGGATGACCTGCTCTATGACGGTACCTTGTGCCCGCCACGGTGACACGATGAGTGGGGTGTTGTCGTTCTGGTCCAGGATGACCACGTGGACTGTGACGTTACTGCTAAGAGGAGGGACACCCGAGTCCCGAGCCTCGATGTGGAACAGGAACTCCTTCTCCCTTTCGAAGTCGAACGTCTTCAGCGCATAAAGGTTGCCATTCTCTGGGTTGATGGAGAACAGCATGGACATGGAGGTGTTGGCTATCACCTTCTCCATGATGAAATAGACCAGATACTGGTTTTCGTTCAGGTCTGGGTCGTACGCCGAGAGGGAACTCAGCATTGTCCCGGGCTCGTTGTTTTCCTTTAGATGGATGGTGTAGATGGACTGCGGAAACTGGGGTGCATTGTCGTTCACGTCGAGAATTTCCAGTTTTATGGTTTCATTGTCAGACAGGAACGGGGACCCCCTGTCTTTAACTTTAAACGTAATCTCATAACTGGAGACCATCTCGCGGTCAAGAGGCTTGGACACAAGCAGAGTGAAGTAGTCGTCCGAGGACTTGTTGAGCACAAATGGCAACGAATGTTCGTTGTGAATGACCAGCTCGACTTTGCCATTGTCACCAGAGTCTCGGTCACTGACACTAATCACCGCGATCACCGTTCCTATCTCAGCACTCTCCTCCACTGAACTTTTTAAAGACTTGACCGTGATTTCGGGATGGTTGTCATTCAAGTCGGTGACGAACACAAGCACCTTACAAGTGCTGGACAGGGGTTGGGTGCCCTGGTCTTTGGCTTCCACATACATTTCGAAACTTTTAATCTCCTCGTAGTCAATTACACCCTTCACTCGGATTTCCCCTGTGCTAGAATCCAAGGAGAACACCTCCTGTGTCTTCTCCGAAGTGTACAGAGTGTAGGAGAACAGCAGTTCCGCGTTAGAACCCTCATCCAGGTCCGTGACATTGAGCCTCATGACCAAAGTCCCCAGCGACGCGTTTTCTATCAAGTCCACCGAGTAGACCTGCCGATCGAACTGGGGAGAGTTGTCGTTGGTGTCCAGCACCTGGACGATGATGCTCGCCGTACCGGAGCGCGGCGGGTCCCCGCCGTCCACGGCCGTGAGGACGAGGCCGTGGACGGCCCGCTGCTCCCTGTCCAGGGCCTTCTTCAACAGCAGGCCCACGTATATGGTGCCGTCGCTTCCCGACTGCAGGTCGATGGCGAAGTGCTCGCTGCGGCTCAGGTAATAGGTCTTAATGGAGTTCTCGCCCACGTCCATGTCCACCGCGTTCGTTATGGAGAAGCGCTCACCTGGCGACGCCGACTCGGAGATGTCCAAGTGCATCGCTTCCCTGCGGAACTGCGGGGCGTTGTCGTTCCTGTCCAGAATTTCGAGCTCGACGTTAAAGATGCGCAGGGGATTCTCGAGGATGACGTCCATTTTTAGGAAACACGACGATGACGTTTTGGTCGGACAGAGATACTCCCTGTCGATCTTCTCCACGACGAACAGATCTCCGCTTGCTTTGTTAATGTCCAGGTATTTCTTGTTGTGGACGTGATCGAGCTTCACCTTCCGCTCCACGAAGCTCCGCACGTCGAGGTTCAGGTCGGTGGCTAAATTCGCCACCACGGTCCCCGTCTCCATTTCTTCGGGGACGGAGTAGCGGGTTACGGACGAAGCTGTGCTCCACAGCGCCGAGAGCAGAAGGAGAGGCGCGACGTGCCTTTTCCACGGCCGTGGCGCGGACTCGGGCGGATGCATCTTTCTGGTCACGCGACGAGGTCCTGTCTCATGCTGAAACGCTGAAGATTGAAGCGTCCGTCATCTTTAGATCGGTGAGATGCTGCTCCGCCTGCCGCGTCTACCCGCGCTGTGCGCCGACCAGCGACACCACGTGACCGCCGACCACGCCACGGGGTTCCTGTTCAGCGACATGTAACGCGCAATCGAGATTTACAGACCAGACTGCTCCACGTGGGATAACGTAATACCAGAATGCCGATATCCGTCCTGTAACGATGCAAGCTGTAAAGGACTATTCCTTATTCCTAATTATTCCTTCATAAGACATGATAATGAATGAATAAAAAGCTAGTTTACATTTACAGCATTTATCAGACGCCCTTATCCAGAGCGACTTACAATCAGCAGTTACAGGGACAGTCCCCCCCCTGGAGACACTCAGGATTAAGTGTCCTGCTCAGGAACACAATGGTAGTAAGTGGGGTTTGAACCTGGGTCTTCTGGTTCATAGGCGAGTGTCTTACCCACTAGGCTACTACCACCCTAGTTTAGACATCATATGCACCGTTAAGTACAGTCAGATGAGGGAAGAGAACCTGTGTGCGCCTAAAGGATGTGAGGTGAAATTCTTAAAACTTTCATTCATTTAATTCAGTTATGAATTTTCAGACTGTGTAACCATTTAAGGTGACAAAACTGGTGCTGTGGGGTGGGGATCAAGAGTTTACAGGGATTCACATACAAATAAAATAATAGGAAAAATTCTATCTCAAGTCATATACACATATATACACTACAGACATGACATATATCAGGATATGATTACTATACATATTTACATTTTCTCCACATTATCTACACTGCTTTATAATGACCTTTGGTATCCTGCTGCTTTAATCTGTTGTAATTCTCCGCTAAATTTGATCAGTACCACAAGGAAGACTATAGGAAAATTGTTTTGTTTGAAATCATTTAAATATTACATTTAATTATGAGCTTTTTCACAAACACACTCTAAACTATGAAATGCACTAATTCTGTAATCTTGGTATCTACTATTATTCTCAAGAAATATGCAGAAGGAGAACAATGTGGAGGGAATTCACTTATTATACATAAAAAATGGTCTCTCCACGCTTGCCGAGCTCATTTGAAGAGATCGTTGTTAATGACTGTGTCTCTGTCTTTCTTGTCATAGCTGGATATGAGCTTCTTCTTCTTCCCAAATGTAGAAAAAGAGCTGTAGGCATCCAGGTCACCATAATTGGTCACTTTCAGGGGACAGTTCAGGGACACTGCGCCTGGGATGTAGACATTGTGCTGATATTCACTTGGTGGCAGTGCTGAGGGGGGCACAGGGTATCTAGGTGTCCAAGAGCGATTGGGGAGTCCACCAACTTGGGAGGACATCCTGTACTCTGCATGAAGAAGAACAAAAGTGTTCATTACACCCTGGTGGGCAAATTTAAAGTTTGAGGGCATTTCATCACGTCAGTCAGAGGCCCTTAATTTTTAAGTGAAATGGATTTATGTTTCTCAAATGAAAGCTCTTGGTGAACTTTTTTCTACCTCCTCAGAGGAATTCAAAGATGGAACTATATGGTCCTCCTTGTTTTAATAATATATTTATGTACTTTGTCACCATGATGCCAAGTTTAAGATTATTAAAAGCATGTGTATGTAGTAAAGTATAGTATATAGTATAGCATATTGCAATTAAACTTGACGAGTCAGGTTCCTTTTAAAGTGTGTGTGACACACTCTCTAGATGTATGCAGATACATGAACAATGTTTGGAGTTTTGACCCCTTTGATTTTTTATGCACTGGACAATTGTTGCCAATAAAAGAAAAGAAATTTCTTAGTGACCATTAACTGTTGAATGATAGCATATGTATTTTGCATGTATAATGCATGTTTTATGCACATTTTAACACACCACGTGGTTCCCCCATGTGGTTCCCCCAGGTCCAGTACTGAGGTGTGTTGGGACTGGAGAAGGTGTCTGAAGCCTGTGCAGGCCGTCGCTGGATTGTCCTCCCTAGATTTCCAGAGCTGTAGACGGAGAAAGAAAGAAAACAAAAACATAAATGTTGTGCTTAAAGTACATTATGAAATATGTTAAGCGTGCAGGGCATGATTGGCCTGTTTACTTACATCTTATGTGCATAGTTCTGATGGTTTTTGGTGAGAGTCCAGTCCTTGTGTGCTTGTTTGGACTGCAAAGAAAGAAACACAACAGAGAAAAATCATTACGGAACGAGACTAAGAAACTGTAAGAAACTGTAATTTATTTATGAACACATTAACCTGAGACCTGTGTTAATACGCTGGGGGTTTTTTGTACTGATTTATTTATGTTTACAGGGAACAGAAAGCTGCACTTCATAAAATTTCATAGTCTGCTGCTCACGAGTGCTTTGTCAAATCATATTTCTGCATTAATTAGTCAATCTGCAGAATAAATGGTTCTTTTCTTCTATTCATACAGTCTCATGCGTCAACATCTAGCGGATTTAAAACAGGCCGCTGCGTTCATCCTTCTTTTGTCCCACGTGAAACTCAATGTTATACATTACTTTGAATATGAATATGTAACACAGATCTTAGCACAGAGGATTCCTGCATAATTCTGTACAAATGCAATCTACCCATCCATCCAGCAGGAACTTCAGCTCCACACACATTCGTACGGTATTATCAAGAAATTAGTAAATGATGACCGTGGAATACGGTCTGCTCGTGCTTAAAAATTGCCCCTGAGTTGTGCATATTGTATGCATAAATTCTTTTTTATTTGTTTTTTTTAATCCATCAAAAATTAAATAATACTTAAATATAACACATTACATTTAAGTATTGTTATAAATAATGTGTGTGTGTGTGTGTATATATATATATATGTGTGTGTGAGTGTGTGTGTATGTATATATGTGTTGTTGTGTGTGTGTGTGTGTGTGTGTGGGTGTATATGTGTGTATGTATGTGTGTGTGTGTGTGTGTGTATGTGTGTGTATATGTGTGTGTATGTGTGTATGTATATAGGCGTGTGTATATGTGTGTATATATATATATGTGTGTGTGTGTGTGTGTGTGTGTGTATGTGTGTGTATATGTGTGTGTATGTATGTATGTATATATGTGTGTGTGTGTGTGTATATATGTGTGTGTGTGTGTGTGTGTGTATATATGTGTGTGTGTGTGTGTGTGTGTGTGTGTGTGGGTGTATAGTGTGTATGTATGTGTTTGTTGTGTGTGTGTTGTGTGTGTGTGTGTGTATATATGTGTGTATGTATGTGTGTATATATGTGTGTGTGTGTGTGTGTGTATATGTGTGTATGTATGTGTGTATATATATATATGTGTGTGTGAGTGTTGGTGGTGTGTGGTGGTGGGTGTATATGTGTTGTGTGGTATGAATGTGTGGGTGTGTGTGGTGTGTGTGTGTGTTGTGGTTGTTGTATGTTCGTGTATTGTATGTGTTGTATATATATATGGTGTGTGGTGTGTGTGTGGTGGGTATGTGGTGTCTTTGGTTTGTGTGTGTGGTGTGTGTATGTATGTATATATATATATATGTGTGTGTGTGTGTGTGTGTGTGTGTGTGTTGTCTGTGTGTGTGTGTGTGTATATGTTTGTCTTTTTTACCTCATTGGGGGAAGCGGCCCCGTTATTCGCCACGCGCCGCTCCGGACTCCACGTGCAGGTTGAGCGGTCACCCTCTTCGTGTTGTTCCGGACGGTGGACGCGCTCGGGCTGTAGGGCTTGAGGAACATGAAGTCGCTTTTGGAAGACTCCGGGGTCAGGCAGAGTTTGTAGCAGTACTTCTCACCGGCCGCGCCGCTCCCGGTCACCTCGGCGCAGCTGGCGGGTCCTTTGACGCCCGGGGCGATCTGGATGTCCAGGTTGGACTTTTTCGTCCCTTCTGCGGAGGACGCCGCCTCGGAGGGGAACCCACAGCACGAGCTGACCGAAAGGTTGCAGCCCCGGATGGAGTGTCTGTCCCTGTAGCCCCTGACGGCAGTGAGGACGACGATGGCCGCCAGAAACAGGAGGGACACGGCGCCCAGAGACACGATTAAGTACAGGGTGAGGCTCGCGCTGTCCTCGGGGCCGAACGCGGGGTCGCCGAGATCGGGGGCGAGCTCGGGCGCGCTGTCAACCAGCGACAGGATGATGGAGGCCGTGGCCGTCAGCGATGGCTGCCCGTTGTCCTTGACCAGGACGACCAGCGCCTGCCGCGCCGCGTCCTTCTCCGTCAGCCGCCGGACTGTCCTGATCTCGCCCGTGTACAGCGCCACGCTGAACAGCGTGGGGTCCGAGGCCTGCAGAACCTGGTAGAACAGGCGCGAGTTCTGGCCCGAGTCGGCGTCCAAGGCGGTGATTTTGGTGACCAGGTAGCCCGCGTCCACCGACCTGGGGACGGTCTCCGCCGCCGCGCTCCCGTTTTGGGGCGCGGGGGACACAACGATCGGCACGTTGTCGTTTTGGTCCAAGACGAACACGCTCACCGTGACGTTGGAGGCCATGGGGGGGAACCCGGCGTCTCGCGCCTGGACCACGATCTGGAAGTTCCTCAGCTGCTCGTGGTCGAAGGAGCGCAGCGCGTACACGTTGCCGTTGTCCGAGTTGATGGAGACGTAGGTGGACACCGGCATCCCCTGGATGCTGCCGTCCAGTATGGAGTAGGACAGGAAGGCGTTCTGGTCCGAGTCCGTGTCGTGGGCGCTCAGCGAGCAGAGCGCCGCGCCGGGCGCGTTGTTCTCCATCAGGTAGACGGTGTACGACGGCTGCTTGAACCGGGGCGCGTTGTCGTTCACGTCGGACACCTGCACCGCGATGGTTTTGCGCGTGAAGAGCGGCGGCGTGCCCATGTCCCGCGCCGTGAGGGTGACGTTGTACTCGGGCACCGTCTCCCTGTCGAGGAAGTCGCACGTCACCAGGGTGTAGTAGTTCCTGAAGGAGGAGTGGAGCTGGAACGGGACGTGGTGGGGAATCTCGCAGTCCACGTTGCCGTTTTCGCCGGAGTCCAGGTCCATGACGCTGATCACCGCGATCACGGTGCCCGGTGGCGCGTCCTCCTGCACGGGCGTGGAGACGGAGGTGAGGATGACCTCGGGCAGGTTGTCGTTCACGTCCAAGACGCTTACGAGAACTTTGCAGTGCACCGCCACGCCCGACGGGCCCTTGTCTTTCGCCTGCACGTATATCTCGTGCATTCGCGCCTTTTCGTAGTCCACGAGCCCTTTGACCTTTATCTCCCCGGTCCTGGAGTCCACGGCGAACAGCTCGCGCACCTTCACGGGCGCGTGGCCGCTGAAGGAGTAGGTGATGTCCCCGTTCGGACCCTCGTCCAGGTCGGACGCGTTTAATCGGATCACCACCGTGCCTTTGGGCGCGTTCTCGGGGAGTCGCACCCTGTAGAAGGACTGGTCGAAGACGGGCGCGTTGTCGTTCGCGTCCAGAACCGTCACGTTGACCTGGGTGGTGCCGGATCGCTCCGGGGAGCCGCCGTCCACCGCGGTCAGAACCATCTGGTGCAGCTTCTGGCGCTCCCGGTCCAGCGGGGTCTCCAGGATCAGTTCCGCAAACTTGCTGCCGTCGCTGCGCGTCTGGACGTCGATGACGAAGTGTCCGTTCACGCTCAGCAGGTACGAGCTGACGGAGTTCTCGCCCACGTCCGCGTCCTGCGCGCTCTCGAGAGGGAACCGGGAGCCGGGGACGGCCGACTCGGAGATGTCCAAATTAAACTCCGACCACGGGAAGCTGGGCGAGTTGTCGTTCACGTCCAGAATCTCCACCTCCACCCTGTAAAGTTCTAAAGGGTTCTCCACCACGACCTGCAGGTGGAAAGAGCAGGACGGGTTCTGCTCGCACAGCTCCTCGCGGTCGATTCTCTCGTTGACGAAGAGAACCCCGTTCTCGAGGTTGACCTCCAGGTACTGCCTCCTCGCCCCGGACACGATCCGGAACCTGCGCGCCGTCAGCCTGTCCACGTCCAGCCCCAGGTCCTCGGCGATGTTCCCCACGAACGCGCCGTGTTCCAGCTCCTCCGGAATGCTGTAGCGTATCTGCGCCAGGACCAGGTCCAGGAGACAGGTCGCCAGCCAGGTCCAGAGGCAGAGACCACCGGCGCGCCGCAGGTCCATGGTCCGAGCTGCGGGAGCGCGGGCGGCGTCCTAGGCGTCCGCGTCCACGCGCTCCGGTCTTATGGAGAGAGAGAGAGAGAGAGAGTGGGAGTGTGGAGGGGGTGGGGGGGTTCCGTTTTAGTTAGCGAGCTCTTTGATGTTTCAATTGGGCGTTCGTGCGGAAAGAGGGGGCGTGTGGGTAAAAAAAAATTATTTTCTGCATTTTTATGATCAAATTATCTTTCAACGTAATTGCAAGAATCCTTAATTACCAAAAATGCATCTGCGTCCTGCGCCCTGACGCGCGGTAATTACTAGACGGCAGCAATTTTGCAGCCAACTGCCGTTCCAGGTATGGCAGAAAGTTACCGATTAAACGTCGAACCCAGAAATCCATTCACAACGATACAGTGTTCCGGTCTGATCTGACTATTTGAGATGATCATTCGTAGGTTCGTCTAATTTTAAGCTTTGGTTCCCGAATGGTCTACGGAGAACTCCAAGCGCGCCGTGGAAAACGCACGCAAGTGAAAAGCGAGAGTGAAATGACTTCAAAAGTACGACGTCACAATCCAAGAGACTCCCTCTCGACTCGCCTCTTCCAAAAAATGTGCGTGTGTGTGTGTGTGTGTGTGTGTGTGTGTGTGTGTGTGTGTGTGTGTGTGTGTGTGTATATATATATATATATATATATATATATATATATATATTTAAATCCTTTTGTTTTAACTAAAGCAGCGCAGCACAATCTGTCCGCGGAACGAAAGCGGCGCAGATGGCGGGTCCTCGGAGTGGCCGTGCTCTTAATTAATGTAGTGGGGATTAGGGGATCGCTATCCTGGATCATTAACGAACAGAGGAATTAAAATGTTTTTTTTTTTTTGGGTGGGGGGTGAAGAATAATCCCGGGCTTGTCTCTGAGCGGGGGAGGGAGGGATGAGCGGAGGTATTTCGCGGCTCCCGTTACGTTTTTGCCGCTAAACCATTTCGCCTAAGTGCGCCCTCGGCGATCGTGTGCGCGGATCGGAAACAACGGAATTTAAATCCGCACTTTTCGGATCAAAAAGCCGGCACATTAATGGATTTAAAAGGCGCGCGCACACACACACACACACACACACACACACACACACACACACAGATGCGAGCTTTCTACCTGCCCGACTAGTCCAGTCCAATCACGTGGACGCGTTCGGTCTAATCTCTGGCAACCGAGTTCGTTTAATTCCCCGCCGATTCGGCCGCTTTTGTTTTATCGGCTCTCGACGCCAACGTTTAAAACGGAAAACGAACTTCCATTTTTAGGCCTCTTGCATGACGGAGCTTCGGAGACGCAGAGACCTGCGGCTCGCTGCAGGCCATGCAGATGCCAGCTCATTACGATCCTCTAACCTACTTTAATAAAAAGGTCATTGTTCACGTCGTTACCACAGAAATATATTCCGGATTAACGACAGACCCAATAAACAAACAGACAATGCGTTTTATTAGACTATTTTAGAAAGGTGTCGCCGTTCGACATCTGGCACAGTGAATTTCTTTAAAGATCAGAAATGATCCTCACTGTGTATGTACTGGGTGGTAACACACCCGCCTATGAACCAGACGACCCAGGTTCAAACCCCACTTACTACCATTGTGTCCCTGAGCAAGACAGTTGCTCCAGGGGGGGACTGTCCCAGTAACTACTGATTGTAAGTCGCTCTGGATAAGGGCGTCTGGTAAATGCTGTAAATGTAAATGTAAGTGTACTCACCTGGCACAGGATGGGCGTCTTGTTGATGCATTGAGTTGATAATGGACGTCAGGCGAGTTATCGGACCGCTGCAATTGTAACGTCAATGAAATAAAATATATTAATAACCTTTCACACGCGCATTTGCTCACCGCTACCGCCAGGGGGCAGCAGAGACCTCAGCCAGGATGAGGCCTATGAGACGCCGCCGGTTCAGTGTTGCTGAGGCCAACTAAAGTCACAGCGAACCATGTTGAGGTGTACCATGTGAATGAGCTCAGCCAGCTATGGTACATTAGAAAAAAAGAAGCCCTCTCAATCTCTCTATGCGGGGTTCAGAGATGGGGCAGAGTGCCACAGACAGAGAATGTCAAGAATTTCAAAAGAATTTGGGCACTACCCTCTCTCTCTCATTCTGACACACACAAACACACACAAAAAAAGGGTAAGAAATGTGTGTACGTTCCATGTATTGATAGGCTTATGTCTGTGTAATATACTACATGTTATTTACTTCATGTTAAATAAATTACTGACCAATTTCATGGACACGAAAATGCTGCCAATTAAATAGAAAGGCAGTAATTTTTTTACTATACTATAAGGCTGTTTAAAAGAAAATCATTATGTTTTACAGATATGTGTGTTTATTTTGTGTAAAAACCAACAACCTGATCCTATCATTGTGAGTTCACAAATCAGTGAACATATACACACACACAAATAAATCACATTTAATGACATATGAAATGATCATATAATTCATATCATATTAGTCATATCAGCCGTCCATACTGATGACAGAGAGAGATTGTTGCTGATGGGGCTCAGTGTAAAAGAGATGACAGGAGCAGATTCCAACACATGTCCCTCAGCTGTCTAAACCAAAGGTTTCTCAGTTAAAAATGGGGGCAAAGCACAACCCCTCTGAAGAGATTCCTTATTATCACCATTTGGTCAGTCTTGGTGGTGCAGAAAAAAAAGAGCGCGAGCGTCCCATTCCAAGTGTGAAAAATACAGACGAGCAGCATGAGGTGTCCAGGGGTCACGCAGGCCTCAGACATGAGTTCACGCCTTTATTCAGGTGGCAGCCTCAGCACCAGACTGTCGGTCAGCTGTGTTTATTCCTGGATGAGGAAGGGTACGGGAAATTGTTCATGAGGAATTTGTGCGCAGGTGTTGCTCTGCCACGTAGGCTTCCTCCAAGATGGAAGTCCTGCAACGCCCAGAGAAGCTGAGAAGTCCTGGAAACCTGATGAACCGAACAGACTCAAGAGCAACAAGTACTGCGCCAAATAGGTTGGACTGATTCAATCAAACATTTTTACAACGCCTGAGGAGACGTTTCACAGTGTACTCATTCATCTTTGGAAGAAATTTGGAGTTGATCATTTGATCATAAAGCAAGTTGCCACCTGTTCTTAGACATTAATGGCATGCTGAAAAATCACAAATGTTACAGACGGTCTGCCTGTGCCATACATAAACAGACACAAGGACTGACCTCATGGTTTCTGTCGTTCTTTCAGCGAGTTTCCCACATTTTTACTTGTTTTGACCCCTCTGTGTTGTGCGCCAGAGCAGTCACTAACTGACAAGATGGATCAGGGCCCGGTGACTCAGAGTGAACAGAGCCAGGACATAATGTCTGCATGTGTGTTTTACACACACACAGTTTTCATTGTGCCCCTAGAACTTGGAAAGACGCACCAGCCCGTTATTTCAGTTGTTTGTGCGTTATTGGGTCATGCATTCCAAACAGGCATAACTTTATGACACGGTACATTTACGCAATACATTTATTGAGTATTGTAGGATGTATTAGGCAGCAAGTGATCGTTATGACCTTGAAGTTGATGTGGAATCAAAATCAAGTATAAGACATTGGCCCATGCTGTCTGATTCAGTGGAACTTGTACTGTAGCTCAAATTACTGAACAAAATGTTAATGCTGGTTCTGATAGAAGGTGCCAGAAAACACAATGCTTCACATTTTGTAGCCTACTGAGCTGCGAAGCCACAGACTGGTCAGGGTGTCCGTGCTGACCCTACTACTAAAGGTGTAATGGTAGAAAATGGCCTGATGAGGTTTCATGTTTTCTTTGAAATCATGCAGACGATGCAGACAGTACCTTTGGAGTTCATACCTCGAACGAATATGATTTTTTTTTTTACAGAAAAGGTTTGTTTTGACTCGAAACATGAGTCAAAACACACAGTGCACCATTATAAACAATGAGGATCATAAAAGGATAGAGTTTGGATTAAGTACATGTGCAGTCACAGATGCACAATACAAGTGTCTTCAGCAGACATTTAAAATTAACAATGTGCCACTTACTATACAAAGATATATTGGAAATTATTATTAACAATAAATACTAATTTCACACATCAAAGACAATGAAATTGTATACTGTTTAGCCGTAGATTTAAATAAAATTTAACCTGTGGTCAAAAGCCTTGGCAAAAAAAAAATGAAAAAGCAATTCAATTCATCATATAATAAAAACAGATTTAAAGATACATATCAGTGAAAAAATACACAGATAATTATCAACACCATATATGACACAACTTGACACTATGGGCACTGTTTTCAAACAGGCACCATACTAAAAGCAATGTTTGCTACTGCAAGGTCAAAGACATCTTCAGAAATTACTCAAGTTGCATTGTCTCCACTGGAGGGACACCCAATAATACACTTATTGAAATTAACAGGAAATAAATGTATCCCTGAAAATATATGCTTGCGAGCAAATCCATTTATTTCTTTATGCCTCAGATGGCAGTCTTTTTAAACAACTCTTTTTGACACTCGTTTAATCCCATAATCATGACATCACATAAGGCACTTCATAACAGCACCAATTTGTCCATAGGGAACATCAAGTTTAGACTATCATAAGGACAATTTATAGGGCCAACCTTTTTTTCACTATAACGACACTCATTAAAGCACATTAGAGTAAGCTCAATCATGTCTTGAAGAGCAGCCAATAAGGCACTACTCTGCCAGTGTAAAGGACTCTTTAGCCATGCTTTTTCAAGTATGGAGTGAACCAGAGGGGGCAATCCAAGCCCCCGAGCCCACTAGTGTTTGAAATGCCTAATGAGCTAAGGCATTGTGTTACCCATGTCATTGTTAATAACAGATTTTTAAATGGATAAGAACATGCTTTATTGAATGTCCAGTGATCTGCGGTGGAATAGAGGCATGCCATATGCATTTCTCTATGCTGGTAATGCCGTGTCCACAAAGAGCTCTTTTGACATGATAGGGCGCAGGGTTCAGAAAGTAGAAAATTCCATCCAGCTGGGACCTGAAGTGCATGTTAAGTGGCGCATAGCCAGTTCGTTTGAGAGAGCACAGTTAATTGTCAAACTTAATTCTGCTTACAGGGTACAAATGAAGTTGGCCAAGTGTTCAAAGGCTCGGAGAGCGCAGAGCCAATGCTTCTTATCTCTTCTCCGCTGCTGGAAAAGGGGCCCCACACACGGAGGAAAGACAGAATGGGCAGTTGGGGGGTAATATGACATCACACACACGACCTTGCTTGAGTTCACTGGCAGATGAGAGCGTGTGACGCGTGTACAATGTCAAAAGAAGGCATCCAAAATGCGACACCTTTCATTCATTTGTTTGCTTTCTTTCATTTCTACTTTCATTCCTACAGTGAATGAACGCGCTGAAGGTGCATGCATGCACGCACATAAACACACACACGATTTTTCGGCCCCCCAGGTGGCCATGTCGCTGTGCCATGTTTCGTAACCAGTGTCTGCCAACAGACATCAGCACATGCAACCTTTGATTATTTAAACAGGCCCTGCCACGTGTGTAAGAAATGTGTGTCTTTCCGTCGCCGTGCTACACCTCTGTTTTTCCTATATTACACATCTCGCCAGATGTGAATTAAGAGAATGACATGCTGTTTCAGCCCTCTGCTACATGCCAAGAGTTGCTTGCTCCCGAAATCAGTGCTAATTGCTAATTGCTAAATTCCTTATTGCACGTTGCATGGGGCCATTTTGCACCAAATCAGTCCTAAGACGTTTCGTTTGAAGTGATACTGCGCAGTGCCCTGCAGAATGTGGAAAAACAGCAATCCAACGGGCCAGCGCTAAACACAACACGGCCCGCTGCCGCAGCTCGGCCTTGTTTCCCAGGCCTTAAAAAATCCTGTTCCACTGCAGCAAATTGGAGTTGACGGACAGCAGGTCCGTATGCCCAATGGGACTCAGGAATTTGCGCTGTCTGCGAGCACTTCCCTGTCTGAGCGGTAGACGCTTTCTTTCCACAGAAGAGACACTCATCCCATTATTAGCCCATTCAAGGGCCGTAACTTTTCCTCGTGCGCGGGAACATGGTGCCGAGTCCAGGATATTGATGAAAAGCTATTGCGTCACCGTGTACAGCCAGCCTAGTTGTTCAGGGCTCTCCTACAATGAGCAAAAATGTACAGATCTGAAACCCCTGCTAGGAAAACAGAAAAGGGCTAACAAATAGATCAATGTATTAACCATTTACACAGTCAATATTCACCAATACCAATTTTTGGATAACTCTCCAAATATTCATGATAATAAGGGGTTTCGTTTCATCCACTATTGCATTCAATCATTTAATCAATCAATTTGCAAGACTGAACTTTTCAGAAAGTGTCTGAAGGTTTTCAATTACTTTATTCACTCATTGAGAAACTACCAAGATGAAGAGTGAGAGTGATACAGGGATGCACACTTGTGGTGTTGTTAAGTTGCATGTGTCTGTATAGAATAGTGTATCCACATATATTACACGAGAAAAGTAGACACAGTTACCACTTATCTACTGTTTTACAGGGTTTGGGGTTTAACCGTAATCATCCCTATTAGCCTATGGTGGATGGTGGATCATGAAGAACGTTTCACACGTTTCATTGCATTTCACCCAAACCATACAATCCGGCCACACCGTTGACTGCCAAGAGTGTCATCAGCGTTATATATGGGTGTGAGTGTGTGTTTAAATGCATGGTGCTTGTGGTCAGAACCGTCAAGAGGGATGATTCCCACTCTCTCAAAGCAACGGCTGAGCATGTCCAGTTGAAAGTGGTGACTGCGGTAGCACGGTCCTGCCAAAGGAGAGTAGAGACCTGTGGTTTTAGAGTAGGGAGGTGAAAGAGAGCCCAAAAAATGGCGGGAGAGAGACAGAAGAAAGTGGAGAGAATTTGAGGGGTGTGGTGCGTGATGTGCTGAGAGTTTTTAATTGTTCCCACTAAACATTTACAACCTTTGAGGCATGAATCTGAAATTACATCAAATACTCATATGGTCTATATGAACTGTATGGAAACGAAAATTCTGACATTCTCCTTGCAGTGCAGCATATATATTTCCTTCCTGGCTCTTTCCATCACCCTATTCGTCTAACTTCAGGTTGGTGCTGTTAGTAGTTCGACACTCCTTATCGTTTTCATCATTAATTTCATCATTTTGTCTCTTCTTTACTCTATCACTCATCTCTACCATCTTCCATCCTTTTCCCGGGGTCCCACTCCACCCCCCCCCCTTTTCCATTCTATTTGAACCCTCCCTGCCCCTTCTGTCAAGCATCCCCCCTTCCCACCAACCCCTTCTCTCTCTCGCCCTCTCTCTTTCACTAATCTATTCCAGAAGACCGGCTACCATGGAAAACGCATAACAAGTGCACATACTTCTCTCTGGGCCAAGAGCGAAATAACACAGAAAGGGGAAAATGGGAGTGGGGGGGCGGGGGGTGTAGTAGGGTGAGAGACAGACGGAGCAGGAGAAAGGAGAGAAAGTGTTTATTCAAACTCAAAGCTGAGTCTTTTGTTGTGGCGGGGACCTGTCTTATATTAGAATCCTGAACTGCCTTCAAAGCCTGGAAAGACAGCGGATGAGCCAAGAAGGAAGGGAAGGAGAGACCGAGGGAGACAAACAGAAGTGAGAGGCGAGAGAGAAGGAGAGTGTGATTGAATTAGCTAGAACAAGCTATTGGTCGGTGGCTTTTATGGAGAAAGAGGCGCTCGGGATGAGGGAGATGCCGGTGCGGTGGCCGTGCAGACGTGAATGAATGGCGCTCTGACGCCGGGCCCGGGCTACCTTGGGAGCGGAGGATGACGACGATGGCCGCAGCACGTACGCTTGACCCGGTGGCCTCGGCGAACAATGCACAGATGTTTTTGGCGGCGGAGTTAACGAGGTGCCGAATTTAGACATGCGCCGCACGCCGTCCATGCATAGTCAAGCGTTATGAGGTAATGAGCGCGCCGAAAACAGGCCCGCTGCTGCCAGAGGACTTGCTCAATCTCCATCTAGAACATAGCAGCCCCTTCCTTTTCAATATTAGGTTTTTTTTTTTTGGTTTCCTTCACTCCCCTCCTGAATTGAAGAGAACATGTTAAAGAAAACATGTCTCTGCTTGGGTGGGGTGCTACAGCAGATAAAGGGCTAGCGTGGATAGCGGGCGGGGCGGACATTCACGTTCGGTGGGATTAAAGGGCATCCAACCACAACGCAGGTGTCAGGTAATGGCCGGGTGGAGAGCAGAATGAGAGAGGACAGAAAGCGGGCGGGTGGTGCCAGGGCCCAGCGCCATGGTCTGGGCCGACACTGCCAGGCCCAGCACGTCTCATATGGAATCCGTTAGCGTCTTCAGCGTCCCACAATACACTTGGTTATGTTGCTTAATTTGGTCCAGTATTGAAAAGGGAGAGGATGGGGCTCTTAACAAAAAGCATTCCTCCTTTGATTCTTTTGCTGAAAAGAGCACGAAAAGAAACGCAGAACGGCACGTTTCTCATGTGGCTGAGCGAATATCTAATAAAGGACGTCCTGATATCACTTAAAGAATCTGCAAAGAGGCAGAACAAAGGCCTTTCATGTGCTGCTCACCCCAATACAGTTGGGGTGGAAACGAATGAAAATCACGTTATACGACAAAATATCAATATGTTGCCAACGATGAGATCACAATACTTTCAATTCTGCAACATATTGCATAAAAAAATCTGGATATTTGTGTAAATGAATACATTTTTTAAAAAATCCTCAGTTAGCAACATGACCTCACACTTCTAAGGATGTGAGATTTGAATCACGACTCAGACATTCACACCAATGGACAATCCCGAGTCACCGATTCAGCTAGCGTGCATGCCTAAGAACAACGAGAGGAAACCGGAGAACCCGGAAGAAACCTGCACCAACACGGGGAGAGCACGCAAACACAACACACCGCCTGGATCCAAACTCACGGCCTTGGAGGTGAGAAGTCTCGACTCGGTCGACTCCTGTGCTACAAAATATCATAACCGCAGTCCTTACTGGCATGGTGGGTCAGAGCCCACATCTACAGCTCCAGAATATCCACCGACACTCTGGCCCACTCAGGTTCCGGGGCAAACCGGGCAGATTTAACACATCGTAACTGTTAGCCATCAGATACGTTTGGCACAAACACCCTGGCATGTCTCAACACCATGCCTGACACATTTGGTGAGTTATTTTAGGGAGTGTGCGTCTTCGGGGGAAAGGCATGCCAATAAATTGGGGGGCTTTGCTCGTTAGACAAAAATTTAAGCAATATTTGGCTCCAGAGGAAGACATATTTTCACAGGACCAAAAAAAAAAAAAAAAAAAAGCGAGAGAGAAGCTGTTGCCAAGGTCAGTAGTTTGGGAGGAACGGAACTTTAGAAATCGAAACGTTTCTATTTAAATGGACGGGAAGATCCTTGGCCTCGCTGCTTATGGGTTGCTGGGCCGATCGAGGCCCACGCCGGACATCGGACGCGCTCCAGGGTGAAATATTGCCAAAAAAATAGGGGGGCGCCTTCCGACCATCGCGAATTAACAAATAATTGGGCCTTCCCTGCAGTTCCGAACATTCCTGAACGGCGCCACCCTCCGGATTAAACGGTTCTATCCCTCGCTTGATTTGTGTGTGTGTGTGTGTGTGTGTGTGTGTGTGTGTGTGTGTGAGAGAGAGAGAGAGAGAGAGAGAGAGAGAGAGAGAGAGACGGCGCTGGCTGACTGACCGGGTGTCTGCGGTTTCTGTCGCGGTGAAAGAGCGGGGAAAACGGGGCGGCGTTGCCGAAATCCCTGAGAAATGTTCGTTTTGGAAACCTCCATTGCTTACATACCTCCCTCCTGACATGTTCTAATATCGGATCGTTTCTCTTGTGTCCATCCCCCCCCCCACTACTCGCTCGCTCCATCCCACGTCCCCTCCCTTCTCCTCCCGGTTTGGCGTTTTCCTTTTCGGGGAACCCTGCCGCGGGGAACTTTCTGCGATCGGGGGACAAGTGATGCGTCTGCTCCCCGCGCTCACGTTACGGAGTCACGAGGGCAGGGGTGGGGTCGTGGGAGCGGTCCCGGAGTGAAACGCATCACCGAGGAAACTGGGGGTCCGAAAGTCAGCAAGAGTTTCGAGGAGCTTTTTTTTTTTTTTTTTTTTTCTTCTTTTTTTCTTTCTTTTTTTTTTGGCGGAGCCGGACGCGCGCACGGGGCTGCTGCGACCCCGCCCTCCCTCGCAGCCGCTCGGCGTAGGTGATCCAGCACGAGCCGCTCAGACCGGCATCCTCCACCCCAGCGGATGCTTCGCTCGCTCCGATGCAGACGCGGCACAGTCGCCGGTCTGTCCCGCCTCGGTCGCCAGGGACCGGAGACCAGCAGCGTCCGACTCTTCACGTACCTCCACTGACCAGCTAGAAGCCAGAGAGAAGGTTCACCTGCGGGGGTCGAACCAGGAAAACTGCCCGGGGCAAGCGATGGTCCTCTTCTCGGCACTGTGCCTGATGTAAGTCAAGTCCTCCTCGAGGTCGACCGAGACATCATGTGGCATGTCCTCATGCCACATGGGTGAAGCAGCTCATGTCACACCACGGCATCAGAAGGTTCTCCAGTCAGTTTGACTGCTTTTAAAGCCAGTGTTCCACACTTGTTCACAAATGTCCACTACTATGCCATGTTGGACTGTTCCATATCAAACACGCATTATTGGGTCCAACAGTATTGTATTTGTCTTATTCTTCTTCTTTTTTTTTTTCTTTAGGTGTGTCCAAGCCTTTTGGGCTGTGTGCAGTCCTCTGCAGGTAAACACAGCTCCATAACCTGTCAAACCCCGAACCCACTTGGGATTTGTGTAACAGACCCCCCCCCCCCCCCCCCCCCCCCCCATTTTAACAGGTGCTTGCTGCGGACAACGTTAACTTCGGCGTGCACGTGGAGAATCAGACGCGGTTACGGGACGCGATGAGCCGCACCCACCACAGGATCTACCAGTTCTACAGCCGGACCAGCGGCAAACACATGCAGGTCCTGGGAAGGCGAATCAATGCCAAGGGAGAAGATGGGGACAAATATGGTAAGAAATAGACCTGCATCAGAAAATGAATGCACACGTACACACACACACACACACACACACACACACACACAGACAAACCCGTTCCAATGATTGGATACCTGTAGTCAAAGCAGTCCAGATATAAATAACCAAGAGACTTGTGTGGGAATGTCATAACACAGACATTAAAATGGCAGTTCAGTCATGCCTCCAGCTACTGAAAGTCATTAAGGGTTCAGCCCTGATGTGGAGCGAGGACAGTGCAAGCAGTTCAAAGGCACGTTGTTTGGGCTACTCTAAATAAAAATCTTCACACAACGAAGGGCGGTATTACCGCCAACTCTGGGGACAATATCAGTCAGTAAACTGAATCAACATTTGACAGATGAAACTTCAGACTTAAGATGATGGAGTGCAGAAGACATGGCAAGACAGAACAAGGGTGTAGATGCATTTGGTTAATTATTGGTTGAAATGCTTGTGAATACGCAAGGGCTTAACAAAGGACCACGAACAGGTCTGAACAATAAAAATGTCACTGATATGGGTTTGATTAATTCTATTTTGTAGATTGGAAATGAATAACATTTCACTCTATTCTACTTCTCAAGAAGAAGACTGTACACATTCTGTTCAGCTGAACACATGCATCACCCTGTTAAAGCGCTCTTTAGTACTAATAGCTCAGTGGCATCGGTCCATTTTTTGCACTGAAGCTCACTGATTCTTACAGAACATTGAGACACGGATCGACGTTGTGGCATCCAACTTGCGTAAAACGATGACACCAGAGAAGGGAAATGGAAGGTGAAGGTGAAGGTGAATTTATGTGAGAGGCAGAACTTTAATCAATCACATCATTGATTTTGCCTCGCCTTTCTGTTAGATGGGCCGTTCCTGTGACCTGCCAGGGTTACAGGGTCACATTGATTTTTCATGAATTTCTGAACCTTGCCTGTTTGTTCCCTCTTGGCGTGGCATGCATCATTGTGGGTCCATGGCCCCACTTCACGCTCCTGTGTCCTTTTTTTTTTACTCCCCCCTCTCCACCACTCTCTTCACAAGCCCAGCTTATTGTGGAGGCCGACACCTTTGGGAGCCAGGTGAGAATACGAGGGAAGGAAAGCAACTTCTACCTCTGCATGAACCGTAGGGGCAAACTGGTCGGCAAGGTGAGTGACCACAGCTTCCATAGAAAAAAAAACCTCATGATGCATGCAGCAAAGCTCCCCTGTATGATTTTGTTTTTTTTGCATGCGTTTCCCCTAAAACGCATTGCCGAGAGAATGGAGTCAATAGGTCAAGAGTCAAGAAGAAGTGGTTGCACTTAGTTCTCACAGACCACTGTTCATCGCTGCCTCCCATTTTGCTTCTTTCTTACTACACAGATTATTTCCACACTTCATGTGACTTTAGCACACATTACTTTTTGTGCCAGAAAATACAGAGAAGAACTTGTGCTCATTTTAATTTTTACCTCCTAAATGTTAAATCTTAATGTTGGTCTACTGCTAGCTTATAGCATTTGTTTGTATTAAATTACTATAAGGTGTCCTTTTTGTTACATGAAATACAATTTTACTAGTGATCCATTTACCCTTACCAGCGAAATCCACATAAACAAAATTGAAAGCATTGTTGCTGGACCTACTAATGGGTGGTAGCCTAGTGGGTAAAACACTCACATATGAACCAGAAGACCCAGGTTCAAATGCCACTTACTGCCATTGTGTCCCATGACACTTAACCCTTAGTTGCTCCAGGGAGACTGTCCCTGTAACTACTGATTGTAAGTTGCTCTGGATAAGGGCGTCTGATAAATGCTGTAAATCTAAATGTAAATGACAATGTCTACTGCACAGATTCTGATTTCTGGAGAATAACAGGGATTAGCTATCTCAATGTCCATCCAAATAAAGCAATAAATTATGATGCTACACCCTTATAGGGGAAATGACTAGCATGCTCTTATGGAGACTCGCTCACTATGTGCTCTCTGCTGCAGAAACCCAGCAATCTCAGTGAGGAATGTGTCTTCATTGAGAAAATCCTGGAAAACAACTACACAGCACTGATGTCAGCTCGCTATGACGGCTGGTACGTGGGCTTCACGAAGAAGGGGCGACCACGCCGGGGCCCCCAGACTCGGCCCAACCAGCAGGATGTCCACTTCATGAAGCGATACCCACCCTGGCAAGAGCCCCCCGATGCGGTCACCTGCCGATTTACAACAGTTAACAAGAAAAGCAAGAGGGGTGGTGTGAGCAGCCGTAGCTAGGGTTTATAAGCCAAAAAAAAGGGGTGTGGGGGAGACTAAGAGACTACATTTAACTTTCAAAAGAGATCAGGATGATTGAGGTGGACAGGGTGAGGAAGTTGTGTTTTCCCTTTCACGCTCTCCAAAGACCTCTGGACCTGTGACCAGTTTCTGACTCCTGTCTGAAACCAAAAAGCTCTGGACCAAAGACCACAGTCAAGAACTAAGCACTCCAAGACAGTCCCGTGGACCATGTCTTAACACTTATAAAAAAAAGGCACTTCGGAAAGAAGTCTTAAAAACACCAAATAAGGGAGAAATGGAATGAGAAATTATACCAAGAGCAGACCGCTGGACAACTGTGTTCAGTTAAAGAAAGAAAATCACACATACACACACAGGCACATCCAGCAGGCTTAGTGAAGACAAATGAGCTACATAGCCTGTAATAAACCACAAGACAGTGGACCATTATGTCCACAAATGAAGACATATCAACTTATTCTTTCTGCTGAAGGCTGAAATGTTGCTCACAATTGGCCAAACCCAAAAATTGTCCAGCGTTAGACACCGTTATGACACCGGAACCACTGTTCCTCCTATTCAAAATAAATAAAATACTGCTGTTATACAGTGAAATGCCTAAGTCTTATAGATAACACTTGGGCACCGAAGATGAATATTCTATTAAATTGTAAACATTATTAAAGTTATTTATTTTACAAATGTGTCTGTCTTACTTATTAGCACTGAGCAAAGCGTACAAAAAAATGTTGTTGGTGGAATTTGCGACGTGGTAGTAGCCTAGTGGGTAAAACATTCGCATATGAACCAGAAGGCCACAAAGTCACAGGTTCGAGCTCCACTTGCTACCATTGTGACCTCAAATAAGACACTTCGCCCTGAGTTTAACCAGGGACAGACATGTAAAATTGAGGGCAACAAAATTGCCAATTAGCTCACCCTGATATGACCTCTACTGTTAGCCCAAGGCGTTTCAAGAGACAGTTTAAACCAGGGGTCACCAACCCTGGGCCTGAAGGACACTGGTCATGCACAGCTTAGCTCTTTTCATGTTCCATCACACCTGATTTCACTGAGGAACAGGGTGGCAACAAGCGGAGAGGTTCAGGAATCAGGCGTGATAAAAGACCCAAAAATGTGCCCTAGCATTAGTGACGCACTGAACTGATGCTCTACAGGTCGCAGAACAGTTCGACAAACAATTTCTAGGACCAAATGGAGGAAGACAGATGTATGGCAAAAGGTTGACAGGTCAGTGTGTGTGTGTGTGTGTGTGTGTAAGACAGAGTGCTGCAGGTTTGGGCAGTCTGGCATCTTCTTTTCCACTGCATTCCTGATCACACTCTCTGGGCACCAACATTCTCTCACTGTCTGCAGACCAACTTTGATCCTCCCTTTTGAGCACAGTGCATCCCCCTTCACTGCCTGTCAGACAGGCACGGTCTCTTGAACTAACACACACACACACACACACACACACACACACACACACACACACACACACACTCCCATTTCATTCAGAAATTGGATCCTATTGCCCTCTTTTCCTCCCGGCTGTCTACAAATTCTTCTCATAACATTAAAAGATAAATGTTCCAATAAGCCCACTAACCTCAACAGAACTGACACGCTAATGGGACACCGCAAAACATGCCCTTCAAAAACAACAAGTCCCACCCTTCATCCAACATCTTTCCACTCTCGCCACGTTCTAATCGTCTTTTCAATTTCACTCACCCATTTTGGCCCAAAAAAAAAGGGGAGTCAATTTTAATCAGATGCCGAGATGTGGGGTTTGAGAAAAATGACATGTTTTCCACCTAAAGCCTATTACAGTCCAGTTCTTAAGACTTTAATACATACACACAGAAAAAAGGTCCGGTTTCTAAAGACAAGACTCCTGAACAGCTGGCCCAGATGAAGACTAATGGAAAAACTGGAGAGTTTACTGTTAATTCAGCTGATTAAAGTTTACAGGAGCAGGGAACATCACGGAGGCCTGCACACTTCCAGTACAAGTAGTTCATATAGACTACGAGTGGAACCAGCAAGAGGGGGCTATTTCTATGCCAGTCATTACAAAAGCACACATGCACACTCAAAAATGCATTCGAGACAGTAGACTGATCAGTGCAAATCAAATGCACTCTACAAAACCAAAAGCTTGGGCCAACCCTCAGATTGAGATTAAAAACGCCTTAAAATATGTTGTTTTTACAAAAATCTAGTAATACCGATTAATAGTGTATATAAAATTGGATGAGAAATAAGGTTCTCCAGAACCCAGATGCTGAGACCAGATACACACAACTGAAAACTGCAAAACACTGACATCATTCAGCCAATGAAAAAGGAGGTGCATGAACAAGCTGTGTTTGGGGGAGAAAAAAAATGGCACAGAGGAAGCTTTTTTTACACTCCTTCACAGTCAAGTTACTTTATTCTTAATAATAATAATAATAATAATAATAATGTTTTTTTCTTTTTAAAAAATCATTTCAATATACAACACCATTTTAGACCAGACAGTTTGGTTGACAACTAAATTCTGCTCAATTAGGGGATCATTCAAAACCTAGACAAGCAGACTTCAAAATGAAGACAGAGATGAAATAAAAACAGGAAAAAGAAACAAAGTACAAGCGGGTGAAAGATGAGACAGACATCGCAGGACATGGGTCTGAAGGTGAGAACAACAGTTAGTACAATATCACAAAAAGCAAAATTTTCCTAAATAAAAAAAAGAATAGAAAAAAAAAAAAATAAAAAAAAATAGGTACGAAAAAACAAAAACAGGAAATAAGAGGTCACTAGCACACACTACAGTCCAACCATTCATTCATGCAGTTACAGTCCTCAAGGTAAGAAATGCACTCTTGGGCTTTCTCTCTTCCTCCAGTTCAACTTTTTTTCCCCCCCTCTTTTTCCTCATAGTCTTCGTTTCTTTTTTCTTCTTCCGGCAGATACACAAAACTAATCAACTGCTACAGAGTCTTGCAGGCCAAGATGGGCAGGGCAGGAACCGGTTGAAGGGGATGGGCAGTGTCCCAGTCTCCCCTCCAATCGTTGGCATCGCTGATCAGAGGAGGGAAGAGCAGCATCAAGTCCCTCCCACGGTTGTCTTCCCCTCCTCTCACTCTGTTGTCCATCCGTCCTCCTGTCTTCTTGTTTTGCACTTGCAGAAGGCTGCACTCAGGGTGAGTGCTGCGAAGGACTGCCCTGTGAGGGAGGGAGAGGCTGTGTAGGTGTGTATGTCTATCTGTGTGTGCATTTCGCCCCTCAACAGCAGAGGAGGAATTGCCGGATGGTGGAGAGATGGTAGAGTTGGACCGGTGTGGAGGGTCAGGGAGATTCGTTCCTCAACTTTTGATCCTGGCACACTGACACGAATACACCTGGCTGTCAGGACAGTCCCAACAGGCATTCACACACACACACACACACATTTGCACACTCAGACACACACACACACCACAGTCCACCAGGTCTACCCTGAAATAACAGAAAAAGAGGGGAAAGAATTAATCAATTTTAAAAACCAAAAAATTACAATATGTATTCATAAACTGGGTGAAAAACAGTGTGTTACCTGCTATCTAGAGATGTATGTATACGTGCGGGAGGGTGATCGGCCCTCTGTTTGTCCATTAGTTGACACATTGAGAAAATCCCATATGAGGATTGTGTCATCATGAGAACTGCTGATGATTTGGAATTCGTCAAACTGCAGCCTGAAGACTCTGCCAGAGTGCTCCTGAGGGGGAGGTGGAGGAGGGGGAAAAAAGCGTGAGAAAAGCATGCTTTATTCATGCTTCATGAGTAAAGTTCAAATAATCCTAATCATACCATACAATTCCATTTAATTCTGTAACTAATGGGTTGAGAGCAGAGTTCTGCTGGTGTCAGGCTGACTAATGTACTCACCACTAGAGTGCGCAGACAGAGAGTACTGGCAGGGGCACGGGGGTCCAGGGCTGCCTGTAGGTCCCACACTTTGATTTTACTGAAGTAGAAAAACGGAAGGCAATATAAACAACGGATATGGTTGTGATATGAAAAACAGATTCATAAGTGGAGTAGGAATGATCAAAATGATGATCGAAGTCAATAATTAAGAGAAGCTAGCAAAAAATTATAATAATAATAATAATATCAATGGGACCACAGACACCACCCTCAACATTCAAACAAAAAGGAGATTATGAGGGATGGACATGGTAATGCTCAAAGAGTAGCAGATTAACATACAATAGGGTCACAATGATATTAACAATGGCACATTGTTTATCAGATTTCTTGACCAAAACCAGAAAAAAAAAAAAACACGCTTTGCAAAGAACCAGAAGCACGTATGTTGGCTTCATAAAAATTCAGACCAAGTCATCCATCGGGGTCAGCACAATTTCAGCGGTTTAAATGTGAAGTCACGGTCAGACGTGTGGGAGAGGGGAGGAAAGGAGGAATATCAAAAACCACACTGCTCACCCGTCATAGGCTCCACTAACGATCCTCTTGTTATCAAACCGAATGCATCGAACCAGCTCCTCGTGACCTTCCAACACCCGCAAACAAGCTCCACACTCAATATCCCACAACCTAGACAGGAAAACAAAAGGTGTTCAAAGCTGTGCTTTAAACCGCAATATATACATAAACCAAAACCCATGTTGCTCTTTCAAAATTTCATATCAACAAAACAAGTAGAAAACAGAAATATCACTTCTTCGAAATGTAATACAAGAATTCATTTAATAGATGTGAAGCCTTATGCATGCTTTTTGAACATTATCACAGCAGCACACAGATGCGATGCATCCTTTCCAGAACTATCCAATCCCTCGCACCATACCTGATATGTCTTGTTTAAAAATATATATATATAATAAATCAATAGGTTGAAGCTTTATGTAGCTAGCTAAAATCACTTACATTTATATATTTGAAGGTCTTCTTGTAATCCAAGGGTGGGCCAAGATGTCTGCCCACTCCCCAAATAAACAGCGAATGTACAAACATCAAAAGAAGAAGATATCCTCACACACACACCTGATAGTGTTGTCAGACGACCCACTGACCACCAGTCGGTCCCTATACTGCAGACAGGCGATTCCGCGCTTGTGGCCGTTCAGTGTGCGTACAAACTCACATGTGCTGGTGCTCCACACCTACAGACCAGAAAAACGATCAGATCATGACACTGTGCAGAAATAATGACACGGAGCATCTTCCTCAACAGCCTGAAGGGGGCGTTTACATCCCCAAACACATGCACGCTCAGACACACATGGACACAGGGAGCGTTCCCCTGTCCGCTCTCCCTCATTACTTGGGGAATGTTTTTGGAGGCTGGAGCACAGAGCTGCGGGAGACAGCTATGGAAGTCTTTTTTTTTTTTTCCTTCACCACGTCCCATTAAGCGAAATGCCTTGGCACGTCTCCCAGGGCGATGGGTGGGCTAGCAAGGGTCTCTTTGTTCCTGGAATCCTGACTGACCACAAATCCAGTGTCTGGACTAGCAAGAGGCTGTGAGCGGTGCGGAGTGCTCAAGATGAGGGGGGGGGGATACGAGAGCTAGAGTCTTCAGGGGGTTGAGACAATGTCCAACTGGGCCCTCTGCTGGCCACCCCGCTTAAACACCACTGAGGCGAGCTCGGACCCTTCAGCTACGTAACAGACTACAGCAGATTCAAATTACGTCAGTAACCCAAACAATTTCTACACAGAACTCTCTTTTGTGACTGGTTCTATTTAGAAATCTAAAACCTATTTTATAATAAAAATCTAGCTGCCAACAGGCATTTTCTGATTGGACTTAACCAAACAAATACGGGTGGAAATCGAATAGCCTGTTAAAAAGTACAACCAACACAACTGAGAGTTTGTTTGAAGATGAAAAAACATACATGCAAAAGCCCACAGCATTTGAACTAAAATTATTAACATAGTTGACAGAACTTCCAGAACACACTCCAGTTTAATCAAAGAAACCACATTACACGATTACATAGCAGTCACATACTAAACGTTCTTAAAAATACATTACAAAAAATGTATACGAGAAGGATCCCGGACAACACATTAAATATATTACGCATAAAAACAAACACTGACCTTTATAGTGCGGTCACCAGAGGCTGACACAATGTACTTGTCATCAAAGTCGACGACATTTACAGCAGCACGGTGGCCAACAAGTACCCGGCGGAGACTGATGTCTGTGGGAGATGCCATGTCCCATACAGCAATGGAACGGTCCTTCGAACAGGTCACCATGAGACCATTACAGAAGCGAAGGTGCAGCACAGCCTCATTGTGGTGGATCAATGTGTTCAACACCTCACCAGAGTTAACGTCCCAAACCCTAAAAGACAGAGTGTCACTCACATTTAAACAGTATGCAATTACAACAAAGTAACCTGGGGAGAAACTGAACTGAAAAAGAGAAGGGGAACGAGAAAAGCAACGTGCAAGAGCTCTGACCTGACAGTAGAGTCTGAAGATCCGGTGACTATGACCCTCTCATCATACTGCAAACACAGCACTGAGCCTGTGTGTCCTGTTAGAATCTTCAGACATTCTAGAGACTGCTTATCCCAAATCTGAGAATATACACACACACACACACACACACACACACACACACACACACACACACACACACACACACACACACACACACACACACACACACACTGCTTATGGGAAAAAGAAAATAAATCCTACAAATAGTCAAATGAAAAAAAAAAAAAAAAACATGCAGTACAATGTAGTTCTTGTGAGCTCTTCAACAAACAAAACACTACACACCTTGATGGAATTGTCTCTGAGGCCACTAATTATCTTGTCGTCATCATACTGCAGGCAGTAAACACCCTTGCTGTTCTCTGAGCGACACTGGATCCTCTGCAGGTTGTGTCGCCCACACCTCCAGTTGGCTTCAATTGTCTGCAGGAAGAGGAGAGGCCGTTAAAACATCTTATGCATGTTAAAGGGAATCATTACAGAATGTTCTATTCTCCCACGTATGAATAACCAATTGCAAAAACTGGTAAGTTTATAAGTACGTTGAGGTGTGGTGGTAGCCAAGTGGGTAACCCTTATAAATACCATCAATAGAAATACTGTTTCTCAACTGGTCATTATGTATTTAGGGTGGTAGTAGCCTAGTGGGTAAGACACTCGCCTGTGAACCAGGAGACCCAGGTTCAAATCCCACTTACTACCATTGTGTCCCTGAGCAAGACACTTAACCCTAGGTGTCTCCCGGAGGGGGACTGTCCCCTGTAACTACTGATTGTAAGTCACTCTGGATAAGGGCGTCTGATAAATAATGTAAATGTATTTACAGTTACAGAAACATTCATTTCTCAATCTATTGCTCATATCTGAATCAATTCCAGTTGCTAAATGTTTATTAGCTGTGATTTCTATAAAATTGAATAGAAGTGTTAAAGATGTATAGATGTGTGAAAGTGCCAAAAATAATGGAGATGGAAAAACTTTTCTATTTTTCTAAAGCAGTTATTTTTGCTGTACATGTGTGCGACAAACTAAGTCAAACTGCATCCACTAGAGGGTGACATTGAGCCACTGCAACTTTACACCATTTGTTATCTTCAAATACCTTGCACCCCTCCTGAATGAATGCTAAATCAAATCATTTCTCAGCAGAAATATTTCTTAAACCTCCAGTCAAACTGCTTTTCCCAAAAACTGCCTGTGACCAGACATAGCATCACCCTCCTGTCCCCAGCAACAAAATCCCAACTAGGTGAAAAGAGTGGTCGTTTTCAATACTCAGCGCAGCCGATTATCCAAATAATTGGCTGCTGAGACGGTAACCTTCAACTAATACAGAATACCAGGAAAGGTTTCACTAGCTTGTCAATGAGTTACTCTGCTCCATCAAAACTACATACACAAGTCAAACCGGATGGGTGAGGTGATTGGCTGATTGGAGCACTTTCACCTACCTCAATGTCCTGGATTATTTTAGGGTACAGAGAGCGGTAGTACGAGTTGGGTGGGACCTCTGTTGTTCGATTCTTGAACAGGTACTTCTCCCTGGAAAAGAAAAGAATATTTTCACCTTATCAACAGCAATTTTTAATAACAATATGGATATCAATAAACTGTCACACTTAGTTTAATGCAAGCAGTGGTTGATTTATAAACTAGAGGACAGGAAATATGGTTTCACAATGACATCACACACTCGACGAAGAGCTTGACTTCCTGATCTGCCAAAATCTCAACACAAAGAAGTCCTAGTCCTATTAGCAGCACCATTTTTCCCCCCTTTGCATTCCTGTTGTTGGAAGTAAATTGACCTCCAAAACAACAACTTTATAAAATTATAACGTACAAAACTATGAAAACTGGTAAGGACTGTAAATAATTAGCACGCCACAAAACATAGCATTAACAGTATGGCCACAAATGAAATAGGAATAGATATTTCCACTTTGAGCCATCTGTCCACAAAGTTTTTTCCCCCCCACGTTCTCTCTCCAAATGAAGCATTACGTAAGCGGCAATAGCTTGTTACATCACTTTACATAATGTCAGTTATACACGCGCAGTAGTGAATTTACTCACCACTGGTGCCTCTCAGACAGGCCCTTCCAGAGCGGATCGGTGCGGACCATGCGCTCAATCAATTTCTTCCAGAGCATGCCCTCCGAGATGACACGCTGCCACTCCTTACACACCAGCTCAGCAGAGCACAGTGACCGCGCGTCCAGGAAGGACAGGATGTTCTCTGCTATGTGGTCAAGACCCCGAGCTGCACACATGAAAGATGGGAATGGGATTTAGTTGTCAACTCTGCCATGAACAGAGGTGCAAGAACCACATCACACCTGTGAAACTGCACTGACCCTGTGAGTGAGAATAAATATATTAGCTTTGATGATAAAGGAGCAGCTGGGTGTAAATGTGCATCTGTGCCACCAAAGCAGCAGTCATTGGGCGAATTTACAGGATAAATGACAAATTCCTGAATTGGTCTCCTTGTGTCGTCAGAAAGACCAGGTGTATTTAGGGTATTAGTAAGTAAATAGGGTATTTAGTGCATCCACATGTTTGCTCTGATATTAGACATATCCAATGGCTACAGTGCTTGCAGCAAGAGGCCTGAAAACTAAGCTTTAAATAAAAATAAAAATACCTAGGCTGCGAGTACTGTTGCATGCCAAGAACCAAGGCCATGCAAGCCAGAAACAGAGCAATACTGTATGTTTACTGACAATCATTTATAAACACTCGGTAAGTAAGAGTGTAGCTGCAAATAATGAGAAGAAAAAAATAAAAGAAAATAAAACACAATATTCTTATGGGCAGCAGGAGGGACTGTCCAAACACAGGAAACTGAGAATTTTACGACACAGGAGCAGATACACATCAATGCATTCGAAATTAATGCTTTAAAGTAAATATCTTTGAACTGTTGTTGGGCTAATGTGGGGTCACTAGAACAACATTGGGCATCCTCAGACTTTACATGAACAGATGTCAGCATCGGAGCTTTCTGAAGCTTGAAAAAGTGAAACTCCTCTATGGATGCTAGTTTGTCACTTAATTGTTATTTGTAAGCCACATTTTTGGTGGAAAAAAATAAATAAAAAATTTGGAGGAGCCCGGTAATTTACAGCTCTCATGCACTCCACATACTCAAACCCATGCTAGTCAATGTCATGTATAAACATCATCTTTCTTTATTTAATATATGTAAATCCTGACCTGACACTAGCAAACAACTGGCCAAAAACTGATTATGGTCCACACAAAGAAAATGTACTGCATAGTAGTTGCATTGTAAAATATTGATCAATAGACATGGCAATACACCCACTCAGCTACAACGTCATGAACACCCTGAAAGTACATTTTCAACAGTCTTGCATTGTGCCTCTGGACCTTCAATAAACAAATATTTATGGATCCATTGTAACACCTGGCAACAACAAAAGGATTAGTCAAATGTCAAGGTTTGGTATTGTGGGTGTGAGTGGGTGATACCTGGCAACGCAGTGATGAAATCCCTCTGGAGCATGGGTTTGAGGTAGGAGTTGATGTGGCCGTGCTGGTAGTGACACATGCGTGAGATCAGGTGCTCCACAAACTCCACCTGGTCAGCTTCTGACCACTGGTCAAACAGCTGGATGCACACGTCTTTCTCCTTCTCGTAATTGCCCTCAGACGGCCGCTTCCTTGAGCCAGTCAGAGGACCGTTACTGATCTGAGGTCAGATATGAAACACAAAGGGCACAAGTAATCAAATCATCCTGATTACAACTCCCACTCTTTTAAAAGAAACCCTGCCCTATGACATACATTTCTGACCCTGTTTAAGGGATCTCAATGAATGGCATTCAATACGCACCCTTGAACCTGCAGTCTTCTGGTTCATAGGCGAGCCTGTTACCCACTAGGCTATTACCACCCATTAAATGTTGCATTAAATGCAGTGCCACTGTGTCTCATACAAACACCGTGTTTGATATTAGCTTGCATTGTACCTGAGTACAGCCACAATATGTTGAAAAATACCCTCTCATGGAAGCAAAAACCACAAAAATCCAGTGCAATTATACTGTACTCTATCCACTGCTGCCTGAGGTAAAAGAACACATTCAATAATAAAAGAAAGACTCCTCATGATTAGATAGCAGTGGAATGGCATGTCTGAATCACAAAACGGATGTCTCAACTGTTACAAAAGTAATGGAAGCGTCCAATGTCCTGGTGCGTAATAAAAAATATGTTCACGTGCACAAAGCAAACGTGTAATTTTACGTTCAGCATATGTACGTGTTTTCTTTTAAGGGCCCGTGAGCAAGTACTTTTTGTATGTTAAAGTGGGCAGGCTGGCACCACATCTCAGTGGAGGGGCACTTTCGGTGCTGGCTCGACAACTCCAGTGCCCAGATTTGGAGCTGAGAATCTCAGGTTCCCCCAGGTAGAGGTTTCTGCTGTGCAGCCCTATCACACTACAGCTACCTCATGATATTTTCTGCAGTTGTCATCACGATGAAGATCATAAACAGAACCTTCAAAAACAAATGTTTGTCCATTGTCTACTTCTGAGCATGGCTCAAAAATAAAGGGGCTTTAATATTACTCTAAATTGTAAAAGGTATAAAGTATAGGAATTTTCTTCAAACTAATGCACCCACCTTAAACACCGTGGTCGTCTTAGGGGAGAGATCTGTTGTCTGAGAGTCCATGACGGAGGTGTTCTGAAGATTAGAAAATAAATAAATAAACAGGAGAATCTCGGCTAAAGGACCGGTCGCACGGCAACCGCGGTACGCATCAGGTGTCTCGGTTTGTCGCGTGGGGCACAGACGAACAACCTTTACAGCCCCTGCCAACCTTGCCAGTCAAAGGAGTCGTTCGGTAACGGAGCGCGGCGTCGCGACACACCCGAGCCCCGCCCCCTTGGCTGGCGCAGCAGCTCGGCCGACCCTGACCCGCCTCAGTCATTCCCCAACACGGGCCCAACCCATGCCAGGAACAAGCCCCTCCCCACCCCAGTCAAACGACGCCTCATTAGTTCACCGTCGTGACAAATCAAGGGCAAATTCAGCCCGGAAGGCTGCGTACAAATAACGGATATTGACATCTTTGGACTGGGGAGCAGTCTGCGGAACAAAGCCTGTCATTTCAGGTCTGCCTCCCGCCGTGCTCTCTTCTTCCTTACAGGCCAGAGCAATTCGTCTCGGAGAACGATAAATAAATAAATAAAAAAAATGTATAATAATGCCCCGAGATCTACTACAACGCCTGGAGCTGCAGACAAAAGCCCTCCCCAGCAGATCTCGGGAGATCCTGCCGCACCTTGAGACAGAAGCGGTCACCAAAAGCGCCCCTACGGCCACCCCCTTCCCCCCCCCTGCCCTGGAACTGTATCCATGGCAACAGGAAGCAAGAGACACCTGGACTGTGGTGCAGCTCGCGATTTGTCCTCACTAGTTTTAAGGGCGTGTGCATGCGTGTAGGCCATCGAAGGACCCGCCACCTATTGCGCGACAGCGAGGAGGAAAACGTAAGCAGAACTGAAACGCCATTAAAACAAACGTTGTGCAACATTATTATTTTTATTTATTTATGTATTTATTTATTGGGGGGTCGATGCGTAAAGTTTCGCATGCAAGCGCCTGGCCCAATTAACGAATCAAGACTTTCCTGTCACAGAGGACACCGATATTTCCACTTTATGTCAGCAAACGCCGAATGAAATGTCCATTGTGAGAGTTGCCCGATCTTGAGCTATTCGGCCCAGGGCACCAGCTGTCCCTTCACAACGGATCCCTCCGCGCCGCCTGAACGCCGCCTGAACACCGCGTACCCCGCATTCGAGGCCCACCGACAGCGGAGGGCTGATGGCGCAGCGACGCCGCAGTGAGAGCAGGTCCGCCGCCTGCCGACGGGGCTACGGCGCTGCCGGGCTAGCGGCAAGCCCGGGCGGTCGGGCTCGATGTCGCGGCCCTTACACACCCGAGAGGACTCGGTATAAAAAAAATAAAATAAAACAGCAGTTGACGCGGTGACACCGGGCACCTGAATGGAAGTACGCGGGCAGGTAGGCGGCCAGCGGGCGGATGGAAAACCAGGCCCTCAGTCCGGGGCTCTGACTAGCCTGCTAGCTAATTGTCTCCCTCCCTCACCCTTCCTTTCTGTCCTCTCCTGGCGATGTTACTCGAGCGCAGCCTCCAGCGCCGGGACCCTTCGACGCGTCCGCTAAGCCTTTGGGACGCGAAGCGAGTCTTAGAAAAGCCCAGCGGACTCACCATTAGCTCCAGCGTTTTGTCCTCCATCTCCGGCTCCATATTGTTGTTCCCCGAAACTCGCAGCAGAAATGGAAGCCCTGCCCTGCGTCGGCGGCCCGCAGCAGCCCGGTTGACGTCACCGCGTACGGCAAGCGGCGAGGCGTGGCTCGCTTACGCACGGCCACTCCTGGTTGGGCCGCTAAGGACAATGAGGGCGTTCTCCTCGTTGTAACGGCGCAATTGATTGGACGAGGCCTGCTGCTAAGGCGAAGACCGAGGTTATCGCCAATGATTCGCGCTTTTGGTGAAAAACGCGACGATATCGACGAGCCGGAACTTTATACGCATCGGTCCACATGGCAAGGTCTGAGCCTAAAATCCATTACAGGAATTAACCCTCATCCACAAAAACACACTATATGTGACATTCATTTTGAAACATTAACATTCACATTTACAGCATTTATCAGACGCCCTTATCCAATCAGTAGTTACAGGGACAGTCCCAATCCCCCCCCCCCCCCCCCCCCCCCCCCCCCCCCGCAGCAATTTAGGGTTAAGTTTCTTGCTCAGGGACACAATGGTAGTAAGTGGGATTTGAACCTGGGTCCTCTGGTTCATCGACGAGTTTGTTACCCACTAGGCTACTACCATTAAGTCACATAAAAGGTCAAACATGCAAATAATTAATTTTTAATTGTTCGTGGCCACAAATGCTTCTTACAAAATTGTGAAGAACAATATGTTAGACATGGTGGGGGGGCAAAAGAGAAAAGGGCAACACCGAAATGTTCACATTGCTTTTCTCAAAAGAGAAAAGGGCAACACCGAAATGTTCACATTGCTGGGTAATGGAGATATGAAGGTTTACAATCGCACTGCGATACAAAATTTTGAAAAGCCTATGAGCACACCAGGCCTCCTAACCCACCCCCCAGCCTCACGGAACAATTTCCTCTGAGGACTCCTTCATAATGATAAAGCTGGGAAGGACAAGCCTTAAAAAAAAAAAAAAAAGACGAATACAGCTACAAACAGAGTGCACCTGCAATTCAAACTTTTTGCCCTGCATAGTCAAGTTATGGGTCACAAAACACACACAAAATCAAGGTTCAGAGGCTCATCACAGTTCCTTAGAAAACTGATTAAAGCACCCCCCCACAAAAAAAACAATGGACAAAGTTTTCCTAGAGAACACTCAAAAGAGCTTTTGTGTCCTCACATCACTTAAACACAGGGACATCCAGACCTTTCTCCCTGCAACCTCAGGGGATATATGGAGCCAGCAAGATGCAGTGTTATGGGGATGGGGGGGGGGTAAAGAGGAAAGCTGAAATGGGGTTTGAACAAAAAGGAGAGGACAGTGTGTCTATCACAGTGTCAGCAGCAAAAAAAAATATTTAAAAAAATATTTAATGAATAACAGATGATGACATAGGAGGCATGGGACCATTTGTTGTTTGTGTTAAGCAGTACAGATTTAATTTTGATTTCCTGCTTTCTACAGAAATCCAGTTTAAAAAAAAGGAAATAAAATACAACAGGAGCAGATGCCAGTAAAAAAGAAGGGGGCAAAGGAAGTGAAGGGTTAAAGAAGTTGAGCATTTTTTCCCCTCACATTTTATATAGCCTATCAGAGCATCTGGGAAAGTTGAGCCAGGCATGGCATGTCCTTGCTCTCGCGTCGACACATTTACGTAGAGTGGAGACAAGCGAAATCCCGACGAGTCCAGACCAGACAGAAGATGGAGTCACTGTGTGTGTGTGTTGAATCTTTTTTGTGTTACATAGTCAGGGATACTTTTATGAAACATCTCTTTGACACGCTTGTTCTCCTTCTTGCTGATACATTCTCAATCCCACACACTGTCACTCTGGGTGAGGAAGAAACCTTACATGTCATTTTTTTTTTTTCTCCTGCATGATTTTCCTGCATGATTCCAGACTACCTAGTAGTCATCCAAGTCGAAGATCTCATCGTCATCTCCCTGATATTCCATTCCCTGGAAATCCACTCTGTATCGCAAAATCCCTAATAAGCAAAAACAAATGAATGAATAAAGAGGACTAAAGAATGACAATCAAAATGCGAACAATTACATGGAAAGGCATACTTATAGCATAGCATACAATATAAACCTTACCCCCGATTCCACCAAAGCCTTTAACAAACTGTGATCCCTCTTGGCTCTTGTCAGTAACGATTTCCAGCGTGGCTCCGAACTTCTTATAATTGTTGGCAAACCACTCCAACAACGGCATGCTCTCAATCAGCTCATGTTCTTGTCCTGTCTGCAGATAAAAGTGAATCACAAAATTAGGATTATTATACTTTATAGTTCTGTCTTCTTTTTTTTTTTAAATTGAGACATTCAGCCGAATGTGTTTAAAACCAGCTATTATGAAGCACTTTGTTCAACAAGATACCAGAGAATCTACACTTTAAAAAATAAGCTAAGCTTAGGTTTAGATTGTTTTAGTGTCAATATGCTCAATGCACTGCATGTCTGCTGCATTTGAACACAGACATTTAGATGCAGTCCACTGAACTGTTACATTTTTCAGCAGCTAGTTGAAAGTTCATGCATATATTTAAGATGCACATGACAGACATCAAGAGTGAAGCTGCCCTGGCACTGCATGGTTGGGGGCTGGGCACTACAGAGAGGTTCGGGTTAACTTGGATTCAGTCTGACATTTAATTTCCTTTGTTCCACTGCAGGCATCAATATTGTATAATGTAACTTTAATAAAAATTGTCCCAGTTGAGACTCTGCTTCTTTTAATTCTGTGTGATGCAAAAAATATTGAGCCCCAACACCCCCCGGACTCATAAAGGTATTCTGTGTTTAAATCACCTCCTTGTCTGTAAAGTGGGATTTGTCCTTCTCCTGCTCAGGAGTCAAATACAGAGTCTTTTCATCTGAAAGAGAGACCGACAGAATCAAAGCAAGCTTTCGTCAAGTGGGGGGAGAAAAAAAAAAAAAATACAGTCAGAATACAGTTCTGGTGTGTGTTATGTACCATTTTCTGATGCACTGCCCTCAGCTCCATGGCAACGCAGAACGTATCGCATCGTGTCCAGGTTCTCATAGACAATAAGGATCTCCACAGCACCCATCTCCAAGGCCTTTAGCGTGTCCTCCACACCAAAGCAGTACTTGCCTGTATCCTGACTAATCTCGTCAAAGTATCTTCCTAAAACCAGAGGTACAAATAGCAAAGGATGCGGCTGTTGACTGGGTGGGGGTGTTTGGGTATTTTTGGAATAAAAAATAAAAAAAATGATCAAAACATTTCTTGATATTCAATAGTAGTGTTTTTTTTAATCTCTTATTGGTTAATACAGAGGGGTGGATTTACAAGACCCTGTTACAAGGAAGAAAATCTTGGATATCCTTGTAAATAAATATACCCTTTTAGATGGTTATTACAGGTTTATAGACATCAGGAAGTAATTGAGAATCCACTGACCTCCTATCATTATGTTCTATGGCACAAAGCCACAGTGTTTTCAGTGGCATACCTGCAGCTTTGGTCATTTGACATTAATGATTACAATGAGCATTTTGTTAGTGAACAGTGACAGTGCTGACATCAGATCTAACACCATAATTCAAAAAACGCCTTTTATTTCATTTCAGCAGTTTTTAATTCCAAAACTTCCTTTTTTTTTTTAAGTCATCCTTTTATTTTAAAATGCCGTTTTTCCCTAGTGGACGATTTCTTTAATAATGCGACTTTTCAGCAGAATGACTTCGGACTGGCATGAACGTTCAGTTCTGCTTATTTTAACAGAATACATATCAGTGGTTCTCAACTTCTTTCTCTGAAGTGTCCAAGATGAGCCAGGACCCCTTTAAAGGAGTACATATACACACACACGACTGTTACACCTCGCAATGTACAGCTTTTTAAAAGCCTGTCTTTCTTTGCGTGCGCTACAAGCACTAGGAGAAAGGAAATGTGTGGGTTTAAAAATAAATAATCGGCTTGCCATTTTCACATCTTTCCTGCAATAATTATAAAGAACACCTTAAAACTGCAGCTGATTTACATTTGATAAAAAAAAAATTGTTTAATGAAACAACATGCAAAACACTTTACCAAACACGGAAACAAATTTACAAGCCGCAAATCATATGGAAAGGATAGGAGCTATGGACCGGAAGTTCATTTACCGCATAAGCTGGACTCAACCAGGCCTATATAGCCTACAGGAATATATCAGAGTTTTGATGAGCCTATCGGGAATGTTGTTGGGCTTTTAAAAAATGTAATGTTTACAAAACTAATTTTGGTAACCTTAGCTCAGATGAAATTGTGAGGACAATTTATTTCATTAGGTCATTTCTATTTATTTAATTAAGTGCTATCATACCTATTAGTTTCTTTTCTTGGATGAACTTGACATTGGACAGGACCTCCGCAGACAGCTCGATGGCCTGGTTGAAGCCATTTTCTCCTCCATATGAAATGTCTACCAGCTTCAGCACCTTTGCTTGTAACCTCTTAAAAGTGAACAGAAGACAGAATTGAAAATGTTTAAGGGAATGAAGAGACATAAAAGTATAAAAAAAAATTGTGAAACACTGCAGCACAGCACACAGTGAGACAACAAATATGTCCTCTGCATTTAACACATCACCCTTAATGAGCAGTGGGCAGCCATGAAAGTTGCCCAAGGAGCAGTGTGTGGGGATGGTGCTTTACTCAGTGGCACCTTGGCAGGTCAGGATATGAACCAGCAACCTTCTGATTACAGGTCCGCTTCCTTCCCCGCTATGCTACCACTTATTTAAGTTTTTGAAGGCCACCTACCGGATCAAACATGTCCGACTGGCTAAGTTCAGTCTTGAAATCAGCAGATCCAGCTAGCACCAAGCCAGCAACATTAACTTTATCATTGGACACAAAAAGCTGGACCGCTGTCTCCGCCACCTTGCGAACATAGTTGTGTCTCTTCTCCATTCTCAAGCGAGCAAAACGCAAAGCAGATTGACCTCCTCTACCTGAGGAAAAAGGATACAAAATACGTTTTGGATTCCGGAAGGTTCTACCTACTAAATATTGTATAGGTAGAAATAATTCTATACTGAGGCATGGACTCTACAACACCTCTCTGTGTCCTATGCCATATGGCAGCAAGTCGTTACCAGCAAATCATACAGAATAGAAGGTGGGTTTTGCAACGAATGCCTCATACAGCAGGTAAAATAAGAGTGGGTCAAAACCACACCTGAGCAATGTATGCATGTAATTTGTTCCATTCAAGGAGAATCCTGAAGCCGTTATCACCAACAAAAGCTTATGTACAAAACATTACATATATCGTGTTCAAAACTTATTCTTTTGTCATTTATTACACAACTTAATTTATGACCATCTGTGGTTTGAATTTCTTTGCATGTGTGGATTAAGGGGTTTATTCTAAACACTGAATTTCATTTCATTTGACCTTCAGAAATAGATTTACGTGCTCAATACTTATTTTCTCTGCTTTATGCCTCAGTTACCTGGGCACACAAACATTACTAAAGCACATGGTTGTGTGCAAAAACCTTGATTAACAATCTGTGCAAAGTTTGGCCCCCATTTAAGTCACTATGCTTCAAACATACTGACTTCATTTGAGGTTACATCATAGCCAACATGCAAATTTAGCAATGTGGATACTTCAATCACATGCACAAACCGCTTACGACAAAACAAATGTATGTTTGAATATGATACAATTTCTTCCTTATAATACTCATGGAAAGTTTCTCTTTCAAAATTCCCAGAATATTTCCATGTTCTGCCCCTTTGCAACCCCAATCAAGACAAAATATTTACACCAATAATATTGTGGCATGTTTATTTATGGCAGTCAGTGTGAGAGCTTTACCGTGCTTTTTAGGCAGGTCCACAGTGAACTTGTGCAGAACTTCCCGCGTGTTCCCTTGCAGAGTTCCAAAAAGAGCCCCACTTCCGTCAATCACAATGAAGCCAAACTTGCTGTCATCAGACAGTAAAGCAGTGAGGGCCTGCAATAAAACAAACGGGGATGAAAGACTATGCTCACCTCAACTATGAAGCAAGGCATTAAACATTCATGCAGCACATCAGAGCCTCTGCATGTAACAAGCTGAACAAAGTTTTGCTTCAGGATCACAGGGATGAAACAGAAAATGAGGGTTTAAATTCAGATTGATGTACATGGCAATATGACTCCCAACTCGTTGATACTGCGGTTGCCTTTTGAAAATAACGAAGAAAGCTCCAGCCACTAGCCACAATAACGCCTCTTAATTTAAAGCCCATGCGGTGATCTTTACCTCTGTGTGGAATTTGTTGTCGCATAGATAAAGGGAGGTGTTGATGGGCTTAAAAGGCTCAAAGTCAATGTTAACTTTCTTCTCTTTCCCCTCTTCTGTCACAATGGTTCCACAGTACACTACCAGGCCATTGGGTGGCACTACAGGAAAAAAAGGAAGGGTCACACAGTCCTACAGTACATTCACAAGCAAATCTAATTATTAGGCCGACTATAAAAACATAACCTAACTTAGACAAAGTTAATTAGACTGAAGCCCTAATAACTAAATAATAAAATCAGAACTAAAACACCCAACTAATGTGATTGGCATTTGTCCTACTGCCTCTCTGGGCATTTATCTAGAACAAGTACTGTCCGCACATAGAACATGCAATAAAATAAGTGAACATTGGGTGATGTAAAACACAATTAAGTGAATGTCATGATTCCAATTTTTATATTGACACATGAACAACTATAGTGCCACCTGCCATAGCAGAGTCAGGCACACGTTGGTCAACAAATCAATTCCTGCTGCCCATGCTGGTGGGTCAATTTAACAGCCAAGTTGAGCTGTAACTGTAGATTGTGACCGAATTGTTCATGGAAACGTACTGGCAAGCCACTTGACAACAAACAGAGCAGAAAATAATAAGAAGCACTATGAATAATTCATTTGCTTAGAATGTTACAAGCCTTATGTTTAGAGTACATCACATTACTAAAGGGACGGGGGCAGGGCTTATTGTTTTATCAGACAAGCTAGTCACCCCACCCTCCAAACACACCCTTGTTGTAGAGTTTGAGTCTCTGCTGTACTGATGTGATAGCGCCGAGCACGGACAGCCTGTTCACTCTGCTTTTAATGTTGGACGCCGTGCCAAACTCATCAGCAAGCATTTTGGCCACTCGAGAAATCTGGTCCTTCGGAGGGATGATGAGAGAGATCATGCTGGTGCCATTCCTGTGGAGAAAGTCCAACACAATGCCGCTTTAGTTTCGAGTAGGTTTCAGCTGAATCAGCAACAAAGAACCCTACAGAACTAGAGCCGCAAATGTACTGAAAATGACACAGTGCGGTGCAACAGTTTATGGTTAAAATAGTATTGAACTAAAGCTAATTCAGAATTTTTATATGAATTTGTTTCAGTTAATTGTAAATTATTAGGGAGGTAATAAGGCTATAAATATAATGTCATCTTTCGATGGGGCAACAAAGAGACACGGGTGATTTTGACGGTCCTTTGACACACTGAAGGCAACATAATGGTTACGTTTTACGGTTTGCTCCTGGCATTGAACCAAAACTGAATATCGTCTACGCTGGCCAGACATGACAGACATGGTGCTCGTGTCTACGGTGCACTGTGGACCAAAACCACAACCACCTGATCGCATGTCTTTAGTGTTGCTTTGGTTCATTAGCTCAGTCTTAATACGATCAAACACACACACAGAAACACGCCGCTGCTAATTCAGTTCGATTGTGCGGGACTGTCGGATTGGGGGCCCACCCAGGCAATTTCAGGCCCCATCAGCAAAAAAAAGTAGAAGCCCTTCCTCCGATGGTCAGGCCACAAGCTCGATGATGCAGATAGCAAGAGAAAAAGAAACTGACACAAGAAGAGATGAATGGAAAGAAATGATGAGTGGCAGTGACATTCAGAAATGCCCCTCCCCCCCCCCAAAAAAAAAACATCAAGTTACCCACGAAGCCACCATGCTTAATGAATGATCCCGCATCAGCGAGGAATAAGGTGACTCGTGAGAACCCCAGGAAACCCATGCCATATCCCCACTCCCAGGTCCCTGTCGGCCTAGCAGCTGCTCCACACTGATGCGCACTTCACCCCGCGACGAGGTTACAGGGCAGCGGACCGCGGACCGCACTTCCACGCTCACCCTCGGGCGGCCTCCAGACTTTTGATCAACTTCTTGATCTTCCAGATTTCCACGTTTCTGTCCGCTGCGCTCGGGTCGTCCGCCATCTTTCCCGTTTCAGGACCTGCGAGAGAAGAGCTAGCTGGATTAGCCACGATAGCAGGCTGGGCTCGGAGGCTCGAGCAACAGAGACTGTGGTCTGTCAGGGGCGGCGGCGGCGGCGGCGGAGGAGGACGCCGCGCTGGCAGCGCAACACACCGGACACCGACAAGCGCCGCGATCACGGGAGGCGAAGTTTCCCCCGCATTTCTAACTGCGAGATCGGGCCTCCGTCCAGCGGCAGGGATAGAACCGTGCGGCTCGTTCGGAGGGCCGCGAAGGAGCGCCGGGCCCTAAAGTCCACCGGTTCCCCGTTCCGCCCTTTAAAGTTCGGCGAGTCGACCCGGAACCCGTAAACCGAGCTACTCACTGGCTGCAAAGTCGCTGCTCCACCGCGCCTCGGACTCGCTCCCAGTGTGTGTGTGTGTGTGTGTGTGTGTCTGTGTGTTTTGCCAGCAGCTGCGTGACGTTGGTTTCTCGAGCCGGTTCGCTCTTGCTACGCGTGGTGCTGCGAGGCTCACGTGGGTGAAAGATTAGAATTCCGGTTCAGGTCACTTCCTGGAAACGCCATGGTTACGATACATTTGGAGCCGCCCCATTGGACGAGGGTTCAGTGGGCGGAACCTTTCCGGTGCCTGAAAGCGCGCGTTATTTCACACATCAGAACCAGCGCTGGGAGGTGGCGCCAGGGAACTACCGGTCATGCGGAAACTTTATCAGTATGCTTTTGTATTGTTTGATGACACTAATAGGTAAATAGGTTTACATACATATATGCACCTCCACTCCGTGAAAAATTGATTATTGATAGCTTAAAAACAACACACCACTGACCTACTTTGCGTAGCGCAAAAACAATCACCGAAATGTAAAAAAAAGGTATTAAAGTCATCAACATGTTTTATTGTGAAATAAAACACTGATAATGTGTAACAGAATCATTTGGGAATGAAATAAATAAAACATCCAGGGATAAATATCACAGTATTTGTTTTGAAATAGAAAGAAATGGTCCACAGCAACACATTGGTTTGACAGGAAACGTTCCAACTATACATGACAATACAAACACATAACTGGTGTTATATACAGTACAGGCCAATTGCTTCATTCAATGTGTTTTCTTTATTTTCATGACCATTTACATTTGATAGATTCTCACTGAAGGCATCAAAACTATGAATGAACACATGTGGAGTTATGTACTTTACAAAAAGTGGAGACCTGGTCTCCACAATCACCGGACCTGTGATGGTTTGGGGTGAGCTGGACCGCAGAGTGAAGGCAAAGGGGCCAACAAGTGCTAAACACCTCTGGGAACTCCTTCAAGACTGTTGGAGAACCATTTCAGGTGACGACCTCTTGAAGCTCATCGAGAGAATGCCAAGAGTGTGCAAAGCAGTAATCAGAGCAAAGGGTGGATATTTTGAAGAAACTAGAATATAAAACATGTTTTCACTTATTTCACCCTTTTTTGTTAAGTACAAAACTCCACGTGTGTTCATTCATAGTTTTGATGCCTTCAGTGAGAATCTACCAATGTAAATGGTCATGAAAATAAAGAAAACACATTAAATGAGAAGGTGTGTCCAACTCTTGGCCTGTACTGTAAAAGAGATGACAGGGTAAATAACATATAAATAATTTCTAAATAATGAATAAATATGATGTGTGTGTGTATATAATATGTAGTATGTATACAATGGCTATATAAAATGGCTTGACTCCAGTGAGGTCCATGTCAGGGTTTCTTGTTGACTTTGGTGAGTTTGTCACTGAGCTGCTGGATTAAATCAGCCAGTTCTTCAGTGGTCTGGGCCTTCTCCTCTAGGAGTTCATAACGGAGACTGGAGATGTCCTGTTTAATTTCCTTCAACTCGCCTAAATGGAAAACATAACACGTTACAGATGTGTCCACTTGAATCTATGCACACTTTCATCTGCGGAGACACGCGTACAGGCCAAAATAAGCTCTCCACATTTTATACACAAAGGCTCAGACTCTACACATCACTGTGCCTACTTGAAGTGTAGAGTGACTCACAAATGGACTGCCTGACTCTTGGGGATTTGGACAAGAGCCAGCAGCCTGATGAAAAAGGATTACATGTTCGCTTCAAGAGCAACCAGGTGGCCTCACCTTCATTGACTTCATCGTTTTCACTGTTGACTTGGGCCTTCAAGACATACCGCTTAATGAGCCGTTTCATGAGTTTCTAATAATGATTACAAGAGGATTAGTTAACCCCAGACTGAGGTCAGTAGAAGTTCAAGTAATGAAACTGGCAAAAAGTCCAGAGAAACCAACAAAATAGGAGACAATTTAATGAATACTGGCAAACTATAGCATGTTATCTTAATAGTAACAATATATTGCAATAGATGCAATACCTGGTAGCGTGTTGGATGTTTGATAGGATTCCTTTGGGTATATTCTTCTTGTGTCCGGTAGTGAGGCCTGAAGCGATTGAGCTTCAGTCATAAACACAAAGGAAAAACAAGAAAAAAATATTGATATGAACATCATGATAGCTTATTATATAACTCAAAATAATAGAACTCACCTTTGACCTAGAATTCATGGAACTCATTTCCAATTGGCTGTCCCGATGAAAAGCTCTTGCCTTGCAAAGTTGCACAAGAAAGGCTCTGGTTCGCAGGACCATGTAGTAGAAGGATTTTGGACTGGGCACCAGATTAAATGGTGGCGGCAGTGTTCTCCCTTCATCAAAGTAAGAGAGCCACAGCTTGGCTCTGGCAAACTTCCACTCTACATCAGCATCTTCCTGTTATGAAAGACTCCTTTGATGAGTTCATTTCATATATGTCCATTCTTTGCACAGAAAAATTAAGATACCTTTAACTGTTATATATAATGAGAAAAAAATTATTAAACAAAAAACGTTTAATAAAATTGATGATGAGGTTTGTGTAGCTGACAGAATCAACGACAGTGATGGTGATAATAGGCAACCATTTTAAAATCTCACTTCAATCTCCTGATAGGAGTGGTTGATCATTGCTATCAACATGTTGAGCAGAACCACAACCATTGTGACGTTGTAGACTCCATACAAAACATAACCAATGTTCTCAATGAACTTATGGTCATACTTCAGAACCACAGAGATGACTTCAGACAAACCAAAGATGGACCAGAACAGGGTTTTGAAACTCTCCTCTACTCTGTAGGCACAAACAGATGCAAGAATCGTCATTCCACCACACAATGAACTTCAAAATCACTGATGAATATGCAGGACTTACGTAGTAAAGGCAGGGTTATATTTGGCCCCAAGGTAGTAGGAGTACAGATTAAACATGCCAATCATGAAGGCCAGGAAGACCATGATGAAAATGACCATGAATTTAAAAATGTCCTTGACTGTGCGGCCCAGGGATATCTGAAGTGGCCCAAAGCTTTCATTCGCAGGGAGGATGTAGGCAATGCGGGAGAAGCTTAATACAACTGCAATGGAGTACAGACCCTCAGAGATGAGCTGGGGATCTGAGGGTAGCCATTTGTTTCTTGCTGTCGAAAGAAAGGAGAAATGTATTGCACAAATTTATGACCACAAGGTGGCAGTGTTTTACTGCTCATTTTCCAAAATACTTTGAGCTGGTGCTTTGAGAATCTGACACCACTATTTACAGCATTTTGCAGAAACGCTTATCCAGAGCGACATAGAGTCGCTAGTTGTAGGGACAGTCTCCCTGGAGACACTCAGGGTTAAGAATCTTGCTTGGGGACATAATGGTAGTAAGTGGGGTTTGAACATGTGACTTTTTGTCTTGTGGTTCATAGACAAGTGTCATAACCACTAGGCTACTACCACCCTCAATAATGAATGGGGTCTGTTTCTAAAACATACAACTGCACCATAGTGTGATGAAAGGACAGTCAATTATGAAAGCAAGCAAGATCATTTAATTTTAGACATAAAATTAACTTAATATGAAAGTAAATTTCTTTACCAGGAACATAAATAGCTGCATACACAACGAAACATTTAGAGAAATACTTCTCATTATGGGTGAAAAATGTTGTTGCAAGTCTAACTAGACAGTAAAAACCAAAAAATCTCACCATAAGTGAAGTAGGCAACATCCTCTGGTAAAGAAGCACTGCTCAGATCCGTGTTCAGCACATGCTGGTCCACATACAGTTGCGCCTTGGATGCTCTCAGAAAAGCCATTAGTCGCGCAGTGAAGGAGGCCACAAAGATGGACAGCATGCCAAAGTCCAGTATGTTCCACAGGTGCATGACATATTCCCGAGGCCCATCTGCCCAGATCTCCTTGCACTCAGACCAGATCATCCCTAAACAGGAGTAGACGCTCACAGCTGTTGCCTGATGTGGATGTTTATACGGTAACAGATGAGGCGGTGTCGCAATGTGCCACGGTCACCCTACATCAAATAAAGCAGCTCCACTACAGAACTGTCACTGAGATCTTAAGTGGATTATTGCTATCATACACAAGCTTAATTAAGCAATGACACACTTGATGTTGTGTTGTGCTATGAGATATTTTCGATGACATGGGGACGTTACATTTAGTAACAGCAACATCCAGCTCATTCCTAGTAGCTCCGTTCAAGCCACAGCTTGTCACATGACAGTGACATAATAAACAATGTAACAGAGATGCATGACAGTACAATCATCACGAGAAATCATCAGCACCATATTTTCTAACTGATGAATTCATATTTGTCTGTTGTAATAATCAAGATGAAAACAACATATTATACAATACAAACATTCTGCAATAAGATCGTTTTTCATCAACACCCACCAAGTATCCAGTTCATGATCAGCAACTCAGTCCAAGAGAAGCGTGTAGTTTTGACCCGGAAGACTTGCCGAGGGTGGTCAGTGATGGTCTCGTTGGGAAGGTTTTTGACCCCATCGAACCGATCCGAGGCATTGAGGACAAGGAGTCCGAGGAAAATGGTAAAGGACACAGCGTGGGCCACAAATTTCATGAAGGGGCTGCGAAGAATCTGTCCCAGCTAATATGACCAAAAGCACAGAAAGAAGAGCTTCACACACTCGTACACACAGAAACGTGAATTCGACACGTTCAGGACATCTTCAGTACCTTGCTGCAAGGCATGACCCAGTACGCAACTGCGAGAAATGGCAACCCCACGGTGACGCCGAGGACCGTTAAGCACTTAATGGAAATGGACTGTTGCCTCAGCCCTGACAGATTCTCGTACCAAAGCGTCAGCAGCTGCTGCTGGCAGTTGGGGTGGGCAACAAACTGAAGACATACAGTGCATCATTACAGACGGATCCAATCAAAATTCACGAATCCCCTTCTCTTAGCCCCCGCCCCTTTACCTTTTTGACTTCATACTTAATGGCAAGTTTGACACGACTGAGGCAGGGCCGGTGGTGCTCACTGGGAGGGTCCTGGTCCACATCTCCATTCAGAATGGCTTCTACCTCTTCAGTGTCTCTGCACAGATCCAGCACTCCCACCACAAAGTCCTTACACTGCATGGACAGCTTCCTGTAGTCGTTCTGGAGAAATGAGAACAGAGCATGTCTATTTCAGAAGAAAAGTAAATAACAATCAAAGAACCACACTGCGCAGCGGTCGGACATTTGCATCACCGGGCTGCTAGTTGGTACATGGACAAGGGACAAATCACGAGCCATCCCAGCGGGCAATGACACGACGAGGCAAGAAGGAAGAAAGTCTGAAAACTCGTCATTAAACTGGAACGACACATTCCCTTTTTCCATCGTTATGTACATAACGCAAGTGCCAGAGTTCCCCCGAAAGGGAACTTGGTTGGCACGGCTTCTGTTGTCGAATAATGATGGGGTGATTAAACACATCTCTCTGTGGAACCTTTTCAATTACCGGCTCCCTAAAACAATAATGGAAGTCAACAGGCTGGATATGAAAAATCCTTCCAACAGACTTCCCCGGTGAACGACTCCCACAGACACGTACTCCTCCGAGGGCCAGAGCGTGTTCAGACATTAGAAGGGGGGGGGGGGGGGGGTGGGCTTCCTGAGTGAAGTATTAATACTCGGCCGCGGCAAGATACAATGAGGATTGGCATGGGCGGCCGCACTCCAGCAAGGACTCCAATTCTTGCGAGCAACTCTGCATGAGAAGTGCGCTTTAAAGTTTGCCAGACTTCACCGGCGCCAGTTGCCCCAAAGCATCTAACGATCTTGATCCGAGCAATTAATACGATTACAGAAATGCCTGTCCTCATGAGTGTATACAGGCAACTACGCTGAGACACACGGAGCTCTTTCAAGCAATCATTATTAAAATAGCACAATGAATTCAAATTCATTCATAGACAAAAAGTTGCATAATAAGTCATGTGAAAATACTTGATAATGATGCCCCCATTGCTGAATAGCGATACAAATAAATACATTAGCTTTTATACTAATGCTGAAAGGACTAGATAAGATCTTGTGAGCAGCATAGATCAGGGAAAATGAACTGATAAGTTCAACTAAAACTATAGTCCAGGTAATATATATTAATAGAAAAAAAAGCGGACAAACTATACATTATAAAGAATCCAATAACTCAATTGCTGTCACCATGTATTTCTAAAATGAAGATTAGTTGTGTTTGTTTGAAGTGATGAAATCTGCAGAGGTCACTCAACAGCGAGCTATTAAAATGAGGCCTTCGTTCGTGATTTCGGGGTGCCGGTCCTGGGCACACGTAGTGCCATCTGGACCCTTCATGATCCCCTCCTCACCTTAAACTCGGTCTCAATGTTGGCCAGCTGCGAGAGCTCGTTGCTGAGCTCCAGCGCGGTGAGCACCGGGTCTTCGCTGGACAGGGCGAGGTAGGCGGCGCTGGCCAGGCCCTTGTAGGCGTTCATGCGGGAGCGCGAGTGGCTGAAGGGGTCGCGCCGCTGCTTCTCGGCGCACTCGCCGCACTTGCAGAAGTGGTCGTGGGGCTTCTCGATGCGTGCGCCCTTCAGAAGGAGCGTGTGCACGATCTCGTACTCCTGGCAATGGGCTGCCAGGATCAGGGGGGTCACGTCCTGCGAAAAGCGGGTGCCGTCTTCGTCATATGCGTAGAAGTCGTCGTCCCTCAGCTCTTGCTCCAGGGGGCTGATGGTGAGGCGCAGCCCGCCTTTAAATGCAGGATGCGCCAAGATGGCCTCCACGATACGTACATAGCCTTTACTGATGGCAAGAAGGAGGGCGTCGCCCACGCGGGCCAGGCCCTCCTTCTTCAGCAGCAGCTCCGTCACCTCTAAGTGCTCGTTGCTCACAGCGAGCTGCAGAGCGTTCTGCCCCATGTAGTCCACACAGTTGACGTTCAGGGTCTTGGATTCTTCCAGCATCTTCCGGACCACGGGGATGTTGCCGTACTCGGCTGCATCCAGGAATCGCTCCTCCTCCGGTGTCAGGCTGGTGCCCTTTTCGCTGAACATGTAGGCCGGGCCGCGTATGGCCTGCCGGCGGCACTTCTCGCGCAGCGTGGTGTGTCTCCGGTGCATGGCGTCGAGCCTGGGGAGGAAAGAGCCAGGAATGGATGTTGCACATGCGTCTTGTAACAGTTCCTCTAACACAACACAACCACGGATGCAACATTCGGAGAGTAACACATATAAAAGTCTCTTTTTTACTTTTTGACGGTAGTGAAAGCCACATTTGGGAATGAGAGGGGAGCATTAGCATTGAACAATGAACTGAAGCGCAGACCGTGACTCACCGTATCGGCAGAAAAACCACAATTCACTGTCACAGTTAACGAAGGTCAGTGTTAATCCGCCTAATCAACTGCATGGAGAAGTGGAACGAAGCGCGGCTCTTCCAAAAGAAACCGTTTGACCCGTCTGTTGTATTGTTGGTGAGAAAGAAGGACAGCCGAGGTCATTTATCACAGCACTTGGGGTTAACTCAGACTCTCTGAGCCGCTATCCTGCACCCTGCCTCCTACAACACAAATCCCAGGCCGTGATTAGATTTTGCGTTTTCATTTCGAACAGCAAAGGTTGGATCATTTTAAAGCCGGAATATTGCCCTTTCTGTGTGTGTGTTTCTGTGCAAATTCACAGGAAAGCCACTTTGAATTTAAGCGTGTTTACTTTATATTTTGTGAAGATTTTGATGTGGACGGATGAGACTCTAAAAGCCTGGTCAGAGGATAACATCGGGTAAGGTTAAATAAGGTAAGGTCATTTAAAAGAACCAACTTGGTTGTAATTGTGGTAGCACTTTTCTTACTCTTTCATTAAAGTGTAATTTAGTGTGACCATACCTGGCTCTGAGCACAATTTGAAAAAAAAAAAATGCTAAGAATGCCAGGTTTTGGTATTTTTCTGTTCATATTTAATTTCACAATAGCCAGTGGGCAGCCATGAAAGGCACCTGGTCGACAGTGATTTCAAGTCCTATATGTAACCATACCTGCACTTCTCAGACGTTTTACATCAACCCATTCGCTCTTCATTGCACATTGAACATATGACTTTAGTTTGCAAAGATAAATTCCCATTTGTCTTTGCCTCGTTTATATAATTTAGTATTTTTATGGTGGCTATTCAGTGCATATTGTACAACTATGACCGACCGGGCGCCCCCGTAATCAGAAGGTTGCAGGTTCAAATCCCGATCTGCCAAGGTGCCACTGAGGTGCCACTGAGGTGCCACTGAGCAAAGCACCATCCCCACACACTGCTCCCCGGGCGCCTGTCATGGCTGCCCACTGCTCACCAAGGGTGATGGGTTAAATGCAGAGGACAAATTTCACTGTGTGCACCGTGTGCTGTGCTGCTGTGTATCACATGTGACAATCACTTCACTTTACACATTACACATTACACATTTTTACACATAAAGCTCTTGAATCTTGAGTGGCTTTTGAGGGTTCGTGTGAAATAAACCACAGGCCTGAGGAAGAAGCAGCGATTTGGGAAGCCGAAGGCGAGTCGAAAATGAACCTATGAATCAGAAGACCCAGGTTCAAATCCCACTTACTACCATTGTGCCCCTGAGCAAGACACTTAACCCTATGTTGCCCCAGGGGACTGTCCCTGATAAGGGCGTCTGACAAATACTGTAAATGTCCTCCGATTTCTTTTTAGAGTGACAAGGCTTGGTTCCAGAGAGCCAAACTCACCAGCGATCGTGCTCCTCCCGCGGCCCGGACGCCCCGGCCCGCTCCTCGGAGGTGGTCGTGAGCGCCACCGCGGGCAGCGCCGAGCTGCCGAGGGCGTCCGCGACGCCGTAGCCGCCGGGCGCCTCCGCCCTGCGCCGGAAGAGCGCGCCGGGCAGCGTCATGCAGCGGCCGAGCGCGGGTGGCCCGGGGCGGGCGGCGTCCTCCCCGCTCATCGGAGGCAGGGACGTCCACTGCACGGGCGACGTCCACACGTATTCGCTCTTTAGATGAGAAGGCACCGCTTCGGAAGGAATAAAGAAAAAAAAAAAAAAAAGAATATTTAATCAAACTTGCCAATAAAATACAGAAGTAACAACGATCTTGTTCAATGGTAATGTGGAAATATTCACCCATTGCATTCTGCACGAGGACGGGATGAATCGGGTGTGTTTGGGGTCCGGTGTGGCCCAAGCAGTCACCATCCAGACCTCCAGACCCGCTGGAGGACAGAATGACGGAACCTGGCAGCTGTGGAGATTTATTATGAGATGGGATGTTAGAGGAATAAGCCGCGTTCAGATGGCTGGTGAGGTACGTGTGGCTCTTCTCGGCCCCCGATGATTAATGGGTTTGTCACACGCGAGCAGGGCAGATCAGATGTGTGTAGTGCTTTGATGCACATCAAAGGGCCACATTCGGTCCTCTGTCCTGCAGAGGCGCTGGCTGATCGAGGGCCCTTAATCCAATGTGCCTGGGGCTGTAAACTCGGCAAACTCGATTGTGCAATGTCTTGAGGAGCAGTTAACACAATGAAGCACCAGAACAGGGCTTCTTCAAGACGGATCTGAAAGAAATTTGTGTATGCGTGTCTATGATTCGCAGATTATGTCAAAAGGCTCACACAATTAATTTTAGATTATTTTCCTAAATTCAAATGGGTGCTTCACATTAACCAGGACACCCAGAGACAGATCCACAATGGGACTACTGTTCAATTTCAAAGATTTCTTTCAAAAAAAGGTAGAATTCATCACGCTTGAATGCAGAATATAAAAGCATTTCCACACAAAAAGATAAGATGCTGTTCACTGGAAATCATTTCTGAAGGTCCAGGAGACCACAATCATGGCTCGATGATGCACTGGAGGCATCGCTTAGCATGAACCTGTGTCACGACCGCCACTCTCCCACCGGGCCACCAGAGGGCACAAGCACAACCCTGCCCTCACCAACCCAGAAGGACGCCACGCCTAGGACAACCACCGCTATAAAAGGGGCGGAGATGAGCGACAGCAGGTGCGAACTCATTTGTTGATTTACCTCCTGTTTGTTGTAAGCCGTTTTCTGACCTGACCCTGCCTCAAGCCAACTGCCTTCTGACCCTGACCACAATCACCGTTCGTCTTCCACTCCCAGCGTCCTCTCTGCCACCGCATCAACCACGAGGGAGAATACCAACTCTGCATACACAAGGGCCAAGCTGTGCCACTGTGCTACCCCCCAAATGAATCAAACATCTTGTGCTGTATTCTAGTATTAAACTATAATTACGACCCTCCAATTTGTGTACATTATTTCCTCCATAATCTCAATAAGGCAATTACCATATTTTGGTGCAGTCCCGACATCCCTGGTTATTAAAGTCAGCCATCTCTCTGGAAGCGAGAGCATGCAATTACTTTTAAACCTTGAGAAAAGGCAGAGATTAGTGTTTTTAAGAGAGAATTTTTTTCTGTCAGGATGTTCACCAAACAATAAGATTCATTTTCTGTACTCCACAAACTTTATTTTCACCCCCGTTAAAGTTCCGTGTGAGAACAGGCAGTAAAATAGAGTCGTCTCTGATACTGTCGCATTTAATTCAAGCTCTCAAGTGTTTTGTAGGTTCCCCCAATGACTGGTGACAATGTGAGACATCATGCCGCTCCAGTCGCTGTTAGCAAAGGGAGGTGAAAGGAGATGAGATTAAAAACCGGTGCGATAAAAGCAGCTTAGTGTGTTCTGTAAAGCGAGGGGGGGGGGGGGGATAAATCATCCAGCAGCTCAGAGTTTTCTGTAAAGAAACAAAAAAGCCACATTCAGTCGAAATTTCAAATGATGAAATATTCAGCTGTTCACGAAAACTCAAAGGCTTGTTAGCCCATTCTGATTTGAAAAGGTCACTGCATCGACAAGAAGGCAATGGGCCACATAAAATATGAATCCGTTTCTCCGCTGCTGCAATCAATAATCTTTGGAGGAGATCGGCTCTAAACACACCAGCAGCAGCCTGAAGTGCCCGAGCTCCCATGAGAGATGACTGGGGAACAGACACACGGTTCCAAAGCGGCAAAGTAAATGCCAAAGCAAAATATTCAGAGCATAATGAACTTTTGGGGAAAAAAAAATGAAAAATGGGATGCTGCACATTCTTTGGTATAATTGCTTGCTCCCACTATCAGAATAGAATGACACACTTAGAAAATGACCTTGGCTGCTGATTGAACATTTCAATCAAAATAAGTGTGACCAATATTAAAATGTGACATGGTGAGAAAAAACAGTGTGTATGTGTGTGTGTGTGTGTGTGTGTATATATATATATATATATATATATATAATGGTTAGTGGGAAATCACTTGTGTGTGTCCATGAGCTGAATGGCAGGTTTGTGAGTTGTGTGTAAGCTGCATCTCTGTGATGTTGCCAGTGTAATCTTGTCAGTGGGGATTTAGAACAGCCCTGCTTCATCAGAAGGGGTCAGGTGTGTGAAGAAAATAACACACACTCACACACAGCAACCAGCAAACACAACCAACACACATACATGCACTTATGCACTCATTCTCCCTGGTTCATATGAGCGATCCATGTGCAGAAACACACATTTGTATATTTTGTCTGATGCGCTGTCTTTGATATAGGAATCGATGTGAATGCTTCATTAAGCAGGTAATTAAACCCGTTTTCATGGTGCATTCAGGCATCGTATTTTCACTTTGACATTTCTTTCCTTTCTAAGCATTATTTATGCCTTTCTGTATTCAAACGAGTGAATTATTCGTCAACAAAAGCAGCATTAACATTATCACTGTCTTGTAGGACCTCAATTAAGGTGCAATTTGAAAGAGATTTGGAATTTATTCCTTTCATTTACATGCGCTTGTGGTTTTCTTCCAGGAGTACAACACAGAAGAACCAATTCATCTGATTACAACCATATAGACTGCTATAGCTGCATAACCCATATTCATGGAGACATGTTATGCTAGTTGTGTGAATTTTGACTGTATTAATATATTAATAAAAAAAATGCTTTGAACTTTCCTGATCTGGGGGCTGGCTTACTTTGGTAAAGGTTAACTCAAGTTAATTGCTTTTGAAGAGTCGTGTACTTTTGTAGACTGACTCCCTCTACTGGCACATCTGGAAACATTATTGAGTGGAGTATAGCATTTCAGCAGGGTCACACAATCATAGCTCTGTGCTTGCTATGGTCACAACATACCTTAACTCAGAATGATATGTTTCTGATGTAATCAGCTGCTCACGAATTTTTAATATACAACATTAGATTAGATTAGATAACATTATTTAATGTTAAATATATTTCAAAAATATTAGAGCAAACTAAATAGAGAAGATAGCTGCTGTGGTCACACAGACCACATAATAACTGAAACAAACCACAACAAAACTGTCTCAAAGGCAATTCTTTGCTTTCATTATCGTGTTAATTAAAGATTTTTCCTAAACAGGGAACTAGACAGCATGCATAGATTTACTGCTTGTTGCTCAGTTAAATTTTGCAGAAGTAAATAAAGAAAAAGAAGAAATAATGTGTTATCAGAATGAATTAATGAAATAAACCATTACTATCTCATATTTTATTTATTAATTAGCAAGAAAAATTGGAATATTGAAGTAGGTTTAAACCGAAAAAATTGACTTTGGGAAGTTCTTTTTTGGAAGGCTGTATAAAAAATATATATTAAGATTTCAGCCCTGTTCTGTGGTCTGTGTGCATTCATTTTCACTGCATTATTGTCTATTGTGTTTTTGAATATGGGAGCTGAAATATACCCGTGGCCAAATCAGAGCTGTCAATTCACCAAGCACAAATACCTTTGGATGGCAAGTAGAAGCCCATGCCAATATAAGGAAAAAGCCTGCAAACTGCACAAATACAGAGCTGACACCCGGATTCAAATCCCTGCCATTGAAGGCCACAGCACTACATGCCATTGTACCACCTTCCCACTTTAAGACTGAAATATTGGGTCCCACAATTGTTTAAGAACACACCTAAAGCTTGTGTTTTCCAGCATTTTGTTTCACCAGCTCCTGGAAGAAAACGTGTCTATATATCTCAGGGTTAACATGACTCTCTACATACATCTCTCAGAGGATGCCGATCTGAATTATTCTGCTTCCAGAGGTGTAGTTCAAAACTTTGTTACGTCCGATTGTTACGTCCTTTGGGCCGTCGAGTGGTTTGGGGGGTGCTCTGTGTTTGGTGTGCGTTTTCCCTTTTAGGCTGTTTGCTGAGTGGAGATTGGAAATGATGGTTCCACCTACCTATTCCCTCATCATCAGTCAGCCAATCAAGTCGTCAGACAGGAGCACTTAAGGACAACTCCAGCCACCAGATGGGGCCCATTGTTGTGGCGCCGGAGGAGGATAGAGGGGAGAGTTTTGGAGTGTTGAAGAGTTAGCTGCGTGTTAGAGTGGTCAGTGTTGTTAGTTGTGTTTTTGTGTAAACTGTATAGTTTCTCCTTTTATGGTGTGTTCCTCCTCCTGTGGGTTGTTGTTGTTGTTGTTATGTACGGCACTCTAGGTTTTGGTCGGTTGTTCACTCCTCACTGTAAATAAAAGCACAATATTTCACTTTGGCCTGGTACGTGTGTATTCCCACCTCACACATCCCTCTACTTCGTTGTCACATTTCCCAACCCCTAGACGGGGACGTGACACCGATCCACAAAACATATTTTTTAATAGCCCTTGAGCTTGATCTGCAGCGACGGTGGTCAGGTAGAAATGGTCTTTTTGGACTAAACACACACAAAAAAGGCTGCTGCGAAACTACTTGTGCAGCTCATCTGTAGAAAATTTAAAGATTTCAATCAAAGCAAAGCACAGGCCGCGTTCAGCCTGAAAGTGGCATTATTTCTGCATCGGCTCCACCAAGCGTCCCCGACGTGTTAGCCCAACCTCCGACTTGACCTATAACCCTGAATAGGTCGTACGTTCAACAATGGCGAATAACACTTTCATGTTTGTGCTGCAGTGGCCGAAGAACATCATAAAGCAACTACAAGAAATCCTCTCTAATGAAAAGACAAGGCTGGAGTTTAACACACCGCAAACGACACCATATTTTGTGAAGTGATTGTGAAACACTGCAGCACAGCACACGGTGACACAACGAAATATGTCACCTGGTTTGACCCATCACCCTTGGTGAGCAGTGGGCAGCCATGACAAATGCCCGGGGAGCAGTGTGTGGGGACGCTGCTTTGCTCAGTGGCACCTCGGCGGATAGGGATTCGAACCGGCAACCTTCTGATTACGGGGCCACTTCCTTAACCTCTAGGCAGCCACTGCCCTATGTTATTATTCGTAAACAATATTGCATGATATATTTTGGTATAGTTATTGTCACATGACCAGTATTCTCTTCTCGTCTACATCACAAAAGGTTTTTTGATGAGGTGTGTGATGTGTGTGATTTTTTTTTTTTTTTTTAATCATGGGTTCTCTTTATTTATTTCTGTGTCTGAAAAGTCTGAGCATTCAAAAAGTTCCACTAACTAGAACTACTTGTCATCTATTACACATGAGCAGTGTGCTTGCACAGCAGTTAAGGTTGACGTCTTGTAACAAGAAGACTTGTGTTCAGGTTTTGGCCCTGCTGCATGCTCCATTGAGTAAATTCAGCAGGTTCTGTATGCCCTCACGTTGTTGTCCTTCTTCAGCCTTAAAATATGGAAATAAGCTGATGCAACAGCCTGAAGCTCTGACCAGGAACTGCTTGTGATTTTAGATGAATTTGGTGTGGTGGATATACTAGGCAATGGCTCCTGATGGATTAATTTGGACATTGTAACAAAATGCAGGTTAAGAGAGCCAACCAGATAATGATTAAATATATTCTGAGATTGCAGGAGAAATTGAACAAAGGGAATTTAGAAGGATGCAATCTACAACCTCAGATCTATTTCTTACATACCTAGCACGACACATTATGATGCGATTTCCACAAATGAACATCAGAAACAATAAATTCACTTGTTATGTTGTATGCTTATTGGAGATCAGTTTTTGCCCTATTATGCTAATTTAGAAAATGTAATTTAGCACACAATTATTTTATTTGCCTTTAATTGAGCAACATGCACAGGGAACACGGGATATTTTCATCAAATCCAGTCATGCTACAGACTTGGTGCTGCAGGATATAGTTTTTTCACCTTATGCATGCAGACAGTGTAGACATAATACTCATATCAAAATGCAAAATGTATCCTGAATTCCCACTCCTCGGCTGCTCCACTTTAACACACTCCTTCTTGTTCTGCTGTGTGAATCTCTGACTCATCACCAGCAGACTTGAGTCCAAGGTCTTCAACTGAGAGCAGGCGGGAGAGATTTCACACTGAAAAGTAGGGCATTCCACACGTCTGAAGGGAATGATTTGTCTCCCCGTATCATCATGACAGGAGTGTTGGTGTCTGTATAGGGAAATGTCTGTGAATTGTTACCATTCTTAGGGACTACATGAGCAATGCAGTTGATCTGTGGCACTTATCTGCCCTAACCTGTCTGGGAATGTACATCCAACAGGGTAAACCAGGCAGGAGTTCAGAATGACAAATGGATTTGATATGCAGCAAATTTGTCATGCTGATCACTCAGTATCATTCTGGGAGACACATCTAATAAAGACACCAAATAAACAGTGGTGTACATGCTAAAGGTTAAAATACTAGGTTTTTGTGATGTAAATCCTTTCATAACATTCCCACCTTTAATATGACAGATGACAATTTGCAAGATGCAAGATACACAAAAAAGTAAAAAAAAAAAAAACGTGTGCACACCCTTAAATTGATTTAAGTACAGTATTCAGATTTCTTGGATTCACACCTGCCATCATTAAAAAAACTTCAGGGTTTTCAGTCTGGAGAAGTGTACACAATTGCATAACCTGTCTTTTTAAACAGGGATGTGCACACTTTTTAAAAAACAGACATTATGAAAATAGAAAAATGCTTAATGTTATCTGAATAACCATTATAGGCTAATGGCCATTTGTAATGAGTTGGCATCAAATGAATGACAGAGTAATTGCTGGATTCATAATAATTCCCTCATAGCTGTATACCCAAAGGATAGCAAGAGTCACAACACAATTACCTCTTACCTAGCTTTCACATTTCAGATGGACCTGTAGACAAGGACAAATCAAAATATGGAGAATACAGCAAATCCAATATGAGTGTTTTCACCCCATTTATTAATCTGTATTCCTGAATAGTAATAATTAGCTAATGTTGAGCGAGGGTGACTGATGTGACAAACTCCATTCATTACTGGTATTTCATTGCAGTGATTATGCTTGTGCATCATTTGGATATAGGAATGTAGAATACAAAACAAGCATTTACATAAAATACTTCAATTTGAGTTTTCAGATACAACACAACAATTTCCTCTTGAAATCATAGACCCATAGAGAGACCCAAGCAACCCAATATCAACACTATAAAGCATATTAATTTCCTGGATCAATTCTAGCACACTAGACTGAAACATAACCTTTTGTCTCACCAGCTTCACAATTTCCTCAGGGGGTTTAAATACCTTGCTAATAATCAAGGATACTTGTCGTTATTTGCCTTGTATTTTTTTACATTTATTTATTTTATTTATTTGCATTGTCAAGCTACTTCACCTAGATCTTCCACTTCTAGAAGAATATCACATTAATGCTCACAGTGTAGAAAAGATTGTGGGTGAATACAGATTTTACATGCTGTGCTAAATAATTAATTTCTGCAAACTTGCAGCTATAGTTGTTAGTGGCCTGTTGATGGCCTCTTTTAATTTAGTTTTAGTATAGTCTTATAGTCTTACAGCTTATAGTCAAGCTGTCATTTTAGTCACTTTTAGTCACGTCCATACACATTTTAGTCTAGTTTTTATTTTGGACAACATATTTAGTCACGTTATTATTTGTCAACATTATTACATGATATATTTCGTTATATTTATAGTCACATAACCAGCATTTCCGTCTTGTCTTCATGTCATAACTTCATCATACATTTCGTTGACGGCAACAACACTACAAGTTGCAACATATGCAAGAGTTGTGCAAAATAGGTGAGTTATTACGCATACTTCAGCAAACTTGATTACAATAAATTCACAATTCGTTCTCTGCATGCATTTCCTTTACCTCTTCCTTTTGCTTTGTCTTCTTCTTAGCTGTCGCCTTGTCTTACAGCTGACACAAGAAATTCATGGATTCTTTCATGCTTATAAATGTTAATGCTGAAGCTTCAGTAAGATGACACAAATGCATTACATTTAGCACCATTTAACCAAAACTTGCCTCTATCCTCCAGCTTGCAAGCCTGTCCAGTCATCGTGGTTCAGTGGTACATGACAGATGAAATGCTAGAAAAACAAACCTCTGGTTAAGGTCAGGTCATATTGCTATTTAATTGAGTATTGAGGAATGACAGCGTTCTAATGCATCCAGTGTCAGATGATGTAGCATGACAGAGACTGGCTACAGGAAAGATGGTGAGACATTTTCAGCACTGTAGCTGATTTTGCCTCCTGGGGTTCATCCATCTGGTTCTTGTTTGCTGGGAGTTACACCTGCATGATGCCGGCCTTCACCCCTGGTGTGCTCTGCTTGTCAGGTGTGTGTATGTGGCTGGTGTACAGTAGCCTCTAGTCTGGCCTCAAGTTCGTTCATTGCAAAAAAACAAAAAAAAAAAACACAGGGTAGTCCACATCTTTCAGATTCTTTTCTCGACTGTCAGTGGCCCCCAGAGTTGATCTTTCAGTGCTGTCACTTTGGAGCAGACAGCTGTCAATGCTTTATAGTCACCTCACTTAGCTTCTTCCCCATAACCTGCAGTTCTTCCCATATGTCAGCTCAGCCAGTTCTTCTGTTTTGCCAGCCTGGCACAGTCGTCCGCAGCACAACTCCTTTCTTTTAATCTTCTATCCCCTGCACAGTTGGCCACTGGTGATATGGCTCTCTGTGAACCCCCCCATGTGTATGAAAAGTAAAAGTGGCAGAACAGTGCTCACACAAAAACAGACATGTCAGATCATGCTGGTGATCTAATGCCAGCTGCCTGCAGCAGACCCCTCTATTCCTACTCAGAAGGGGAATTCTGGGACTTATATGTTGAGTCATCAGGTTTAGCTGGACTTGGACTTTGGGAAAACTACACAGAACTCCCAAAAACCATAGAATTTTCTATAGATCAAGTTTTGTATGATGTTATTTATCAGTTATTTTCCCAATCTTGACCTGAATAGCTTTGAAGAAAGTCCTTATTTGCAGATTTACTTATTATGTTACTAAATGTATCTAGTAAAGATCAGTGGTAGACAACTCGCAGCTCTCTCCTTCTGCAACAGCCCGCAACCTTGGCGTAACAATAGACAACCAATTCTCCTTCTCAACTCACATCAGCAATCTTTCCCGCTCATGTAGATTCCTTCTCTACAATATCTGACGAATCCGCCCTTACCTGTCAACCCAGGCCACCCAACTACTGGTTCAGTCCTTAGTAATCTCACGACTGGACTACTGCAACTCCCTTCTAGCTGGTCTACCACTATGTACCATCCGACCTCTACAACTCATACAAATCCAGCAGCACGACTGATCTTCAACCTTCCCAAATTCTCCCACACCACCCCTCTGCTACGTTCCCTTCACTGGCTCCCAGTAGCTGCACGCATCAGGTTCAAAATACTGATGCTGGCCTACAAAGCCAAACATGGAGCAGCACCATCCTACCTCACAGCCCTTATTACACCTCGCACTGCACCTCGTATACTCCGAGCCTCCAGTACTGCTCGCCTGGTCCCTCCATCTCTGAAGGTAAAAGGAAAACATTCATCTAGACTCTTCTCCGTCTTGGCCCCTCGGTGGTGGAATGAACTTCCCCTCGAGGTCAGAACAGCTCAGTCACTGAGCACCTTCAAACGACAGCTCAAGACCTTCCTCTTTAAAGAATATTTAGATTAAATTGTAATTTTCTTGTTGTCAAACTTTGTGTACAGAATCTACAACAGAGTGAATTAAATAGATGTATTCATAGTTGGGGTCCTAGTGAACCGGAATTGATCTCTTCATCGATGGTAACTTGAAAGCACGTTGTAAGTCGCTCTGGATAAGGGCGTCTGCCAAATGCCGTAAATGTAAATGTAAATGTATCATGATGGTGGACCTACTCAAATAAGAGCACAACTTACAGTAAATGAGGAATTCATTTAAACTTGGCACTTACATATTAGTGGTTCTTTTGTATTGCATAACATAATGTTTAATTTTAGATTTTTAGTAATTACTACATTTGTGTTCAGCCAATTAATGTTGCATTCAATATTCCTCACATTGTAAAAACAGCACCTTAGCTTGGTTTCTAAAAATTCTGATTTAAATGTCTTAAAATGTTTGCATTTGGCTTATTTCAATGTTTATTGAAATCAATGCACAAAAAAACATGGACCACATAATAGACAATAAGAAAAGAACAATAACTATAGTAGTGAAATCTTCATTGATTGGTATAGATGATTATGTAACTGAAGAGAAACTTCATACAGTACAGGCCAATGGTTTGGACACACCTTCTGATTCAATGTGTTTTCTTTATTTTCATGACCATTTACATTGGTAGATTCTCACTGAAACTACAAATGAACACATGTGGCGTTATGTACTTAACAAAAAGTGGAGACCTGGCCTCCACAGTCACCGGACCTGAACCCAATCGAGATGGTTTGGGGTGAGCTGGACTGCAGAGTGAAGGCAAAGGGGCCAACAAGTGCTAAACACCCCTGGGAACTCCTTCAAGACTGTTGGAAAACCATTTCAGGTGACGAGAATGGCAATAGTGTGCAAAGCAGTAATCAGAGCAAAGAAACTAGTATATAAAACATGTTTTCAGATATTTCACCCTTTTTTGTTAAGTACTTAACTCCACGTGTGTTCATTCATAGTTTGATGCCTTCAGTGAGAATCTTCCAATGTAAATGGTCATTAAAATAAAGAAAACACATTGAATCAGAAGGTGTATCAAAATTTTTGGCCTGTACTATATATGATGTTAACTTGGTGAACTGCCATTTTTTAAATTCATTTGTTTCCACATGGATTTAGAGGCACATTTTTTTAGATTTGTTAACAGGGAAAGTACCTAAAAGTAGCTATTCATACACAGTCACCCTCTTTCACTAGGTTGTGATTTCCAGAGTGGGCCACACTCCATATTCCTCACCTATAAGAGGACTGCACCAATGTTCTGGGTCTGTCAGTAACACAGATGACATATGAAAGAGTGTGTACATGGATACATGTGTGAACACTTATGTGTACACCTTCATAAGGTATTTCCATGTAAACGTCTACTAGTGTGTGTTTGGCGGGAACTCTGCCCTCCAGGATATGAAGCAGAGATGGAAGAGACCTGGGTCCTAGACATTCAGAGGCTCACCAGGGCACGGGAGTCCCAGAAAGACCACCACAGGGACAACTGTAGCCCCCAGAGGGAGTTGTAGCTCCAGAGAGGGGGCCATCCGGAAGGCACAGTGCAGAAGCCCCAGGAGGCTGGGCTCTGGGCCCAGACAATCAAGGGTCCCCCACCTTCCAGCAGGAGCTCGACAAAGCCAGGAGGGCCAGTCCCTTCCAAGCAACAGCAGAGAGTGTAGACAGTACTACAGTATACAGTCCCGAAGCACCAATGTGCCGGTGGCCGAGGGCATTATCCACTGACAGGGACTGTGGTGCGGGGTAATCAGGCTCCCACCTCTGGGAGAGCCTGAGATGTTCTGAGTGAGTTAGAGTCTAATACCTGATGTGACACAGACATACACAAGCTCATGCACACATATTGTCACACTCACTCAACATGGAGACACAGAAATAAATGCTGTAGAAACGCTAACACTCCCTATACGTGCGAGAATATATATATATATATATATATATATATATATATATATACTAGTGGTGGGCCGTTATTGGCGTTAACGTGTTGCGTTAACGTGAGACTTTTATCGGCCGATAAAAAAAATATCGCCGTTAATCTATTCACAAAGTTGGGTTGCGAGCTGGGTCTATACTACGCAAGCTATTGTGCCGGAGTTAAATGGTTACACTAGATTTATAAGTATATTTCTTCTTTCTTGTGTCTTTTAGTTTCTTATTTCCTAAACACTTTTATTTTGTCTAATACCTGATGTGACACAGACATACACAAGCTCATGTACACATATTGTCACACTCACTCAACATGGAGACACAGAAATAAATGCTGTAGAAACACTAACACTCCCTATATGTGCATGTGAGAAAAAAAAAAAAAAAAAAAAAAAAAAAAAAATATATATATATATATATATATATATACACACACACACACACACACACACACACACACACACTCACACACACACACACAGTGGAGGAAATAATTATTTGACCTCAGAACAGTATCATTTTAATGGTAGGTTTATTTTAACAGTGACAGATAGCAAAATTGGAAAAATAACTTTAACTTTAAATAAAAGATAGAAACTGATTTGCATTTCATTGAGTGAAATAAGTATTTGAACCCCTACCAACCATTAAGAGTTCTGGCTCCCACAGAGTAGTTAGACACGCCTAGTCAATTAGTCACCCTCATTAATGACACCTGTCTTAACTAGTCACCTGTATAAAAGATTATGTCCACAGAATCAATCATTCAGGCAGACTCAAAACTCTCCAACATGGGAAAGACCAAAGAGCTGTCCAAGGATGTCAGAGACAAAATTGTAGACCTGCACAAGGCTGGAATGGGATACAAAACCATTAGTAAGAAGCTGGGAGAGAAGGTGACAACTGTTGCTGCAATTGTTCGAAAATGGACGGAGCACAAAATGACCATCAATCGACCTCGGTCTGGGGCTCCACGCAAGATCTCACCTCATGGGGTCTCAATGATTCTGAGAAAGGTGAGAACTACACGGGAGGAGTTAGTTAATGACCTCAAAGTAGCTGGGACCACAGTCACCAAGAAATACATTACACCACAATGGATTAAAATCCTGCAGTGCTCGCAAGGTCCCCCTGCTCAAGAAGGCACATGTGCAGGCCCGTCTGAAGTTTGCCAATGAACACCTGAATGATTCAGAGAGTGACTGGGAGAAGGTGCTGTGGTCAGATGAGACCAAAATTGAACTCTTTGGCATTAACTCAACTCGCCGTGTTTGGAGGAAGAAAAATGCTGCCTATGACCCCCAAAACACCGTCCCCACTGTCAAGCATGGAGGTGGAAACATTTTGCTTTGGGGGTGTTTTTCTGCTAAGGGCACAGGACAACTTCACCGCATCAACAGGAAAATGGACAGAGCCATGTATCATAAAATCCGGAGCGACAACCTCCTTCCCTCTGCCAGGAAATTTAAAATGGGTCGTGGATGGTTGTTCCAGCACGACAATGACCCAAAACATACAGAAAAGGCAACAAAGGAGTGGCTCAAGAAGAAGCACATTAAGGTCATAGAGTGGCCTAGTCAGTCTCCTGACCTTAATCCAATAGAAAACCTATGGAGGAAGCTGAAGCTCAAAGTTGCAGAGAGACAGCCTCGAAACCTTAGTGATTTTAGAGATGATCTGCAAAGAGGAGTAGACCAAAATTCCTCCTAAAATGTGTGCAAACTTGGTCATCAACTACAAGAAACGTTTGACCTCTGTGCTTGCAAACAAGGGTTTTGCCACTAAGTATTAAGTCTTTTTTTGTTAGAGGGTTCAAATACTTATTTCACCCAATGAAATGCAAATCATTCTCTATCTTTTATTTAAAGTTATTTTTTTCAATTTTCCTTTTGATGTGCTATCTGTCACTGTTAACATAAACCTACCATTAAAATGATACTGTTCTGAGACTTTTCATTTCGTTGTCATTGGACAAACTCACAAAATCACCGAGGGGTCAAATAATTATTTCCTCCACTGTATATATACACAAACACTCTCTCTCTCACACACACACACACACACACACACACACACACACACACACACACTCCCTATACCTGAACGTCAGCAAGATAAAGGAGTTGATAGTGGGCTTTAGTACCAAGCAGGAGAGGAACTACCAGACAGGAGCCCAGTGGAGAGAGTGGACAGCTTCCGATACCTCGGTATTCACATCACGCAGGACCCGTCATAGTCATGTCACATCAACACCGTGGTGAAAAAGGCCCGGCAGCATCTCTACCACCTTAGATGCCTGAGAGACTTTAGACTGCCCTCCAATGGTGCTTAGGAACTTCTACTCCAGCACCATAGAGAGCATCCTGACTGGAAACATCTCAACCTGGTTCGGTAAAAACACCATGCAGAACGCTGAACGCATCATCTGTACCAAACTCCCTGACCTTCAACCAGGGCCAGGAAGATAGTGAAGGACCTCAGCCACCGCAACAATGGACTGCTCTCTCTGCTGTGATCAGGGAAGCCCTTCCGTTCCCTGAAGTCCAACACAGAAAGAATGAGGAAGAGCTTCTTCCTGCAGGCTGTCCGAGCTCTCAACAACAACACTACATAGAACTCCTATACACTCTGGACTCTTTGCACAAACTCACTTTGCACAAAATCTCTGCTCTTTTTACTCTTAGCACAAAATCTCTAATCTCACTGTAATCTTGGAATTAATCTAGATTAATCTAGAGTAATATAGATTCATCTACATTAATCTAGAATAATCTATATTAAAATTGATCATTTGAATTCTGCCGAAGGCATTCAGAATATGTGTGCTACCCAAATAATGACTAAAAGTAAGTCTTGGGTGGTAGTAGCCTAGTGGGTAACAAACTCGCCTATGAACCAGAAGGCTGGGTTCAAATCCCACTTACTACCATTGTGTCCCTGAGCAAGACACTTAACCCCAAATTGCTCCAGGGGGGGACTGTCCCTGTAACTACTGATTGTAAGTCGCTCTGGATAAGGGTGTCTGATAAATGCTGTAAATGTAAATGTAACTCTTTGAGAACGGGTTTCTCAAGCCAGGTGGCGCATTAGACCAGGGGCTCATCTCCTGTTTCCAAAATGCATCACAAACTGCTTGAGAAAGCTGTTCCACTATGATAATTGGTGATGAAAATAAATTATGTTCAATAAGATGTACTTGTGTTTACCAACTGTTTATTCAGTTAAATAGCTGCATCCATGTTACCACGTCACGTTTGATGTGGTCATTTCACAGTTCGAAGACTCGTTCTCGCCTCCTACAGTGCAATTCGGCCAGGTATACATCCGCGCTAAAATATCAAGGTGCAAGTAATCATAGTGTAGCGGTTCTTCTTCTGCGTTGTGTAACTTTTTTTTTTTCGTTTCTTGAACCACAAATGATGAGCTGACGCCCAAGAGATTTTCTGTGCAAAGTGTATTCTGTACAAAAAGCAAGGTCGCGTCAGAACATTGCATCTTTCTGCACCTCTCTCTTCTCTCACAACTCACGCCATGTGTCCAAGAGAACTGAACATTAACATAAAGCATTCACAATTTACAATACTGCATTCCTGTACAAAAAGCAAGGTCGCGTCAGAACATCGCGTCACACATCGCGTCTTTCTGCACCTCTCTCTACAATATACAGTATTAAAAGAACATAAAAAATATTCACAAAATAACACAAATGCAAAATATTCCAAATATGTACATAAATTTAAATGAAAGAAATAACTTTTTGCACACAAACCCCACGCACCTCACAACTCACGCCATGTGTCCAACAGAACTAAACCGGGTCTCAAAAACAAAATAAAAGTCTTTAGAAAATAAGAAAATAAAAGACACAAGAAAGAAGAAATATACTTATAAATCTAGTGTAACCATTTAACTCCGGCACAATAGCTTGCGTAGTATAGACCCAGCTCCCAACCCAACTTTGTGAATAGATTAACAGCGATATTTTTTTTATCGCCCGATAAGAGTCTCACGTAAACGCAGCACGTTAACGCCGATAACGGCCCACCACTAATATATACATACACACTGTATATATACACACACACACACACACATATTGACTTTCACTCATTTGCACACCTTCACCCTTCCTGTTACACACATTTACATTTACAGCATTCATCAGACGCCCTTTTCCAGAGCGACTTACAATCAGTAGTTACAGGGAGCAACTTAGGGTTAAGTGTCTTGCTCAGGGACACGATGGTAGTAAGTGGGATTTGAACCTGCGTCTTCTGGTTCATAGGCAAGTGTGTTACCCACTAGGCTACTACCATAAAACATATTTTATTTTAAAGACTTAAAAGTGTAATATTTGGTTATGCTTGCAATATTTGCATATTGGTCTTCATTGTATACTTGCAACATTTGCAATATTGTGGTCTGTAGCAGTCGCTAAAAGCATTTCACTGCATACCGTGCATGACTATGTATGTGATAAATAAAATTTGAATATATATACTCTATACTTCCAGACTCCAAAACCAACCCAGACGCCGACCGGGTGGCCAGATCATCCTCACATGGCAAACAGAGAATGGGGGCCCCATGTTTCATCTTGCTCGCTCATACAGTATATGGTGTTGGTGTGTGCTGTTCTAAGGGGATGGGTATGCCAGTCCCCTTACAATGAATGCCAGTCCCACCATTGACCCCCATAGGCAACCCCGAAATCCACCCAGGCCCATCTGGGGACACGCAGAGCCAGTAGATGGGACAAACTACACCCACCCCAACATTTGGTCAACTCCAAGACTACATAAGACAATAGACAACCAGGTTGAGTCCGTCCTCCACCTTGGTTGGACCCCCCCATCTGCAGAGTGGACAACTCAAAACGTACTGTATAAAAGTTCGTAAAATATAAAACTTTTCCCCTAGTCTGACGTTGTAAATCCAGAGAAGCGTGCATTCGATCAGTCTAGTATCAGCCCGTCATCGTAGACCCGCATCAGAAGGCTCAGAACGAACTTCGGTCAGTTTTCTGCGCATGTCCCATTTAACGCGTCTTAATTGAAGTGGTTTAAAGTCCACGCCCAGAACGAAGCGTTTTCAATTAAATCCCAGCGGCGCTCCGACTGAAATGCGACTTAAAGGCGCGCGGTGGCGGTCTTCGTCGTCGACATGGATCCGGGACGCTTTTCACGCCTTTTACCGCCGCCGCCGCCGCTACTGCTGCTTTATCTGGGGCTGGGGGCGAGTCTGGCGAACGGCGGTAATGGGGAGATTTTATCCGGGCCGCGTTTTGAAACGCCGTGCGCGGCCGATAAGGTAGGAGCGAAGCGCCTTTAACTTCCTGGATGGCGTTTAATTAAACGCGGTGTCGTCAGTCACTTTTAACCAAGCCGAACGGGATAAAAACGAGGCCTTTTTTTTTTTTTTTTTTTTTTAATTAAACTATCTTCTACGGGCTGTTTTGTAATTAGGCGGCCCATTTAAACGCGTTAATTGCGCGCAGTTGTTGTAGCAAATTAAATTTCTGCTGCCGAGCCGCTAGGAGCCAGGCGGCGCTTTTAATCGGGTGCCTTGCAGGCGACGCAGTGCAACGTCACCGGACTGTGGCGCAGCGACCTCGGCTCCGCGCTGCGCCTGCGCGCCACGGGCCCCGAGCTCCGGGGCTCGTACGTGACGGCGGTGGAGAGCTCCCTCGGGGCTGCCGGGCCGGGGAGAGAAGCCAAGCTGCTGGGCTTCGTCGGCGACGGAGCGCGACCCGCGCTCGCTTTCTCGGCGCTGTGGAGAGGAGGTGCGGAACCCGGCGCGGCCCCGGTTACCGGGTGTTCTGGCGGATTGTCCTGCCTTGTCAGAATTTCCTACCGCAGCATTTTTTTTTTATAGCTGCTGTTCCTGCTAGACTGAAAAAATGCGACGTGCAATTTGTTTATATACTATTATACAGTCCATAAACAAGTAATATGTTGTGATAGCTCAGAAACATCCATAAAATTGTCCTACCTCCAGTGTTTTACCTGTTTGAATATCAATTATGACCCTTTACCGTCCAAAAATCACTGATTTGTTATTTGGTGCTGTATTGCTCCAACTAAACAATTACACCAACTAAACTTTGAAATCCGTGCGTTTATGGGCGTGCGCATGCGCAGTTGCATTTGGTAGGACGTTTCGATAAGTAGGATGAAATGATTCAGCGCTGCCCGCTGCGATCATGGTGCATTAAAGCAGCCGTTAGGCGATTTAGATTTATTCTTTTTTTTTTTTTTTTTTTTTTTTATTCTCTACCCAACAAGTGCTTCTCATTTGCCACATTCTAGCATATGAAAGGAGTAGTTTGGTAAATGTATGACAATTAAGTACAGTATGAAATTTTGCTTAGACTGTGTTGCAGCAATAATATGCAGGTTAAATTTAAATGAGTGGGCTTTAACCTCGAATGACTCATTCTTTGACCTCCAATTACCTGATTGGCTTAGTTCAATTCTAGTTAAGTTTCAATTCTCTTAGGTTTATGAGCCAATTCAAGGTATTGAAATTAGTTGCTGCAAAGATTTTATATCTCTAGCTTTTGCAAACATGCACATCGTTCAGGCTGAGAGGATTTAAGTGTTTGAAATTTGCATGAGGCTTTTAAATATTTATTATTAGTCACTCACCGGATGGTGTATGAAAAGTTCCCGATACCTGGCTTCTTTTCCAAAGGAACTGCTTTGCCATTGGCTCAGATGTGAATGCAGCACACAAGTAAATCAATAAGATTATTAGTCCAAAACTTAATTACTGGTAGTGGTGGGGTAGGCAACTGTGAATGTGCTGTTTCATCGTGGTGCTACACTAACATCCTGGACCTGCCTATATTCTCCACACTGTGGAACCAGGCCAGGAGTGGGAATGCTGCACGGGGGTGCAAGGGTATTAGTAGACCTAGAAATGTGAAATTATATATAAATTATTTTATAAGCGATCAACTGTTGTACCCAGAATCACCTTTTAAATTTTCCATTCGGATCTTTGCATCTTTTTGTCTTAGGCTCCATCTCCTCATGGGTTGGTCAGTGTTTCATGCTGCCTGATGGCAGGTGGGAGCTGAGGACTCAGTGGATGCTGCGCACTGTTGCCAGGGGGCTTTCAGACAACTGGAGGAGCACCAGGTATTCCACCATATCTAGCATTACAATAATGTGGCCACTGACTTGTGGGGTTGAATTCTTCCTCTCTCTCTCTCTCTCTCTCTCCCTCTCCTCACTGCAGGTTTGGTGAGGATCGCTTCACTTTTGTCCATGAAATAAAGTGATTTAAATTCCAGTTCCTCTGCTTTTTTTTTTTTTATTTTTATTTATTTTATTTTATTTTTTTTTATTTTTTAAATTTATTTATTTAAAAAAAAAAATTATAATAATAATAAAAGAAATCCAGCAGTACTTATCTTCTGTAGAACATCACCTGACTTGTGCAATATTTAAGCATCACAGAGCTCTAAAGTGACTTTAAATGTAGGCCTAATAGGCTGCCATCCCCAGCTCAGTTAATCAGTTAACAATAGCGCTGAGAACCTATTTTAGAACAGTTTCCTGTGGAGGCAAGTTGAACAATTCTCATGCCTGCCTTCCTGTAATCTAGGAAAAACTGACACACTGGAGTCGAAGGTGCACGATTGCACCTTTTTGATGGGCGCAAAGGTAATCTTCCTCTGTTCTCAACATGGCAGCCTGCCTAATGCAATTGTCACATGGGGGCGAGGAGTGGGGCATAGGATGACGTGTGTGGCATCTCTGTGCTGTTAATTTAACCTGAGGTGTGGAGAGTCTTTGTATCTTCCCCTGCTGCCTATGAAAGGAGTCTGTTGTGCTTTGTAATTTTTTTTTTTTGGAAGGATTTGGGAACTGCTACAGCTTGTATGAGTATCTGGAGTTAAGATGAAAAGTTTGTGAAAACGTGCTTTAAGAATGCCAGGGAGCAGTGTGTGGGGACTGGCATCTTGACCAGGATTTGAACCTGCACCCGCTTTGGTTAAGTCCACCTACTTGCCTGCTAGGCCACCAGTATCCCTATATGATTAGTGCTCCATGATTAGTGTTAGCCTGTTGACTGCTTAGCTGACTTTTGCTTGGGGTGTAGCTTTTCATTACCCTGACCTGGATTATTAGGATTGGAAAACTGATAAATGAACCTGTTTATATATTCCCTGTGAGATTCATGTAGGCTACATAGAGGGCATAATTTCACGTGGTTTTTAAAAACCATGTTATTAGTTCGCTGTTCCTAAAAATATCAGATTAGCCTAGAGCCAATCACAGAATGCCATGGGTATACCTATAAACATTAATTAGTATTGAACTGGAGAAGCATTAGAGGATTTATTCCCCAGTTAAGAATTAGGTATCAGTCTTTAGGGTTCTTGGCATGAATGATTGAGGAAATGTTTACCACATGATTAGTCAAGCTATGGGATTTGAGATGATCGTTCTATTTTTTCCCCATGTGCTAAAGTAAATTATGGCTCTTCACAGCCTTATCAAACATATTCTACCAATTTCTGCTGCCTCTTTTTTTTTTTTTTTTTTTAAAAAACAAGTGAGGCACGTTTTCCCTCCGGCAGCTCCTCTTGGGCATAAAATGCTTCAATTTGCGCTCCAACATGAACACCTTGGCTGCGTTGCTTTGCTTCTGCTTTGCACCAGATCAGTAGCATGCCATAAAATCATCCAGCTGTACACGGCTGCACACTTTGTTTCTGCGCCCCCCCCCCCCCGACATGCCGCCACCATCTTTTCTTTCAATCATCAATAATGATGAGAATCATGTACGTCCAGGCAGGGACACCATCACCCGCCAATTTCACTCCACTTAGCGCCTACACTCCACAAGCAGCCAAATGCTCTGTACACTGTATGTGTGTGATGGACAGTCATTTTTATCTGTTTGCACCTCAGTTCTCCTCCCTCAGCCTGGCAGCCTTGAGCACAGGTCCAAATGTGTGTGTACAGAGATAAGAATTTTTTTCTTGTTTAATATCTGTGTGTTTGTGTGCATACTTTTAGTATACAGGTTTTAGGTTTAGGAATACAGTTTTTTTTTATTTTTATTTATTTGTTTTTTATTTTTATAATGCATCCATGCAGCCAGTGGTAGAATAAAAAGTACCAAGTTTCCTCATTCTTACAGGGCTTCACCTCCACTGTCCCTTTTATCTGATCATCAGACCCTCCAATATTGCATGACAGGCTTGTCAAACATAAGAAGCACAAGAAATTAAGATGAGCAATATTTGAAGATGTATTACAAGTCAATATAACTTTAGGCTGGGTGGGAGAAACTCAGATAATTAAGGTTCTGCTGCCTGTCAACCCTGTGGAGCAAGCAGGTTTGCCAGAAAAACAGACCCAAAGGAAAAAATCAAATAAAAAAAAAATATATATAAAAAAAATATATATTTACCTCTGGGTCTGTTTTGCTGGCAAACCTTCATGCTCCATACACACACACACACACACACACATATAAAACCTGAATGCCGGTTTATTAGTCAAAATGTCAATATCCACTCTAAGGTATTGTTTGTGTGTAATATTTGTCTTCCCCCTTTCAAATGACTTTTTTTTTGGTAAAATTATTTATAAAAAAAACGTTGCCATGGTTGGCCAGTTGGTTTCTGCTTCACAGCTACATGATTTGTTTGATCTATAAAATGGAGCAAACAAAAGCAAAGTGAAAGCATATGCTCCCGTGGACAGAACCAGCTTTGTTTTTATTTTCCCAAATAAACTCCCATGCAGTCCTGCCAAATCACCACCCCTTATTACTTCACTTGGCTTTCATGTAGACAGACTGTGTCAGCCAAGGCCTTTAAGCTCATGACGCTAAAATCCCCCCGCCGAAAAAAAAAAAAAAGAAATTGGTCAAGTCATAATTAAGAAGATAAAAGATCACAGGGAAATATGTCAGAGAATGTCTGGAGAAGGCAATAATCTGCTTAGTGATATAAATAACCACAGTGCATCTGTTGCATTTTAAAAACCATTTTAAGATGCGCTTGCAGTACATCTCAGTGTACTGAGTGACGACAAGCAATTGTAATGTAAAATTGCTTAATTGGCTTAATATGATCAGCAAATAAAAAATTCATGCATGCGCTAGTTTTTTTCTTTCTTTCCTGTGTGCTTTCAGCCAAGCTCCCTTCCTTGTGGGCTGCAGCGTACAGTACAGAGAAAGCACATGAAAATGCTCATTAAATCTTTTTTTTTTTTTCCTTCCCGCTTTTTAAGCGAAGAATTTGCTCTATTCTCTTATCACATTGTACCAGGAAATTATCTCCCAACATTATCCCAGACGGAAAGATGACACGATCATTTGTCCTCTCTCATTTAAAAAAAAAAAATGCACCCAAATGCAAAATGAACGTACAGAGGCGAGAATGCGGAGGAGTTTCCACCCCCATCTTCTGTTCAAGCGTTTGGCTTCGCCACCTCCATCAGGAGTCTGATCTGAGCTCTCCCCCAAGGACAATCAATTCAAGAGCTCGACGTGGAATTACACTGGAGAATTTAGCATGGTATCAGGCATAACCTGCAACTGTCCATCACTGATGCTGGAGAGGTGTTCTCATAATGTTGCAATTAATAGCCGATTAACTCTGTCGGTTGCCATTAGGCCTGGGTGGAAATGAGGAATAGCTGGTTGCACCTTGAAGTAGGCTTGTAGTCTGGTGTTAATTGGGATCCTGGTGGCAATTCACTGAAATGTAAGAGTTTACAGTGTTGTTGTAAATACAAATCATTTACGGCATTTGGCAGAAGTCCTTATGCAGAAGTCTCTATCATTAAATACAGTCTGACATGGCTTTGTGGTATAGATCCGGTAAAAACTCTTGTTGGCAGGTGATACAGTATAAAAGCAGTGAGTATAGCCTGGGCTAGTGAGTGAAAAGAGTATGTATTTCTGTAATGGTCTGTGATGCGCATATATATATATATATATATATATATATATATATATATATATATGTGTGTGTGTGTGTGTGTGTGTGTGTGTGTGTGTGTGTGTGTGTGTGTGTGTGTGTGTGTCAGATTCAGCAGAGACAAGCAAGTCAGTGCTGAATTATTGAGGTGGAAAAGTTGCTAAATTTGGGGTTCCCACATGGTGCTGTGGGATGAGACACTACCAATGCATATTTAATTCCTTAACAACATAAAATGTAAACCATCGGAATTCGCATCAGTCCAAGCATCAGTGATCAGTACTGGCAGTAGAGAGTTAGCCGTAAAGCTCTTCGTAGTTCTCCCAATCCACATATCATTATCATGGTGTAACTGGCATTCCAGGCAGGGAGCTGGAACAGTAGTGGCCTTTATTGAAAGACAGTCTATGCGATTTTTGAATCTACTATTCACAGTTGTTTTTTCGCTTCATATCCACTGATGAAGTACGTGGTCCACTTAATCGTTTCTGTACTGTATGCACAATCTATGTTCTAATTAAGTGTCGGTGTGAGTAATTAGTGATGATGACCCTTCACTCTTTACCACACTTGTTAAGGCTGAGAAAGTTACATGTCCTCTATCTTCACAAATATGGTCCTCAGACTCCAGAGCAATTCACTGCTCTCTTCCACTGTAGTCGGGTCATCGTTAGAGTCAAAATCATGAAAAGTGAAATATAAAAGCCAGATAGTCAGATCGTGAACCATTACTTGAAATGAATGTCAGCAGAAGTACCATAATGATTTTTTTTTTTTTAAATACTAATTGATTACTTTTCAGTCAAACATCCTCTGTATGCCTGCAAGGCCTTGACCTCAAGCAAAAACATTTGGATTTCATAAAACCTCCACCTCCACCTCAGGTGAGCTGGAGTTTCTGCTGAGGGTTTTCTGAGCTGGAGCCAGATAAGGTCTTGAGTGTATTTGCCATGCATAATAATACAGAGTGACTCACAGCGATGACCGTAATAAATATTGATGACATTGATCAAGAGTCCAAAGTCATCCAGATGCATTACATGCAAATCTCATTTAAATGGTAATAAAATGCATTGGCAAAAGCACACTCAAATGATAATTTCTGATGATGGGGAGAAAAAAAAATCCTCCCATACCATTGCATAGGTGCCTCCTATGCATCTCTCCCATCAGAGTTTGGCTCATGGCGCCTTTAAAGACTTTCATCTCTTTGTGCTGCCAACTAATGATCAGAGTTTTACCTGAAGTACTGGTTCAATATTCTTGTCTTTTTTTAAGTCAAATGCCACTTATCTGTAGTGACATGCATTTGCTGTTGCTTGGCTGAATTTACTCCGAGTGTATTCAATTGGAAATGCGAACAGCCCTGAGTGGCCAGCAGCAGGATTAAGATAGGCTGAAAACCTAGTGGTGCAAACATTTAAAGTCCTTGACTTTGGTGCACATCTGCATCAGAAAGCCGAGACCACATATTGGATTCCAGCTGCGCTTGGTGATCCGTTTCTGGCAGGATGTCTCTGAGAAAGTGGTTGGCTTTGATTCCCAGGGTGGGTAAGAGGTGGTCGGGCTAAACGGCCCGTCATCACTGAAGTGAGTCCTGCCATCAGTGGTGCAGGTCTGAAGAGTCCAAACGGAAAGCGAAGACCGGTAGTGTGTTCCTCCCATGTGTCATTTTCCCCTGGTACTTAAGGAAAAGTTTTACAATTTGCTGGATTTTTTACTGATTGTGACAGCCTTCATCATTCTGGACTGGAGCCTGTTTACCTCTGTATTTTTTTACGCTTTGCAGAACATTTTTCAAGATTTTTCACACTTTACAGAATCATAGCTTCCAATGTTGATGCTGCTGGATTTTGAAGGTTAATATGACAAAACGTAGGAAGACCTCAACGCGTCAAATCCATGAACCCATCTCTCTCAATCATTAACTGTATTGCATTATGACAGTCACTCTGATGATATGATGAGGCTCTCTATTCAGCCTCTTAACATCAGATGGCAGTGGTGGCCTAGCGGGTAAAGAAGCAGACCCGTAATCGGAAGGTTGCCAGTCCAAATCACATCGCTTTGTGACAATAGACAGGTCACTGAAAAATCACTACCACTCAAACGTTTGGATGCACCTACTTGTTTATAGGTCTTGCAAGTTTTACATTATTGAAGACACTGGAATATGAAAACACACACATTATCATTATCATGACACACAACCTTATCATTCACTCAAGTTAACGAATATCTCCTGAAGTGACTTTTTATGATGTCATTAACAAGGCAGCCAAGAAGGTGAAAAACAGATTCATCAAACACTTTACTTTGTCCTTCCACAAAAATGTGTTGCATTGGAATAATATGGAATAATAATAAAAAATATATGTTACTTGCATTGGATTCTTCAAAATGGCTCCGTCTTAGTCTCCCTATTTACCACGGAGAAAGTCCATCCAAACTTTAGAAATATATTGGGTTATTATCTGGTATATAAATAATAATAATAAATATATGCTGTCTCTCTCACACACAGTGGTTTTCACAAAACACTATGCAAGATTTCTTTTTAATGAAATATGATAGTTCATGCAGTGCAGAATATTAGGCTCGCAGCAGGTGATGTTTGGGGGGGGGCTATGATATTGCACCTCAGAAATGTGTTAATAAGGCAAACAAGTGAATGGGTTAAAATAGAAAGGTAAAAAAAGGAACTTACAGGTAAGACATATAAATGTATCACTGTTTAAAACAAACACTGCATATTATGTAAGGAAACACAGACTGATCATTCAGCTTTAAGCACCTTGTTGGAATGCTACTTTTAATATAACGCAACCCACACATTGAATTGTAGTGTGGTAGGCAGCAAATGATGGTGAAAAGACAGATGTCTACTAAACATATGCACACGGTACAGCAGGCCAAGAATGTGCAAACTTTCACTAGTCTCTAAAACCGGAATGTATCCCATATCATAACGAATGAACTTTTATTAAGCAGCATTAAATACAAAGCTTTTCTAAGACCTCTAATGCAATTTGTGGGTAAAACTCTTTTTGTCTCAATTTCAAGTACTGGTAGAAGGCGACAGCCACTCAAAGAAGCATGTGCATGGTAAACAGATCTAACTGCTTGCAGGAAGGAGCTATGTAGGAAATGAAAAGAACAAGAGACAATACAATTTTAGTCACCAGCTTCTTGGTACATTTGCTGGAAGGAAGGTGCGTATGGAATTTTTCAAATTACAACTTGAGACAAGCTTCTGCTTAGTGAACCTACACAATCTTCATTTGGAGAAAATTTGCTTCTGGTGGGAATAAGCAGCAGCAGCATTAACTGTTACTGTTGTTTTTAGTGATAATGGTAAGATTCAGGTTAATTTAGTTAAATTTTTCAATTTTTTTCAAAGAGTTCAATTTTTGCTTTTATGCCTTAATATAAAAATGTTTGTGTACTATGTGAACAAACCTCTAAGTATTCTCACAGGATTCATTTTTTTCAGGTTTTAAAAAGGATAATAAAAGTCCCCCGCCCATTTTTACCTTTCATATAACTCACTGAAATGCAAATCTGAACATCAGTTCTTTGTGTTTGCTTATAACTGGATAAAAACTTTTCACCTCTGCATTGACCAGTTTAGCCAAGATGCTGCACTTGTCGGTTTAACATTTGCACAGTTAACCTTGTGAGAAGCAATTTTAACCTAAAGCTGTGGGTGTTGTGCCATATGTCTATATATGTCTGGCTTCCACATTCTCTGCTGTGGCCTTCAGCTCCACCAGCACAGCTGTCTGTTCCACCATCTGTGTCTCGGTGGAGTTTGACCTCACATCAAAAGAATCCAGCTCCAGATTTTGAATTTGAATCACAAGAAATTAATAGGGCAGACGTTTAAAATCACGCATCAAAGACTTTCATTTAAAATGAATAGGCTGCATTTTTGTCAGTAATTGTGCATGTAGGAGCAAACAGTGTATAGCAAGTTCTAACATCAAACAGATTTGTATAGATCGCATGAAACCACAGTGCATTTTGGGTGAATAATTTGGAGGTATTCTGACACATTTCTTTCGGTTGTGCTGTGAATTTCACACCAGCAAGGGACATTTACGATGCATCCAGAAAGTATTCACTTTTTCCACAGTTTGTTATGTTACACCCTCATTTAAAAAAGGATTAAATGTGATTAATTATTTTCCCTCTGAATTCTACACACAACACTCCATAATGACACAATGTGTAGAAAGGAATCCATTTTAGAATAAGACTGTAACAACAAAGTTTTGGAAAAACGTGAATACTTACCGGATGCACTGAGCATTGGCGAGGTGGGACAAAAGCCAAAGCAGCAACGTTTGCTAAACTGACCAGAATCTTTTAACTTTCTCATTACAAAACATCACATTTATGTTATTTATCAGATGCCCTTATCCATAGCAACTTACAATCAGTAGTTACAGGGACAGTCCCATTGGAGACACTCAGGGTTAGGTGTCTTGCTCAGGGACACAATGGTAGTAAGTGGGGTTTGAACCTGTGACTTTGTGACCTTGTGGTTCATAGACTAGTGTGCTACCAACTAAGTTACTTCCGCCCTATTCACCTTAATAACCTGCAAGTTAAACTATATGCCATTACAGTTTTTCTTCTTCTTATTCCTTTCTTGTAAGTTTATGAGATTCCCCATTTGAAATGAATAATATTTATATTATATTTCTCACTTGTGGGACTAATAAAGGATTATCTTATTTACAACAACAGATTACGCTACACTATATTTGATACATCAGAGACTTTAACAATCACTAACTCAAGATACATTAATAGCACTGTTCTTTGCTGTCGAGTGATTTAGGGGAATTGCGTCACCCAGTAGGACCAATTTAATTTTACATTTGGTTCCACATCAACAACACAGAAAGACTGACAGACAGCCAGTGTTGGTTAGGGTGTTGAGGTGCTATTCATTTCTATGTTCCTCTTAGTCGTAGCTGGTAACATTCCAAGCCCAAGGTTGAAGGCAGCAATGCAGGGTTAGCACTCTAACTGTCAGGTTCAATCTTGTTAATAGATGACAATTTATCTAAATAACAGCCCCTAGCATCCTTGCTGACTTTGCTTCTGTCTCTGCAAGCTATTACTTCCACTGCTGCAAAAGAATGAAAGTCATGTGTGCTGGCGCTTTTGCTGTGACTTATCCAAAAATACATTACATTACATTGAACTGATGCTCTTATTCAGAGCAAATTGATACATGGGAAGACCCTATGGTTAATTTCAGGGTTAAATGACATGTCAGGGTTAAATGACACAGTGGTAGTTGGTGTGGTTTCAAACTTAATGACCCGCATTTATGTGTATTGAATGTATTGAAGTAGTGATAAGAACATCCATTAAGTGCGATGGGCTTCACCCCTTCTCTGCAATTCCCCACCCTGCACTCAGTATCCTGTGGTCATGGAAAGTGAGTGAGATATTACATTAAAACTTTATCCAGAGTATTTCAGTCTTTACGGTTAGTTTATTTCAAGCCAGTGTTAAATTAAAACTTTTTATATTTCCGTAATCACAACCCTATCAGTGATACATTTAATATGTGTTAAAGGGGGTGTATAAAATGGACACCATGGTTCAAAACTATATTAAGTTAATTATTTAACTTATTAAATTGAATTTATTCAAATAATAAATAATAATATTTAATGCTAAATATGGCTTCAGTATATTACCAGTAGACTATTTTCACAAGGTTAGTTGTCATAGTCTGATGCTTATGTCTCCCCTCGCACTGTTTGATGCGTATGAATCACAAAGTGCCCTACCTGCATTCTCCTCCCTCAGAGCTTCCACTGCTGCCTTTAGCACAGACATTACAGTCTGCTGCTCTGCCACCTGGATCCCTGTGGGGCTCTACTTGTCAAAAGAGTTCCTGGCCCGAGCCCTGCATGCGAGACTGAGAAATCTCACAACAGTTGCTTCCTGAAGCTCAGTTTGCACAGACACATCCACAAATGGTTTTAGATCCTCAGACATAATCCCACTGTTTTACAGAAACTTTTTGGGGAAAACACAAATGTTTATAAACGAACGATGCAAAATTGCATTTTAAAAATTTCTTCGAAAACTAATACAGAAAAAATTACTACTACTACTAATAATTAGTAGTAGTAGTAAGTTTCATTATTATTAAAGTCTTCCTTTAAAAAAGGCTCTTTAACTTAGCTATTTCTACACCTTCCTTCCATTCCATTGCATCAAGTGTAACCAGATCCACAGCTCAGGGCAAAAGAATTCAAATTAAATCAAATATTATGAGGGGGTTACAACTTACACACACGTTGTGCTGACTTCCAGTGGATTTACATTCCATTTATGTTCTACAGAAGCTGGTCTCATATGGAGAGGGGGGATTGTGGGATTGGAGGCAAAGCCAAACAGCTGATAAGAGTGTCAAAAAAAGCACTTTAGGCAAGTAGCGGCTCTCAGCTCTGCATGCAGTTGACTCTTGTCAGCCAAACATGCTCACTGTCAAAGATGCAGCCAGAGTGAAGCAGTTTGCTGCCCAGTCAGGTATCTGTATGACGGCAGTCCCATTCGTATAAACATATACTTTATTGTTATAATCTAGAAATGTCAAGAGGATAGATGTCAAAAGCAAACACTGTGTAAAAAAGGTCTAGGCAATAAAAGTGTCACAAATTCTACACAGAAATAATCAGTTTGAGAAAAAAAAAACTAATTGGATAAGGGGAAAAAAGTTACAAAAAACATTTCATTAGCACTCAACACCTTGAATATAACACCTAAACAGCTTGTGGTGTTATGAGGATTTCATGGTTGCACAACCAGGTGTCTACACACCAAACAAAGTAAACAGATTTGGTTGATTATCAAAAATAAATGACAAAATAGGATGCAATTGTGACAAGCATCTTAAAGAGGCTGTTTAAGTGTGAGCAGAGAACCAAAACCCATCATCCTTCTTAGACCAAAAATTGTCCCAATGATGCACTTTAAATGTTAAATATAACAAGTATGTAAATGTAAAATGTAAATGTAAATGTAAATGTAAATGTAAGTACAGTCCTGGCCAAATGTTTACTACTAGTGAGTAAATGTCAACTGTATCACACAATTCAGGATGAACTGTTTTGTCATTGTGACATAAAATAACCATCCCAATAACCATCCCAAAATAACCAAAATTGTCCCAATGATGCACTTTAAATGTTAAATATAACAAGTATGTAAATGTAAAATGTAAATGTAAATGTAAATGTAAATGTAAGTACAGTCCTGGCCAAATGTTTACTACTAGTGAGTAAATGTCAACTGTATCACACAATTCAGGATGAACTGTTTTGTCATTGTGACATAAAATAACCATCCGCTATTACTGAGGTGTCATTTCATCAGCACAGTGAGTAGAATAAAGACAGCAGAATTTATAACACCATTATCAGGATTATTTGAGAGCAGACTTGTTGCAATCATTGTATGCCCCTGTGTGAGCAATGGTTACCTTTAAAGAAACGTCTGGATCCATAATTTCTTTGAAAAAAAATGGCTTCCTTACATATAAGGAAAATGCTGCTTAAAGTAATGCACCAGAAATAACTGTTTTCCTGGAATGTAGAAATTCAAATGCAGTAAAGAAGGGTCTCCTCCTGAGGAATCAGTTACAGATGCAGAAACCGTATTACCAGCAGTGCAGAGCTTGAACAAGAGGTGGACACCAAAAGACAAACACTTGCCCTAGTGTCAAGAAAGGCATCAAATAACCATGAAATAAGTTTCTTTCCAAGAAGAACATCAATGCTTGACATTCTGCAGAAAGTATAAAAAGTCTTTTTCACAGACAAGTCCCATTTCCAACTGTTTGGGAAATCTGACAAATTGATAAATAGGAAAAGATGAACAATACCACCCATAGTTACCGTGAAGTGAGTACATTTGGGATTGGTTCTTATCCATGGGAGTGGATTTCCTGCCCACTACCATAAATAATGGTATCGACTTCCATCCAGAAACTAAGTGGTAAAAGAAAACAGCAACATTTAGTACCCTGGTATCTACCAGGGTGCATACCCAAGTACCCATATCCCAAATTGATTGAGAACAAGTCTTGTTGACCATAAATATTACAGTCCACCACTGAGTGAAGGGCAGGGACATCATTCACTCACATCCAGACATACATACAGACAAGTTTGATTCGCCAGTTCACCTAGTGTGCATTCCTTTGGATGGTGGGGGGAAACCAGATAACCCAGAGGAAACCCATGCCCATCTCTGGGATTTGCTAAAAACCCTTCCACCATGCGGCCCATTAACCTTACATTAGATGTATAATATTGATGTTTGAAAGGTGTTTTATAGTTGCACTATGCTCCTTTTTAGTCACTGTGGCAGTGGTGGCCTAGCAGGTAAGGAAAAGACCCATAATTGGAAGGTTGTTTCAAAGCACAAAGGTGCCATTGAGGTGCAACTGAGCAAAGTGGACATACAACCTTGATTTTTACAGAAATAAAATTAGACCAGGGTACGCTTCAGAGTACCAGTATTGGTGGGGAAAAATTGCTGTTGTTAAGCACATTGATTGTATGGTGTTGTCACCAAGCAAAGATATTTTTTTACCCCTGGTGCCATGCAGTCTGTATTATCATTAGGAACATTGCTGCAATAGGAACACTGATGCATTGTTGCTGCTATAGAAAATTGGGATGCTTCTGCGTTCCTGCTACAGGAATCTTGGGGAAATTATGGGACCAAAAAATGAAAGAGAAAGCTGGCTGTGTGGAAAAGAAGAAAAATATTTCCATAGAACAAATTAAAAAGAGAAAATCCTGGATTTGGGGCTCAAACTGAGAAAAAAAAAGTTTTATTGCTTTTATCAATTGTGGAAGTTCGGAAGATTTTGCTGAGAGAAAACGTTTGACAGCATACGCATGTGCAGAGCTGGCAGACACCTTCCACAACTTTTTCAAGAATGTTATCGCTGGTCCTCAACTATTGGAGTTTCGAGTTTCACCAGGATAGTTATGCTCTTTCAAGGTTTTCGGGCCAGTTTCCCAGACTCCTGGATTTAATCAGCTACTTAAGAAAGCAGCAAGGGGCTGGAGTGAAGTTTTGCCCTCCAGATCCAAGGCAGTGATGGCAACATTATGGTGTACATCGTTGATCTCTAAATAGTCACAGCTGCAGGATTCAGCTGCTCCACAGCCCGATCTGTGTCTCCATCCCCTGCATCTCGGTGCCGGAGTTTGGCCACGCTCATCAAGAGATTCCGACTCCAGCCTTTGATCCTAAATCAGAAGAAAAGATAACATTTTGAATTTTTAATGCTCCGTTTGAACATCGCTTGAAGGCAAAATACCTTTGCATTCCATGTTTCTATACTAACAATCTTCACCCTCATTGTTTGCATATTTGGTGAGAGTTAGTTGCATCTAAATTTAAAATTCGACACATGGCAGCTGCACAAATTTAGCATTCATTGCAGAGCGCTTGAGAGCAAAGGTATGTTAGCAGGAGGTGTGTTGTCTTTACGTTCACTACCCGCACACGACCTGCGTTCTCCTCCCTCAGAGCTTCCACTGCCGTCTTCATCGCAGCCACCACAATCTGCCGCTCTGCCACCTAGCTCCCTGCGGAACTCCACTCGTCACCAAGAGCATCCAGTTGAGCTGCGAGAGTGAGACAGAGAAATCTTTGGAGATCTCACATGTGCAGGCAGCCCTGCACACCATTTCTCTGTGGACCTTTGCTTTCTTTAATATGCTGTGTGTGCATGTGAGAAGTTCACTTATAAAAGGAAACTATACGCTGGATTGTATAATGCAGTGCCTCACAAAACCACAGAGTGTGCTATGTTTTTGACCCTCTAAACACAAGAGGCACTACATTTTTTTTATTATTAAGATATCATTTCTGCTGTCACATGACTAACCTGCAACTTTGACATTTGTTTGAAATAATGTCTGATGTTATATCAAATTTTACATCGAAATAACAATGCTTGAAATCTGTCGTAGTGTATAATTTTTAAAAATGATTTTTTTTAATCCTGCTTGTTGACTGAAGGCCTTCCTTTACTCATGATTATTTATCTTTTTTATGCAAATTCATGATTCGAGTGGGCCCAGGCCAAAATGGGACACTACTGGACACTGGTATGTTGAAAAAATCAAAGCCACACTATAATGCATGAGAGGAGTTGTTCTTTCCATCCACTAAATTATACAGAAACCACTGCCTGAGTTTATTTTATTGCAAGTCTTTTTTAATCTTTAGATAAAAAAAAATCTGTAGCCTTGGGATCTGGGTAGCATAGCAGCTTATCTCAAATGTCTTGGAGTCTCCACAAAGAAAATTTGCCAAATTGCAAAGAAATTTCAGTTCACTGCCTTGGATGTTCCTAAGCAGGAAGAAGCGGGAAAGCATCTCACCATATGTCCTGGCCGAATCTAGTTTAAACTCCACCAGAGTATTTATGACGCTGCCAAGCCCTTTCAGTAAATCTGTCAGAAAAGTTCTCTATAATACACCATTAGTGATAGGGTCAGCTGGTGGCTGGTTAAGGAAGCGGCCCTGTAATCAGAAGGTTGCCGGTTCGAATCCCGATCTGCCAAGGTGCCACTGAGGTGCCACCGAGCAAACCACCGTCCCCACACACTGCTCCCCGGGCGCCTGTCATGGCTGCCCACTGCTCACTCAGGGTGATGGGATAAATGCAGAGGACAAATTTCACAGTGTGCACCGTGTGCTGTGCTGCTGTGTATCACAAGTGACAATCACTTCACTTTTAAAACCCACTTACTACCACTGTATCTCTGAACAAGATATTTATCCCTGAGTGTCTCTTGGGGGACTACTGATGTAAGGCACTCTGGATGGGGCCATCTGCTAGATGCTGTAAATGTAAATTGTAAACAAATTTAGCATCTCATTTCAGGTGAATGCAAACGGATTTTAGTAACTATAAAATTGTGCGAATCATCATTGTATTTTGAGGGATGCCAATTCCTGGTCGGCTACAGTCCTTATGACATCTGTGAAGCTTCCAGTGAAGCAGATGGATGCCACTTCACCAAGATGCTACATCTCTGCAGAAACCTGTATAAGATGTGATATTTCCAGAACAAGGTCACTGTGTCTCAAATGGAATGTAAAATGAAGCATATATTTGTGTGCCAATTACTATTTCAGTTGTCATCTTCTGAGACAGTCCCTGCCCTTCTGGATTGTTCCAGATTTTCGTGATGTTCTGGATTGTGCCTTTGTGTAATTAGAGACAAGGACCATGTCTAAGGATATGTCGCTTTTATTTATTATTTATACATATTACTATTATTATTGCAGTCCCACAGTCACATATTCCAAAGAGAATTGGCTCTGTTTAGAAACACCAGTGTAGCTCCACCTGCATCACAGTGGAACTCATCTTGTCACCGAGAGACTTCAGTTCCAGGGCCTGAGCTGATATAATGAGGGTGTTACAGAGAGAAGCCGCCTTGACTTTCTTTTCTTTTTTATGCTGAAATAGAAGGAGTGAGTCTGACACTGAGCTAATTCGGTCAGACCATTTATTTCCCAACAAATTCAGCTCAGCTCTAGCCAAATTTGCAAAAAAGACCACCTGAACTCAAGCCTCAAGACTGATTCACCATTTACCTCTAATCATGGTGCAGCAAGTTCATAGCGATTTGGCAGAGATCAGAGAGTGACAGACGTGTCTCTTTGGCATATTTTACCTGCCTTTTCTCCCCCTCAGCAGCTCAATCTCAGCCCTCAGATCTGACACGCCACCTTGTCCGCCATCTCCTTAAAAGCACAACATTTGAGCTCGAGTGCCAATCATCATGCCACTCTTGATCGGAGAAGAGCACTTCATGTTCAAAGACGTGGTGTCGGGTCCTGATGTACATTTCTTTTTTGAGAAAGAAACATTGAAAGGCATTCTAAACATTTTGTTTTTCTCAGCTCCTCCACATGAGCCTTCATTTGTACTATCTCTGTCTGATATTCTTCTGCCAGGCGCTCGTTTAAAATTGACCTGACATCCGGGGCCAGAGCTTCTCGTATTTGTGTCGGAAGATACATGTATTAAAAAGGAAAGACATTATTATTCATTCTTCATTACACCGTTTTTATGGTTCTCTCAGCCAAAATGCATTTTGCTAATAATTACCACCTTCATTCACTCACTTTATATTCCATGTCATATTTTCAGTTTCTAGTTCCCCATCCTGTGTTTCTAAAGTGAAAATAAGATGAAAAGCATAAAAAAGAGAAATAATAGCATGCTTGATATACACTGCATATGAGCCTGTTCTGCTAAGCTGGAAACACATTACCTCATTATGTTCTCATTACCTTCATTCACAGTCTTTATCCCAGTAACATCAGTCTCAGTGGCATTCATCACTCGCATTCATGACTGAAAAGATGTGAAAGACGCGTATGATAATTTGATCATCTCAGTGTATCACCATCAGAATATCTCCCAACACCACCTACACAAAGCATAAAAAACAGTGGGAGAGCTAACTTGCACAAGTTGGGATGAGTACAGCCATGAACAATTATGCAGAAAACCCTTCACACAATTATAAAACAACTACTAAAGTCTAAGTTGTTCATAAGTTTAAGCAGACCTTATTTTTTAAATTGCACTAGAGTAACTTTGGATGAGGCATCTTCAGTTTGGTTTGATACTTTATATCATTAGTGGCCATACAGTGGTGGGCCGATTAGAATTCTCTCCCATTTGGGGCAGTTTTTTTTTAGGATCTCCGGTTTCCGAGATCGGTGAGTGGTGTGTGAATGTCAATGTAAGGGTGGTAGTAGCCTAGTGGGCAACACACTCGCCTATGAATCAGAAGACCCAGGTTCAAATCCCACTTACTACCATTGTGTTCCTGAGCAAGACACTTAACCCGAAATTGTTCCAGGGGGGACTGTCCATGTAGCTACTGATTGTAAGTCGCTCTGGATAAGGCCGTCTGATAAATGCCTTAAATGTAAATGTAGTGTATGGCCTGCGGAGGGCTGGACACTCGCCCTGCACCCAATATCCTGGGAACGGTGACCCAGTTCTAGATTCGGTGGTTATAGACAGTGACTGAGTGAGCGATAGAGAGATTAGTAAACTTTGCTGGACATAGATTTATTAGAATATAGAACAGCATGTGTGTCTCTGATCCTGTAACCTTGAAATATAATTTTAACCAGGTTAGAATCTAAAGTCCAAACAAATGTAATGGATTCTGGCAAAAAATTATTTGAAATCAAAGCCAATTATACATAAACCAAGAAATTACAGCTCCTGGATAATTTATTCACACTGCAAATACCCATCCATTTCATGCACCTGCTTATCCAGGTCGCAGTCTCAGGGAAGCTGGAGCCTGGCCCGGCAATCTTCAGACACAAGGCAGTGAAAACCAGTAGAACACGGCAGACTGCCAGTCCATCACATGGTGAACACGTATACATGTTCCAGTTTAGCATTGCCAGTTCATCTAACCTACTTGTCTTTGTAGTGCTGGAGCCAAAATACCTGGATGAAGCCCAACTGAACGTGGGGAGAGCATGGGATTCAGCTCAAGTCTACATGTTGCAAGGTGCACCGCTTTGCTGCCATGAAGTGCTGTGAGGCTGCAGCGGAGGTGATATTCTAAATGGTTTTGGAATCACCAATTCAACTATAGTATAAACAAGACTATTGATACAATAAGATTTTATTGTTCTGACTTTTTTTATGACTTTGCGTGGTCGCTCTTGTGACCCGTGATATCTTCAGAACACATTGAAGGCCAGAGGCCTTCACAGGGACCCAAGAATCAACTGAATTGATTCAAGTGCAAAAGGTCAAAGTCACTTATGGTGGTCTATAGTGTGGATTGTTTCCTTTTTATGATTGATCATGTTGACTTTGCTGATGATGAACTGCGGCTGATTGCATTGTACTTTCAACCAGTCTTCTGTTCAACTCTGTTTTAAAGTGGCATTAGATTCTCCCTGGACATCTCACAATAGAATTGTATGTTTCATAAAAGTATTCTTACAGCATGTATTACAAGTAAAACATTGCAAATTCCAAACTATATGCATATTTTGAAAAAAACATAAAATCATATTTTTTTTCCAACTTCATAAATAACAATAATGGACTGTGGGCCAATATATACTGTATGGCATTTTTAAAACCATTTAGCCATCAAGAAAACGGATTCCTGTGTTGACCTGTTTTTTTTTTTATTTTATTTTATGCTCCATGAACAACACAGGAAACAACTTAATTGATTTTAGTCATTAACTGCACCTCCCCTTACATCCTGAGCTTGCCAACTTGCCAACTCGAGCTACATTTGTTGCTTGCTCACTTACAACCCCCGAGGTCAACAGTCATTGATTTATGTTCTTCTGTCTTGTTCACATATGTGTCCAGGCAGGAGAGCAGTTCCATCGCCTGGTGGTGGAGCTTAGCTGTAGCTGTAATCATTGTTCTCCGCTTGAAAACCGTGGCCTTCTGGTCCTTCAGTTGACTCTCACTAGCTCAGACTCGGGCCTCCAGGGCTGCCACCTCCGACCTTTCTCTGGCCAGCTACATCGCCTGCTGGGCCCCTGTCTCTCCCAGCCACAGCACAAAGGCTCACAGCACTTTCAGCTCAGCCTAGAGGTCAGACTTGGTGTATTTGGCTTTCTTTTCACTCCCTACTTGTGTCAAAAGGGAAACCACATAGTCCCTCATCCTGAAATCAAAGTACAGAAAAAGTACACACTGAAAGGAAAGTGCAAAGGAATACCAGTGTCAGATATGAAAGTCCTGTGATATTATACATGATATTATATATTCTAGTATGGTATTTGGCTAACAATTCAGCATGTTTGCACCAAGTTTTGTAGTTTCAGTTCTGAGTTCTGTGATGTTCTCTGAAATTGCAAGGCATTTTTCGGAGAGTGCTCTTGTCACACATTGGTCTTCAAAATTTTGCAGTGCACTTTAAAACGTTTTTTTTTTTTTTTGTCCTTTGTTACTGCTAGCTTATGTTCTAAAATTGCCTACACGTCATATCAACCCCTCTTTTGTACGACCTTTCTCCTGGATTGCCCCACTTGCCTTGATTTGCCATTTATGTTTTCTTTCTTCTCACACCGGCCATGTTCATATTCCAGCCATGGTACGGACGAAGCCCTCAAAGTTCTTGTGTGCTCACTCCGTTGCACCCCTCCCTTCTAACGGCGAACACGCCGTGTCCTTCTTTGCACGCCGGTTAAAAAGCCCCTACTTGCCTAGTGACTCTGAACTCTTTGGTTACTCACCACCTGCTGTGATGTCTGCAAGGGTGCCTTCTGGCCCCCCCTGACTGAGAGTAATGGCCAGTGCTGAATGTCAAAAGTCTTTCCACAGTTATCATTAAAATATAATGATCTACTCTACTATTATAAAGAAATCCACATCTGTGGATAAGCTACTTTTACATAACTGCCTTTTTTGTTAATATCATTTATTTATTTATCCATGCCAAGATCATATAAAAATAAAGTAGTATCTTTTCCTCCTTTAGTGGATGTGAAATAGCTGGAGACTGGACCCTGGGTTTGTGACCTTAGCATCGTCTAATTGCCGGCCTTTATCTTGATGATGGAGGAACTTGGCCAACTGATGTCAGTCGTCCTGCTATCTCGCCCACCCGTCTAGTTTGTTCAGCCATCCTTATCCGAAAGGTCAAGCAGAATCCCTCTGGCACTCGGAGAAATAACTGCCAAGTTCTTCAACCCTTTGACGGGGCGAGTTGGGTCAACAAAGTTCACTTATGATATTACCCAACTGATTTTAAACTTTCATAAGGCATCTCAAACATTTCATTAGGAATTTGTAGGTCCCAGGTTTGGAATTCATTATAAACTTCCAAACTTTTCAGAACCACTTAAATAAGATTTACAAATTTAAGAACTGATAATGTAGAAATCTGATGCATGCTGACAACGATCTGCAGCCATGTGTACAGGGCAGAACTAAGGGTTAATACAAATATGAAGGGGATGGCAGCTAAGGACTTCACTGTTGTACCCTGGGAAACAATGATTCTCAGATTATATTTAAGAGATGAGGGTCAAAGATGGGAACAGAACAGCTAGATAAAAATTCTAATGAATTAATAAAATAATTAATTTCCCAGTAAAACATAACATAACAGATTCCCAGACCTTCAATTTAAAAGCTCTAGACCAGCACGAAAAAGACTAATGAATGATCATAATAACTTGCCTTTTCAGTTGCACTTGGCGCTACCTGACAATGTTGAGTTTTTTTGGTAATGGGCATCAGGAAGAAACAAGAATACAAAACATTTAACAAAGAACTTTTAGAACGTATCAATCATCATGCTTGGGGCGGCCATACAGTATGCAGAATGCAAGTTCAACTTACACAGAAATCCATTGAGGGCAATGTAATGTGCAGTGTGCTTGAAAATTACTCTTGATGGTGTGAACTATGAAGAAACCGCAGAAACCATCTGAATGTGACAGATGCAACGTGACAAAAATACATAATTTACTAATAGATCACATTAATGTCAGGATGCTCTGTTAAGGATGACAACTACAACAGTGATGTATTGAGAAATAAAACTTTGCTCTAACAAAAATGGATTTCTATTTTGCCATGTTTTGTTTTGTTCTGCAGCATAAAGCATATTCACTGTGACAATTCATTTGGTCTGAATCATGAGGCACACTGTTGTCTTTATTTTTTAAAAACTTAAATATTGACATATTATCCTTCACATGTTTTTGCACCTGCATATAGTTCTAGTTTCTTTAATGGGAAGACAAAGAGAAAAAATGGAAAACTGAACTTAATCAACATAATTGCTAAAAAGAAACCTGACGTTTTGTCCCCTTAGTGGTGGGAGCTTCTGTATAGTTCACATTTACATTTACAGCATGTAAATGTAATGTAGTTCAATGTAGTTATCCAGAATAACTTACAGGCACTGTCCTCTCGGAGCAACTCAGGGTTAAGTGTCTTGCCCTGGGAAACAATAGTGCACAGTGTAGTAAAGTACAGTGTTTATTTGAGGGAAGTGCATTCAGCGTAATCCAACAATGTTGTCCGTTGTCCCGCCGGTGCTATTTTAAAATTCAAATTCAGATTTGTGCAGTGGCCCCATCTTGACCACAACAGCGTGTATCTTGCTAGCTTGACCCTTGCAATTTGTGAACCAGCACGGGTTTTAATGCTGACTGGCACTGAGGCGGCAAGACAAGATAGAGCATTCAGTGAAACATCTGTCAAGGTCCACAGGCTAAGAGACCAGCCTCGTGTCACTCGACCTTGCTCCTGCTGTGACAGTGTCTGAAGTGTGTCAACAAGGACTGCGGCACACAAGCAGAAGAATGTCCCTGCAGGAAGTCAAGCATGCTGCGCCGAGAATAGAAATTTCTTACAAAGCTTTTCAAAGCTAAGTGAAAAACTAAAATACGGTTGTTTCAAATGGTTAGTCTATACGGAGGGATTAAAAAATAATAATAAATTCCTTCGTGTCAATAGACAGCGGGGTCTTGCCCACGCGAAGCCGTAAATAGTGTAATCGTGGACAAAGGCACGTTCCATTGTAATGCAAAAAATGTCAGAGGGCTGAATAAATGAAACGCATAAAACACGTTTAACTGCAGTTCAAATGAAGAACACTGTTTATCCGCGTAGTCTTTGTTGACGAGAGTCGCGTCGCACCACATTCTATCCAAGGCGTGTGACAGCAATAGTCCTCGAAGCTAATTCCACGCTGCCATGCTTGACACAAGCCTCCAGGCTCATCCTTGCAAATTTGATATGTGGTTTGCTCATCTGCAGCTACTATTTAAATGTAATGTCGTGCTCTCTTTTTCTCCCTCTCTCACTCACACACATACATACACAGACACACACACACACACACACACACACACATCCACCCAGGCACAAACATTTATCCACTAAAAAATTATGATGGCAAATTAGAGTTTTGATTTATTCATGCAGCTTCACGGATAAACGACATTACATGTTGATAATGCCAATGAAAGCTGGATTGCTTTTCATCTTGTTTTCCATGAATGTCAGGTTTTGTTACATGTGATTAATATCGCAAGGCTTCACTGTGTCCTTTGTGTTTTTCTAATATGACTGAAGATGCAAAACACCCCCAACTTTAAATAAATAGGATCCATATGTGTCATGCTGGCTGGCGGCGAGCTTTAATGAAACAGCGTTTCATTGCTGTTTATTTAACATTAACACACACCTACAGAACACGAGCCACTATCACTCTTTAGCCACAAACGTGCAAGAAGATGTAGGGCACTACCCTGGTATCTCCAATGAAGAGGGAAACTTCCGGTGTGATTTATCTTGAGGTGACAGATGGCGGCTTGTCTACACGCGATGATGACACTTAAAGCAGATTATGGCTAAACTTCCTGTAGCATGTCCCTTTCTGATAATGGATTTGTGGGAAGTTAAGTATCTTGTTTGAACCAAAGTTTTAAACACCAGCGGCAGTTTCAGGATACTTCATAAATCTCCATTAGAGCTTCAATGTCAGGAGTGCGTGTTCTTTCCAGGACGGTGCAAGCAAGAGTGAGAGAGACGAAGAGAGGCTCGGAAAGCATTCACACTGATTATTACTCTTATGTGCAGTAGCCAGGAAGGGTGGAAGGAGGCGGCCTCTTAGAAAAGCCAAAAAAATAATACTTTTGGCACCCCAGCTGCTGACCCACTTAATGCATGACTTTTATGAAATTTACTCAGCACTTTTTTTTCTATGTGTGAGACCACAACGAAGGGCATCCATCAGAATTGAGTCACAAACATCCAATTTGACAAAAGTAAATGAAGGTCAGTGTAGAAAACATTGATTGACATTGATGATCAATGTTATTCACTTCTTAATGTTATGGCTGATAGATGGATATTGCACTTTTCACAATTTAATCAGATTATAGCATGTTGTATAGAATAATACACGTTGAGTGACATGCAGTCATGCAGTGACATGATCCTAGGATGGCTTTTAAACTAAATGTAAAAAAGGTTTAAAAATTAAGGTCAACCTTGGGAAAATCTAATATCAGGAAGATTAAGTTCTATTCAAAGTGTTGTTTCCTGGTATTCATTTTATGTCACATATTTTGTTTTACTGCTCAGAAGCATTGACATATTACAATAATAAAAAAAAATTCTGCAATATTCTTGCATGCTCTGCTTGTTCTATGCTCTGAGCTCTATCTACAGATTTTCAATAGTCTGTGCTTTGGGGGACTGTGAAGGCCATGACAATACCTTGAAGTATTCCATTTTGGATTTTGTTTAGCTGTTTTTGGTTTGCTTCAAGATGCACATTTTCCCAACTGGCTGGCTTTTTGCCACTGGCTGCAATACAAGCCCAAAGCTGACTGGTCCATCCCCATGCTGTATAGTTGAAGAGGTGCACTTTCACTGGAGTCTAGTACCCCTTTCCTTCCAAAGCATATGTTGGCAAATTGTGGAGAAAATGTGGTTCGACTTAATCAGGACATTTTCTTAATGAATCAGGCCTGTAATAAATCTTCAGAATTTTCTGAATTTTGTGACTCCAATATAGAAAAAACTTAGTTCTGCAGACCATGAGAGTCATTTTTTTCAGATGTCACTATATTGCAGTGTAACTAGCTTTTTATTATCTTTTCTATCAATCCACAAGCAGTTCTTTCATAAGGTTTTCTTGCTCTTCCAGAACTCAATTTGACCTTCACCATCCCTGTAAACTTCCATTTTCTCAATAAAATTTTAAACTGAGGACACAGCTATCTGAAAATGCCTAGCTGCTTTGTGGGCATCAATTACTATTTTTTGCCCACTAGGCTACCACCACCCTAACAATACAAAAATGATACTCAACCCATCTTTTTCTATGAATTAAACTACTAAAAAATGTTGTCTTCAAATTCGTTCACAGAAACACACCACTATACGTTTGCACATAACTGCATGTACAACATTTTTTTAGTAATTCATTAGAACAGACAAGAATGAATACAAAATTCCAACAGTCACAAGGAGCTAAAATCTGACAGTAGTATCCTGCAGTGAGAAAGGATTGAGTGGAAAAACCCGATGGTGCCAGGGGGCTAGAGTAGAAAGCCACCACCATCGGCAGGGTGCTCATTATCGGAGGCACAGGGTCACATGATGCGTGTCCTGTACATCACAGATTATATTTGACAGTAAATGAACCGTAACAGTTTACTTCAAATAAACTGTCATGTTACATTTATCTCCCCCTCGCAACACCACAAGTCCATCACGTTCTTCTGGCAGTTTTATTCAGATATACACACACAGTGTGGGTGTGTGAGAGCGAGATCCAGAAAGAGAACAGATACGTCCGAGACGCATCACTGCAATCCTGCACCGATGTTCTGTCTGATGTGTGGCCTGCAGTGGCACAACCTTCCCTTTGATTCTCCGCGGTGCCGCGGAGCCGGATGAAATCCAGGTGCACCCGGAGGTTCTGAACTACCATTTCCTTTAATCCTGTGTCCATGCTTCAAAACTGCACGTGCAGCAGGTCAACTTTGATGTCCTCTGTTCAGGTGCAATGCAGCGGGTTTGTGTTCCAGCAGAATGTCATCATTTGTCAACAAGGTTGCTATTACAACACCAGGGGGGTCTTAGGTCAATTTAAGATTTTATGAAGTCGCGTGGCAGCCGAGACAAGTGGACTTGTTTGTCGCCGCTGTTACTGTGGCAATGTAATTGTCTGCGGGAGCAGCGTCGGCTCTTGTGTGATTCAGCCCATGAAATATCAGCTCACGTTCCATTTGCCCTGCTGGTAATATCTGCTCGGAAGAAAATGGCTCACACAAGCAGCATAAACATCTGCTTGTGTGTTATTGCTACCCTGAGAAACAGCTGCGAGGAATAGATTGGCATGGCCCTGGGCGGAACATTGGCTCAATGAGGTACATTATGAGATTAATCCAGCAAGCGAAACAATGTTGTATTAAAAAATGTATTTCTGATAGGGCCAGCCTGCCGTGTTGCTTTAAATTTGCTCAAAATCACTGTTAGCATCTGCTGCGATGTGCTGTTATATGTCAATTAATATGTTATATGCTAACACTAAACAGAAAGAGTTGAAGAGTATGAAATATATTTAAAAAGAAAACATGTTTAGATGTGTTCTGGCTTCCTTTTTTTATTCATGCAATGTTCATAGTAAAATAAGATCCTATTTCATTACTGTATATTTCATGTACTGTATAAGTCACTTTATCTTAATTTACTACAACTTATTGATTAGTTAAACTAAAAATGATAAAATAGAAAATATAATTATTCACTTTAACTTCCTTGTAACAAGAAAAAATATCCACATGTTGCCTTTCTGCAAGGAGTCAAAAACATTTCATTTTTAATGGAAGACTCTGTCAGTGGTGGTGATGATGGTGAGAGGTTGACCATCATTAACAGTTTTGCACTGCAAAACATGCACATTTGTAACATCTACATGAATAATCAGGAAGACTGTTGACCAGGATGTAGCTCTGTAGTCACATAATCAGGACTTATGGCTAAAGATTTGGAGCTCAAAGGCACCCAGCTGAGGTGTCATACACTAGTTCATAGAAATCAAGGACTTACTACATGTATAATTTAAAAAAGAGAAGTGATTGTCACATGTGATACACAGCAGCACAGCACACGGTGCACACAGTGAAATTTGTCCTCTGCATTTATCCCATCACCCTTAGTGAGCAGTGGGCAGCCATGACGGGAGGCGCCCGGGGAGCAGTGTGTGGGGACGGTGCTTTGTTCAGTGGCACCTAATAATATTTTTAAACACCTCATATGAATCATTACACGTATGTAATATAAACTGAATTTCTGAATGTGCAATTTTAACAACTTGAGATCCAGCGACACCAACACTGAAAAATCTGCTAAAGGGATCTATATGACGGGAAAACTAAAACAAGCAAAATGACAAGCTGAAAACAACACTGTCAATAGAAATGTAAGCTGCGTAGAAAAAGATGGCTTGAATTACAGGTATTGGGCAGATAAAGAGATGCTGATAAAAAGCCACCAGTCTCCACTGACCTAATGGGCCTTCACCCAGCATAGGGTGGGAGGGTGCGAAATCAATGTGAGGCACTTATCATGATTGGGCCCAATTGCAGAGATGACAGCCCGAAAAGCCGTTTGCACAGCCAGTTCACCACTCAGCTCGGCCTGCCCACCCCCCACACATATCAGGTCTGGGAGACATGGCGAGAACTGGGAGACGGGACCGAGCTGCTCATTCTCACAGACAGGCATTATAGACAGAAATTCACACACGAATACCCCTCCCCACCCCACACAATGGTACACACACACACACACACACACACACTGCCCTGTGCCCACTACACTCCAGCTACATCACTGCGCCAGACCTTTGTCTCATGACAGGTCGACTGTTCATCAATAATTCATGGTTTGATATTACTTATGCATAAGTAATTCGTCACAACTGGCACACTTCTTGATGAGACAGTCTTTTCTGAAGAGTACATTATTATCACACTCTAGATTTTTACTCTGCCTTTCTTCCAACAGTGAGGCAAATGAGAGATGGTTCATTTATTAAAACCAACCAAACAAACAAATGAATAATTCTGGGGTTGAAAAACGCGCTCTGTAACACAAATAAAGAAATATTAATTCTGTCATATGTTGCTCCCCCCCGTTCTATCCTGAATTGAATTTCAGGAATCCATTCTTGAAAAATTGGATAATAAATATTCTATGACTATTTGGCCTGTGAACGCCAGTGCTGGATACGCTATTCTAAGAATGAGGAAACCGTTTCCTTTTCGGACTCTTTTGTGTGTGCAGGCGGGAACTCTGGTTCTCAGACCACGGACGTTCTTGTTAGATACTTTTCATGCTCGCGCCGGAATCCAGCGGCTGCCTGTTTTAATGACTGTCGTGTGTTTGTTGACAGCGTCGCCCGTCTCTGCGCCGGGGTGGGTGACGGTGGCAGTCCCTCGGTGGCGGCGGCGGCGCCTGTGCCATTGTAAACCCGCTCCGTCGCTCTTTTCTCTGCAGGCGGGCTTGGCTTCAAGGCTGGCGATATTAGTCTGCATCTACCATTCTCCTCTGCACGGCGTATGGAACCTAACCGTCTCCGCTGGAGAATAAATGCTTCCATTTGCCTTTGTCAGCTTGTTTTCCATGACTCCGCCGGTGAGGTTTTTTAACAAACTGTTGGGTTATCGCATTGTGATGTGAAATCGTTTCCTTTTTTCTGAACCAAGGCCTTGTACAAATTCACCAGATGATTATTTGAAGGCTCACCACGGGGAGAAAGTGTTTGCATTTTTACGCAACATGGGCCACGGCGGAGGGAGGGGTGGGGGGGTGGTTAGGGGAGGCCTTGGAGATAATTGGTTGCAGTGGTGTTTTAAGCTGTAATTAAGCTGCGGCGTCGGCTCGCCCGCGAAAAGGCTGGGGCATCATTACGGGTCTCGGCGGTGCCCGGCCGAAGAAAGCCAATGAACACAGTCAGCCAAGCGAAGGCTGAGGCGGAGAAACCGATAATGTTACCCAGAGATGTGCTGGGATAACAAACAGCCGAGGGTGGGGGGGCTGGGGGGGGTTGGAGCTGATGAGCTTACCTTTCGAGAGGAATGGGTAAAAACCGACGGCTGAATGAAATCGTCACGAAGCCCCGGGGTGGGGGGTGGGTTCGTTTTCAGACCTGCGGATACCCTCAACCTGTGGAGCGGGTGTCCTCGGAGGCAGCGCCGGGTTGTGCACTGTTCCCCATTGGCTGTAGAGGGCACTGTGACACTGCACTCAGTGCAGTGGAAGATTTTGGGTCTTGGAGCCAAGGCATATGGAGGTAGGAGTTGCATTAGTTGCAAGAAGAAGAAAAAAAAAAAAAGAAGAAAATTCTTGAAGCTGCAATCAGACACTTAGATGAGGCCATGGACGGGCAGGGAAAGTTCCTGACAACGGGGCAAAGCTCATTCCTGCGGTTGTTACAGGAAAATGCCTTGTGGTTCGGACGAACCAAAAGTCTCTGCTTTCCCCTGTTATTTTATCCCAGACCCACAGAGATCGTATGAGTGTGAAATCCCACTGCCCCCCCCAACCCATCCAACGGGCCTCTGACTGTCTGAACAGATATTAAATCCTGATGCATTGAATTTGAGATGCATTGGCTCATTAATATTAATTGCAGGGCACACATTAGCGATCTCATTTATTTTGCATGTTATATTGTATCACATCACTGATTCGAGCCATCCGAACCCGTGCGCCAACCCTGAGCTGGATGGGGCATGCAAGGTTCTCCATTTTTAATGTAAGGGGCCAGAGGAGAGAAGCATTGCAGCGAACAAGACAAGTCCATCGCTGGAGGCATTAAGAAAAGCTAAGCTCAGCCCAGCCATATCACTCAATACTCGTTCAGAATGAAAACACTCTGCCCAGAGTTCAAACACAGGTTGCCATTGATTTGTGGGCTAATTAAATGGCAAACGTGCATTCGGTTGCATGGCATAGATCATGCATGGTCCTCCTGACGCTTTGCACGCGACACGCCCTGAATGTGAAAATGCATTTGTACTGTACACAAGCAAGCGTGGCCCTGGGACTTCCTCATTAATATTCAAAGCGAGGGGAGGGGCCCCGCCTGACGATGGCAGATTTGTCGGCTGCGAGAGTGGCTGCGATAAGCCGCTGCGCCAGAAAGGGAGTGAGGCAGAAAGCGGTTCTGATGACATCTCTCCGTAACAAAAACCTCTCATCAGCCCTCACGGCGCTCGCGGCCTGACGGATCGCTCTCAACTCCGCCCGTCTGATGACATCGCCCAGTAACCCGACACCCTCTCTTGTTTTTGTTTTCGGAAATTGGTCGCATGTGATGCAACGCATAGTAACGGGTTGCGGCTCTTTAAAGAATAAAATAATTATATTAAGCAAGAGAGCGACCGGGGGGGGGGGGTAAAAATGGGAGTGTGAGGAATTGAAAGGATTCTAAAACGCCATGTCAAGATCACGGCGTCTCTCCGGCAGCTGCCAGCCTCCATCTCGTGTCCGATTTTAATGAATCGGGCCCTGAGGGCACAGTGCCCATTTCACTCCACATTTCCTCCTTTCCTGTTTCTTCTTGAACTGCAAAATCTTTGCTCGTTCCCTGCGCCCCTTTGTTGCAGCCCTTCTCCCCCTTCTGGGCGTCCGCTTCCATTATCCAGGAGCACCATTTCAGAAACAAACAACATACAAAAAAAAAAAAGAGAAAGAAATCTGTTTGAGCACAGCTCACACACGACCCTCGCATAAAACCCTTTTAATCCCACCAACAGCACCATCTGCGACATAAACCGCGTCCCTTCATGTAGAACGCGGTGGGAGGAGGCGGTCCCCCCTACTAACGCAATCTCTCCTTGTCGCGAAAGTCCCTGAGGCATGTGCCCTGAACCCAGTTGTTCCCCTTCTCTGACGCGGCCAAAAAAGCCAGCGCCCCGGTCTGGGGGACGTGACCTCGCTGTCTCGGCTTTTCCCTGGCGGGGTTCATCAGAGTCCTGGCTCATCCATAATCAAAGATGCCTCGTCCAGGACTGAACCGGAGCTGGTCCAGTTAGCGCATCTGATGGATCGAGTTCTTTCCTCCCGCAGACGCTTGGTTATCAGCCCTTTTTAACAGAGCGTGTGGGTTTTTGGCTGGCAGGTGTGTGATTATGGTTCATGTATTGATGCGAGCGCCTACGTCTTTGTGTGCGTGCATCTTTAGATTCATTCTCCCTTTTTTTGTAGTGCTGGAATTAGATATATTAGGGTTGTGTGGAATGAAAAGCCTGAGAGAGAAGCCATTACAATGGAAATAATGATAGTTCTCGGAAAGAGGAAGGCCAGGGGTTGACTTGATTGCTTCACCCCTTTAACTATCATGCCTGAGTAGCCGGCTATGAGAGGGAATTATTTTAGACGTTCAGAGTGGACTATTGTTCACGCGAATTACCCATCAATCTCTGTGGCGCCGGCCATGCAGATGAATCACAGTGTCAAATTTGTATGCACGCTGCCCCACAGTCATTAGCTCAAGCATTCCCCCGCGCTAAAGCAGGAGCAGCGACTAATCAGTAACTGTAATGGACGTTTATGGCCTATAATGGACACACTTCATAACTGTCAATCTCCTTGAACCAGCAGGCTGATTGACAGGGGCGCCGTCGTCAGAAAAGGGAGCAGCACGGAGGGGTGAAGGAAGACAGAAGGCAAGGGAAGGGTTTTTTTTTTCATGATGAGAGGAAAGAGAAGAAGTGACGGAGCTGTGGCTCGGGAGTGGTGTTAACAGGGTGGGATATCTGGGAAACACGCGTCTTTTCATTTTAATGGTCCACGGAATTCAATGGAGCAAAAGTCCGCCTACTTTTTTATTTCCTCACAAGGGGCAAAAAAAAAAAAATAATAAAAAAGCAGAGTTCCTCATAATTAAAGGGAACTTTATAAGCACCGCTCCCAAGCGGCTGTGTGTGAGAGTACCTGTGTTAGATGTGTCATCTTTATTAGCCCGAGCATAGTAAGCCAGGCTCTCCATGCGTTAATCCCCAGCTAAAGAAACAGCTTTCAAGGAATTAACATCAAAAGTAAAGCCTGGCGTGCCGGCGGGGGAGCTTTCACCAGCGTCAGACCCAACTATCTCATAAGGATTTTTTGCACAGGCTCCAGGATGAAGCGGAAGTTAAACTTAACTTGCTCTGTGTTCTTTCCCTAAGTCTTTGACCTTGTTCACAGGTTCCCATTTGTAATCCTTTTCAGATCCTCACCGGGTTTTGTGGAGAATCCTTTAGGGGGTGAGGGGGGGAAGTAGATGGGTCGAGCAGCTTGTCCTGGGCAAATGCGACAGTTCTCGCGGAGGGTTTGGACTTAATCCTGGCTATGATCGGGAGGTCAGGCCATCCACAGCTTCAGTGGCTGAGTGCTAGCTGAAGGATTCCTTGCAGTGATTAGTGCAAAGCGTGCGAGTGAGCTGAAAAAATTGCTTTGCTCCCGTTGTAACAGTTCCCAAGACATGAGAAAAAGAAAAAAAAAGAATATGTATAATTCTAACATAACTTATTCTAAATCACATTTAACTTTTATGTATTCCTTTCAGTTCTACTAGAATCCTGAAGCACTAACATGATCTCAACTACTTGAATAGTTGTATGAGGAGTTGTTCCACACTCTTGAACGGATGGTACATTTGATCACTGTTTAAGACGAATAAAGCCTTTAAAAAAATATAAAGTAATACACATAATGAAAAAACAGTTTCTACAGATGTCTTACACTATAAGGTCCACAGTCTATGGGAGCAATGTTATCTTAGGTTATTATACAGCTTAGGGACAGGTTTGGACTGTGCAAACTGCATTTGTACCATCTACAGTCACCTGTATTCGTTGTCATGGATGATGTGTGCCCATCTTTAAAAATCCGAAATCTATTGTGCTCTGGGAACAGGGGGAATTCTGCCCAGCTCTTTTCATTTAACTTCTGTGCAGAGCTTGGTAAAAGTTGTATCTGTTGCTGGAGAACAGGCTGGCCTAGACTCATATTGTGCAAGACACTCATGACTGGTGTTTAATATAACTGGTGTATTACAGTTCCAGTGGCTAGTCCAGATTTTATGAAACGAAACTAACATAAAACTAAAACTAAGCGAAACTATCATTAAGCTCATTTATGACTCAGAAGAGGATATGTGTATAATTATTATTTTTAATGTAAACAGCAGCTTTGTGTTATCTGCTAGTCTAACCTGCTACAAATTGTTTAAATGAGATAATAAGGCTGTTTATGCATGTTTTTCTCCATTAGCTTGAATTAATAAATCAATCCATTAATTTTCACCTTTGCTATGATTTATCTAAACAAGCTCTGTTTCTCCCACTTATCTTCAGATGTCACACAGATATTTAATTGGAGTCCAGCTGCGTGTGTGTTTCACAAAACACGGATTTTGAAGAGCCATACCTTAATTAAAAGCCGTACATTTAAACCAAATGTAGAGCACAGGCAACAACAAACCATTAAGGTAATCAAGAATGAACAAATAGAAAAAACAAAACAAATATTTCAATGCCACTAAGCACATATATTAATTTATGTGGCACAAAATGAATCCATGTAAGAAGGTCGCTTCAACAAGAAAGTTTCTGAACAACTAAACTTGCAGAATTTTTATGTGGCTCAGGAGTGAGTTGATGGACCAAACAATCCTTGAGATTTAGACTCTATTGATCATTGCAACTGGACTGATAAGATTATCTACAGCACAGCAACCCTAGACATGATTAAACCCGTGTCAGATTGAAATGAAAGTATGATTAAATATAACTTTAAGATTGAGCTCTTTGAGGCCCCCAAGTTCATGAGAACCTGGGTTCTTCTAGACAATTGAGTAAAGTCATTTTCTTTTACCAGTTCTGTTCCTTTTTCTTCTGGTGCTTTAAGAATTGTTGGACAGAATTTCGAAGACCTGTCAAGACCAGCAGTTTGCTGAAGCCTCCTTATATACTAAACTGCATGTAATCATGAAGTAGATGCATTTCTCCTGATGATTCACTGCTTGCACTGATTACTAAAAAGTGAAAACTCCTACAGTGTCCCTAAACATACCTGTAAATTCTGTCTATTGCATCAAGGAAAACATTTAGTTTTGTGTTCTATAATTTTTTTTTTTACTTCATCCAGTGGGATTATTTGGCAGAGAGATACTTATAATGCACATGCAGAAGGCACACGAGATGTTAATGTAGGAGGAAAAAAAAACATTGCTACTCTGTACTAGATTGCAACTCTTTTTTTGTGGTCTTTGCAAGTTGCAAATTGTGGCCCATGAAGCATAATTCATTAAAATAGTTTCCAAGTTTCTGTTTCAGAGCTCACGCTTTTCTGATTTCATCCAGCATCCATGTATTAAATTTAACTCCAGCCAACACGTGTTGCATAGCACTCCGCCCAAAAGAAAGCACTCTGTTAATCAGCAGCGATGTCGAGTTCACCCAAACCGTATCCCACTGAGATGAACACAGCCTGTCGCCACTGGGTGCCCAATCATTCCTTGTGTGTTTTTCTTGGGTTTCTAACACAATGGTTCTATTAACAATGTACTGTTTTATGTCATGCTGAACTAGTGCACAGTCCATGACAGAATCTTTCCAGAAGTAAAGCTGAAACGTGTGTGCAATTTCCCCCCATTTATCTCACTGCACTAGAAAGTTAATTTAATATGAGCCCATTTATACAGTATGCCTGACTCTACTTTATATAATGTAGCCTTGGTAGATATTGCACCTCTTTATGGTAATCGTATAGATTGGAGCAGGAATGATCAAATGTTAAACTGTGCAATGCATTAAAATACAGTACAAGGCCAGTTAAGCCAATTTGTAGAAATGCAATATTAAGGAAAGTAGAACAACATTAGACGGAACCTGTGATGCACAGTGAGGCGTCCATGTGTTGGATTTGCTTTTGCATTCACACACATTCTAAGACATTTACCTAAAAGAACAATCAGACAATGAGTGTTGTAAAAAGCACAGGATATATTTGGCTGGTAGGTGAACCTGTTACCAGTGAAAGTAGATTATTTTAGTGCTCTGGAAGGTTCTGGCAGAGAGTTCAGAGATGTGGAGAAATTGTATATGGAAAAGAGTAACGTTCCCCCGAAATTCTTGCCAGTAGCACTATTCAAACGTAAATTTTGCACTCCTCTCCTTCCAGCCTACAAATACTTCACCGCAATGATTTCTACATCAGACGACTTTGAAAGGGTTTGGAACGTATGTTTGAAATACTACCATCACACATCCTCTAAAGACAAGTCAAAGAGTGTTTATTCACAGGCTGCTCACAGAATAAGATTTTACCAGGAATACTTTTTTTTCCTGGACTTTGTTTGAACAAATCAGCAACCATGTTAGATATTTTTTCGTCTGTAAAAAACGTCTGCAGTTGTTTTTCATTTCTGCCTGCCCTTACCAGGCTGTCACTGCTGCTCTTGGAAGGGGATAACTGCAATTGTGTAACTATTCAATTACACAATTTCTCATTTGCACGAAACACATGTGAATTTGCACGTTCGTGAGAAGCACTGCATTACGTACAGAAACAAATTAACCCAGTTATGACCCTGTTAGTCGACACATGTGGTGGCACCTGTACAAGCTAAACTGGGACTCATGTACCGCCACTGCTTTTCAGTAATGGCAAATAAACTATTTTCTGTTTGAAGTAAACGAGCTTGCTTAATGAGAGTATAATTCCAGCGCTGGGGATTTAAAACAGTGCATTATGCGCTGGGCCGGAGCTTTGCTCGGCTGCCGGGTTCAAGATGCTGAATTGACCCCTGAAGACGGCCGATGGCTGAACGCGGAGTGCAGAGACAGCTCCTGTGGCGTGAGAGGAAGGGAAGTGGAAATGGAGGTGTGTTGCTGCCGGCTCTGGGCTCGGCGGTGACCAGCGGATGCGTGGGCAGATGGGTAATGTGGGTTAGCTGAGCCGAGACACAACTCGTTACTGTGATCTCCCACGCTTCCCAAACAGATGGAGCAGACAAACACACATTCACACACACACACGCACACACACACACACACACACACTAACAAACACTGTCTCTCACCCACTCATTCACACAGACACACACACACAGATAGATGGAAACCATGCAGACCTGGGATAAACCAATGGACATTTAGAAACTCTCGCTGCTCTCAACAACAAGTAGAACAAGCACACACCTACATACACTTTCACGCACAGTGATTGCATCACGCATTCGTTTTTTGTTTTTTTAAAGGTATGCATTTACATTTACATTTACCACATTTATCAGACGCCCTTATCCAGAGCGACTTACAATCAGTTGTTACAGGGACAGTCCCCCCCCTGGAGCAACTTAGGGTTAAGTGTCTTGCTCAGGGACACTGTGGTAGTAGGTGGGATTTGAACCTGGGTCTTCTGGTTCATAGGCGAGTGTGTTACCCACTAGGCAACTACCATTCCATGTATGCCTCGATTGCTACGCTTAATTTACAAATATTTAATGCAGTTGCATTTTGTTTAGCTCATGTGGACACACATGCGACATTCATCCTAGCCGGAGACAATCCCTACACAAAGACAGAGGCGGACAGTGAAGGAGTCCAGTTGCACAGAGAATGGAAAAGTGGTGCAACCCGGTGGAAATATTTTAACACACACAGTACCACATGACGCTGTGAATTTGGGTCTTCAGAACTAATCCTGACTTCTTCATTTGCAAAATGCAATTTATTGTTATTTTGTTCTTTTTAATCACGTTACGGCCCTAATTACTTTGAATTGGATATTTTTTTTTGTATGACACTAATCAAAACACACGTTTGGATTAGTTTCGGGTATAATATGCATTAGGGGTTCATTTCACATTCAGGAATTAAAAGTACAAAAAAACTTTTAGTCTTGGTTTTAAACTTAATCCATGAAAGGGAAACAGACCCTAGATCTTTTTACCAGCAGCAGTTAAAGGTGTGAGTGGGTAAATCTGTCAGCATGGTGTGTACTTTGGCACTGCAAAGTTTGCCCATTATTGGTAAGATTGCTCAGGCTCCATCAAATGGATGGGGATTGTTTGTAAACAGCATTTTTTAAGTCATTCCATAGATTTTCTTTCGCTCAGAGAACTGCTCTGCTCTAAGACATTAAGCTTTTTTTTTGGTGCTTTTAAGCCACTCCAGTGTGGATTCTGCTGCATGTTTTGGGGCATTGTACTGAATCATGCTTGAAGTCCCAGTGCTTTTGGTGAATGGCATCAGGTTTCTCTGTGCTTGCTTCATCCATTTTGTCGATCCACTGCCTCAGAGAAGCCTTCCCAAAGCACAATGCTGCCACCACTACGCTTCAATGCAGACGTAGATCTCACGGTGATAGACAGTGATGTGCTTAGCACTTTAGTTTAAAAAGTCACTGGACTGTTGTACTCCTGGAGTTCTATTCCTTGTGTTGCTGTGACAGGTGGGCAACAACCACAAACCTGATTTTTGCCAATTTTATGCAGACACATGTACCCTTGTTGTCCTATGGTTATACTTTAATCCCTGTTGACCTGTATTGTCATTTTATCCCCCTCGTTTCCTGTGTACATGTGGATTTGGGCACTTTACTCATTTCCCAAATAAGTAGGAATTTTGTCTTTAATTTTAAATTAAGAATTTAGGTTAAGTATTTGTATGATGGGAAATTATTTTTTTTTTTTTTTGCATTTTCAATACAGTGGAAAATATTACTGTAATGAGATACATTTTGGTGATTAAGGAAACAGACCCGTAATAGGAAGGTTGTCGGTTTGATCCCAAGCATCCATGGTGCCACTGAGGTGACCCTGAGCAAAGTACCGTCCCAACATACTGGTCTCTGGGTGCCTTTCATGGCTGCCCACTGCTCACTAAGGGTGATGGGTTAGATGCAGAGGACACATTTCAGTGTGTGGTGTGCTGTGACAATCACTTCACTTTAATTTTGATCATTTTGATGATGACAATCTGGAGTCCAAACATATGACACCCCCCCCCCAGATGAACAAGAGGCTCCTCTGATTGGGCAGGGGTCATTTCTGAGTGGGCAATGGCCACCCCTATCCTGCCAGACTGGACCCTGGTGCTACTATTGTCTCATACAGTATTAGTGCCTCTGTTATTTTGGCTTCTCTTGCCCTTCATTTTGGAGGAAAGCCAGCCCTGTGAGGAATCACAATTTTGACACCTTTATATTGAAAAGTGTGTGTGTGTGTGTGTGTGTGTGTGTGTTTTATATATATATACACACACACACACACACACACACACACACACACACACACACACACACACACACACACACACTTTACAAGATCTAAAAAACAATTGTCCCTGTCACACAAAGCTGTATGTTAATTACGTTAAAGCAATATTCAAGCATTTCACACAACTTGCCTTACAAATAATCAAAACCCAACTGTGCAGACTGGGGGATTTTCTGAAGATTTCTTTTTCTCATCACAAAGAGAATTAACAAGCAGCCGTCGTTCTTGCACCAATCTCTGGAATTAACTAAATGTGACAATGCCACCTCCTCCATCCTGTATAACTTGTCACATTAAACACGGGGAGCTTATACATGCATTCACAATATAATACCTAAAGTATCCATAGTCACATGGATACTTAAAGTATGGAAAGTATGGATCTGTATGGATACCTAAAGTATACATGGTCATATGTGCTTTCTGTGAAATGCTGCTAACTTCCTGACGTACCTGCACAGACACACAAACACAGACATATTCTCTCACTTATACACACAGTCCAGAAAGTTAGCAACAATTTTACAAGACTGTCAGATATATAACAACCATACCTACTTACTCAGCACAATCCCCTGAATGGGACTGTTTTTTACTGGGCTCCCTTGTTGACTTGTGTGCTTCATCTACTGTGTCCATGTGTGGGCTTGAGGTCACCAAGCTCAGTACAGTTCAAGCACTTAGGGAGGGGGTGTTTATGCTTGGTCGCCACTCTGATGGAAACCCCTCTGACCGACAAAGCACAGTAATCCATATTAGATGCTCCACTGGCGATTTGTCTGATATGGAGCACAGATGATTGGTTCAGCCCAGCTCTCTGCGGACTCAACGTTATACTGATTGGCAGTTGGATTGCTGACCTCCTGTGTTTTTCTTTTTGTTGTTCTTGTCCAAAGTGCAGTAGGCAGAATCGTCCATGGGAGGCATTTTATGGTCTTCCAGGAGGCAAGGATGGTCCCCTGCTTCCATTGACAAGGAGGTACAGTTGGGAGCCTGAAGTGCTTTTCTTTCTGTTCAGTTTGAGAAAAAGGAGACAGGACCCCATTTTGGAACAAAACATCAACCCTAAACACCACAAAAGACGTTCCCCAGCGAGTTCACTTTAAAATCAATGGTCAACACAGAGGAATCATACCAGTGCTGCTTTGTTGCTGGAAAATGGATGCTTTTAAAACCTTGGTGAATTTCACCTGAAAGAACATTTCAGCCCTTCATCCCCCTGCTATTGAATAAGTCTGATTGCTGAATCAAATAAATGGCTCTTAATTTTAAAAAGGAACTCATGCACTATGCAGAATGTTGTGCTATAGACATTTTGCATTTCAGTGAATGCTTTCAATATGTTTTCCTCCAATTGAATTCTCTGCAGCCTGCTGAAATTGTAAAATATAAAATGCTGCTCAATAAAAGAGTACCTTACTTGTAAAAACTCTGTAATTAAATGTAGACTCTGTCAAAAGAAACCAGATTAGGGGAAACCAATTACTTCCTTGTTCAAAGTGTTTCTCCCCCTAAAAGGCTGAAGAATTGATGCATGATTATGATTTAAATTGTGTCTATTGCATGCTGTGAGGGATGTGCACTTCCTCCTTCAAAAGGTCTTCGATTGGCATTCAATAGCATTGTTCTCTCGTTCCAGTGCCGTTGCTAGGGAAACCGGCGTAATAATCTGAACAGTTACAATGTTCTCCACCACAGGGAGAGCCGCAATCTAAGATAACTGTGTATGTGTGCTTCTGTGTGAGTGTAAGTTTGTATCTTTCTGTGAAACAAAGTACATATAAGAATGGATCTCGCCATATTAATCCTAGTTGCGTCAATTTCACTAATGTATGACACTAATACAGCTGAAACGATGAGTTACAAAAAGAAAAAGAATGAATTGGAAGTGAACAGGTTTAAAATTAAGGAAGTCCTGTTCATAAAATTGTAAAGGGCTGTTTTTATTCTAAGGCATTGACCCCTATTTTGAAAGCACTATAAAAGATGTAGCGCTTGGGTCATAATCCATCAAATATTTATTATATTTTTATATTAAAAAACACAAACAAACAGAAGACTAATTTAGAGTATTTTAAAGTGAGATGATCCTACAGTGGTGCTTACAGATTCCACACATCCTACTTCTTCATCTGGACCCCCTCCTCTCAAATTATTGCAAGTAGTGTTGCCAGATACATGACTGTTTCAGCAAGTCCAAAATGCACCCAAAATCCAATACCAAAAACCATCTAGCTGTAGACACCTCAGAGCCACGTCCTCTACCAATCCAAACATGCAGTTAGATTATTATTGCTTATTTTCCATAAACTGATAAATTGTGTAAAGTATTCATACATCCCTGTCTCCATCGTTTATCATTAATTTCATCGCTTAAAATGATAATAATCATTAAGCCTTATAGACAGTTATCCAGTAACTACATGTTTGTCATGATCTGGACCGGCAGGGGCCACTCCGGGTCCGGAGTTTGGAACGTTGTTTCATGTTGGTCCTGTGTTATTATGTTTCCTGATTGTGTTCACCTGTGTATGATTGTATAAAGCTGCCCTGTTCATGTGTGTTCACTGACATGTCTGGTCATTGTTTGGCTATGTTCCCTTTGTCCTGTCCATCATGTATTATCCCCTGTTTCGTGATGTTGTGCGTATACGTCCTTCTTCCTCGCCATGTCCAGCCATCGTGACAATGTTATTTATGTATTAAGAACTTTTAATAGGTGTCCTAGCAGTGTTAAAGGGTTTAAGTAATTTATCGAAGTCTCCAAAAGCCAATGGCATGCCGGTCACACAAGCAATCTAAAAAGGAAAAGCATTGTAGTGTTAATTATTAAACGCTATTCGCATTGTTAGGGGATTACTCACAAAAAACTGGGTCTTGCAAGAATAATAAAACTGTACCATTCCACTATATTCAGCCCCATTAGAATTACTGTAAATGCTGTCACAGTCATGAATCAGAGTCAGACACAAACAACTTGCACAGCACCCCCATTAACAGACAAATTAGAACTGAACAGATTGTAGGGCACTAACAATGTTTTGGAGGTGAAAGGACTCAGCAATTTCCTAATTAAAGCACTGCACAAAAAAGGCAGTTACTGAACTACTGCTTGCCATGATGATCACTGGGAGTCATGTGCCATTCAGAGTTTTCACCTGTGGTTGCCTGGGGTTTGTTGGTGAAAATGAAACCTTTTAAACCTTCCCATCGGTAGCAAGTGAACTAGCAAAAGACTGCGTGCTTTGTAAAGAGAACTGCATCTATTTATTTTTTTAATGGCCTGATCATGGCCAAAGAATAACACATTTGGCAATGTAATATCCTTTGGAATATATGAGTTTCTCCAAACTCTAAAGGCAACATTATTAGAGTAATTTATGGACAAGATAATGGAGATTTAGCACATGCACTTCCCAATAGCCAATTTGGAAGTGCATGTGCAATGTGTGCGTGTGTGTGTGTGTGTGTGTGTGTGTGTATATACACATATATAAGCAGAGCTTCTATTGCCCATTGCCATATTGCAGCAAGTGGACACAGGAGAAAAAAACAATCAGAGCCACCCCAGCCATAGCATCAGGGTGCACCCCAGTTAACTTCACACCTTATACCCTATCATCACGCTCATTAACTAGCTACAGTTTCTATTGAAATTGTCAGTCAGCAGAAGCTAGAGTGTACACCTCTGCGGTTACGTCTGTAAGTGTGTGTCTACACCTACGTGTTTGACTGTATTCGTGTGTGTGTGTGAGTGGCCGTGAAGTGTCTCAGCATCCGCACCTCGCTCCATTGCAAGAGGATTCAATTTGCGTTGACACAGCGGATCTCGGCAACGGCGGCTCAGCGTGACGGGGGGGCCAGTGGACCGGCTGCGTCTGAGTGGGCAGATTAGCCCCGTGCTGAGGATCTGAGGCCCAGAGATAGAGGCTGCTTCCGCCCAGCCCCCTCCTCATCCAATCAGATAAACAAAAGCCCACGGAGCTGTGATTTATGGTACGAGCGGTGGCTTGGCAGCCTGGCTCCTCATCAGCGTGGACGTCAGTGTAATTAACTACAGCGGTTTGGGAGGGGGAGGAGCCTGGGTTGGGGAGAGGAGTGGCTTTTAAAAGCGAACCAGTGAGTTAGCTGCACGGAGATCCACTCTTCTCCAGAGTGGGCGTTTACCCAACATAAATAAACAATCAGTCCGAACAATGGAACTTTTTTTTTTGTTTGTTTGTTTTTTTGCTTTCCCGCCCTCTCGAATAAAGACAATGACAAATTGTATTGTTTGCAATGCCCCCACACTATTCCTTCGCTTGCTTTGTTCACTTCCTATTGTTCGAGTGAGTCGGGGAGTAAATGCAAATGTTATTTCTGTTTTCGACTAGATGCAAGAATGCACAATACGTAGATGTGGAGACATGCATCAAAGGTTTCATTAAATAGTAAAAATGCTTCTTATATTAATATCACTGCAATAACAGCCAGGCTTTCTTCCAGAAGCTGAGTGTGAATACCTGACTCATACAGGTCTAGACCACCCCGCTGAGCTCTGAACGTCTCTGCTGTCCCCCTGCGCGGCCATGCATCACTACTGGACCTGTCTGACCGCCAGCTTTTTCCTGGAGGCTCGTGACCTTGTGCGTTCCTCGGAGCCCTGCCCACTGGGCCTTACATGACTCCTGTCTTTACTAATTAAACCAACTCTTCTCCCATCCTTTCCACTCCACTTTCCAGTTCTTTTCAGTGTTCTTCCTTTACTTTCCAAGGCCAGGCAAGTGCAGATGAGTTTAACGCAAGGGATCAACAATATTTTCATTCTCGGAATTTTCGAACGTTTCCCTTCGAAAGTGTTTTTTCCTGCTAAGGGCTTCATAAATGGCAGCAGAACCTAGAGAATGGAATGCATGAGTACAAGCACACATGTACACAAATGACAATCTTGCTCTGGTCTCAAGCACAGCCCCTTCATACTTGTGACTGTGAAATACATCAAGGCTTTAATTATGAAAAGGCTGTCAATTAATGCTTTTCCACCCAATTGCATACTTAATCAGCTGTATATTGTCTTTCCAAATCATGTATGCATTTATTAATTTGCGGATATTGTTTAGCAAAGTGATTTTCCAATTTCACATGTAGGAAAATTGCACAGTTCTTTTGTCATTGTAAATTGTCATTGTAAAGAAAAACAAAATCCTCTTGAAATTATTGTTTTTACTCTCTTCAAAGTAAAAAAGAAATCATTCAACACCATTCAACAAATTCTTTAATGTGGGTGCTTGTAAAAAGTGAATAAAAATAAAAACCAACCCGTATAATCAGTGAACGTTTCTTTGCAAGTGGTTAAGTAATTGACATTACCTGAGTAAATATAAAACAAAAGACCTGAACAGGGCATGGATATGAATGTAACCAATGCTATTTGTTTACTGTACACTCGTAATTTGATTTAGAATTACATTACAAAAGAAAACGACCAATTAGAATGTTTCTTATATTAATATCACTGCAATAGAAAAAAAACAACTTTTCCTCAGTTCTCATACAGGTCTGCACCGCCCCGCTGATCTCAGAACGCCTCTGCTGTTTTTACCACGTTTGAAACTTTTGCAAGGCAGAATTACTATATATTACAGTATTACTTATGAGTTTCATATGTCAAGCGCTATGACACTACCGATGGTTATTTGAATAATGATGTGGCAATTCCCAATCTGTCGCCCATTGTTTGAAATTTAGGATGAAGTAATTAGAAGGGAAATTGTCTGGGCACATTGTCGGCACAACTGCCCTGCTTGTTTGTACACATGCCTGTGAGGGAGATGGCTCTCTATGGAGGCTGACAGGCTTGATGTTAAGATTAATGGGCGAGCGCGTGTCGGACGTTGAGCGAAATCGATCCCCAGTTAGGCCAGATACACAATATCTGTGGGGAGACACCGGGCTGTGGCAGAAGGGAGAGATCGATCGGCAGCGGACAAAGACTGTGTCAGTATCTTTGAATGACCCGGGGGTCAGATACAGCTCCTTTAACTGGCTAGCTTATTCCCGAGCCCACGCCGCTGAGAAAAACAAGCGCTGGTGAAGGTATCGGGTCACTCCTGTCCATAGCGAGGGTCGATTTAGGCACCGCTAACAGAGAGACCAGTTCGGGGACAATTTTCCAGCTCTGGAATCCTTCATTATGATATGCTAAGCGCTGCACACCCTGACCAAATTTACAGCGCAGTATAAGTTTTATGAGACATACACCGTGCTCAAGCCTATATACGAGACGGTTGCTTGCTGACTCAGCCACCGCTTTACAAAGTCTTGGAACCAGGGACGATCGGGTGACTAGAGCAGATATTGCTGTCATGATCCACATTAAACAACTCAGTGAAACCTAGGCAATTTATTCCACAATTTCGACCCTGCCTTCTTGCTGGCTGTTTGTAAACTAGACCACATAACACAGACAGCCATGCAGCAGTGATGTCACATTCTCATCTCTTAGTAGAGCTCGAAGTGAAAATGTGATGCTGTCAGAGTAACGCCGGTGGCCAGTTGTGATATACATTGATCCGTAATTGTAAACCCAGAGAGATTCTGTGACCCGAGTGAAAGAAATCTTGGGATAAGCAGCGTTGTACTGGGAATGTGACCGCTGCATTCGAAGGAGTAATTTGCAGTGCCCAGCCTGGCAGATCTTTTCCCTAATGAGAGCATAAGCATTAATAATGCCACAGTTATTAATCTGTTCTGGTGTAATTCATTCGCCCATTTTACACCGTGAGGGTCAGGGTCCTTCAGGTTTAAATATGCATCTGCTCTTTAGGCTTTGATGCTCAATACAGTCCATATGAGAAGAAAGAAAGAAAGAAAGAAAGACAAAAAGAAAAGAAAAAAGGAAAGAAAATGTCTGGAATGTTCTCATTTAATTAGGCAAAATATCTTTGGAGCATTCATTTTCTAATTTGTCTCAATATGTCAACTGTAATAATAAAACTATTCAGCATAATTCTGATGCTGTCAGCATGGCCGAGCACTTGGTCCGATACTAATTTAATAGTTCTTTTCCGGGCCTTTTGGGAATTGCAATAAAAGCATAGTCTGCAGTATTGGCAGTGCCACCGAATCCCCCCAACCCCCACCTCCCTCTCTCCCTCCCACCCTTCCCTGTTCCCTTGTGATCTTCCTCTCTTCTTTTGCTGCCTCTCTCTTGCTCCCCGTCTCACTCTCATCTCCTTCCTCACGTAAATCCAACAGTAAATATGCAAAGTTAAATCCTGTGATGTACGTATGAATTATTCGGGAGTTTTTTGACAACCAATACAGACGGCAAGCAGCAACTGATTAGTGCTAAAATGGGCTCCACTTCACACAGAATATCAAACTTTTATTCAGTTTTTTATTTTTTCATGTCGACAGCGCTTGCATGTGCCACATTGTTTAAAGGTATGCGGTGACAAAGTGTGTACCTGGGTTTTCCGTTAACATATCAAGGGCTTTGTTGAATATTTGATTGAGAAGACTGATTAAATGTACACGACAGTTGGAAGTCCCCCCTCCTGAGAGCAACGACGAAGCATGTTTTCACTTACAAGCAGTTTAAGGCAACAGCAGAAGCCGCAGTACAGAACTGTCTGTCTTCATTAGTTCAGTGCGTCAATTCAACAATCAGACCACAATTAACAATAATCTAAAATTTTCTATTCCTTCTTCAAAACCGTACAATTCCATTGAAAAACACAAATCTATTAGGGCTAAAAAATAAGCATCGAAAAACGTCCAATATGCTGGTTGCATAAGTGCACAATCTTATACTAATACTTTGTTGAAGCACCTTCTGATTTGATAGAAAAAAGTCTCTGTTGCCTGGATGGAAATTTCCGCTTTGAGACAATCCCCGAGACAGGTGGTGGTGCTTGAAGTTCCCGATCTGACCGTTTTTTGATCTGCCTTCTTCTTTGCGCTGTCACAGTGGACAGCTTTTCTTTTTCTTTATTTAGTGTTAGACAACACTTCAGAATGTTTTGCCATTTAAATTTAAATACTTTGGACTGATGCTGAGCTCCTAAAGTGCAGTGAACCCTATGGAGTTGGGCAGAAAGCTACTGGCATAAGCCTGCTGGCCATTTTGTTTCCGTTTCCCTTCCGTATCACCACCTGAGGCCTAGAAGCAAAACAGCCCAAATTGCATTTCTTTCCTTCATTTAATTGTGCCTTTGCTAATATATTCATGTGGTGCCACAGTTTTACAGTTACACATGGCAGCAACTTTGTAACCAAGTTACATAACAATTACACAGCAGCAATTAGGTAAGAATTGTTGGAAAATCTCTTTAACAATCGTAAGCGCCCATGGTTACTGCTATAAGAAGGTGTACCCAGTGATTCCTGGAGGTTTGTGGGTCTGACTAAGGTCAGAACTGGTCGATTAATCAAACACAGCTCAGAGCGGCAGCGGAAATTTCTGCAGTCACGTTATGGCGTTGTGTGTGACAAAATTGTACAATCTTCCTCAAACGGCTAAAAATTCATGATTTTTTTCCGCCCCTCTGACATGCCTGCTTGTAATGTATCTGAGAAGTTATTAGCATACTGTATCACTCTCTGCATCTTTGCCGTTGGAGGTGCTGAGGTTTCTAAGGAGACAGATGAGACAGGGAGGCGAGGAGGAGGAGGGGTGCGGGAACGTGGCAGCGGTGGTGACGGGGGGGGATGTCAGGGAGAAAATCAGGCTGTCAGAGATATATGCGGGACTGCCAACGCACGCCACATTTCCATTTCATCTGTCGCCCTTTTGTGACACTGTCGTAAGATTCTCTATCAGGTAGACTTCCCTCCGACTCCCGCCCGAGAAGCGGAATATACATGCTGCCAGGCTCCTGGAAATGGTTCTCGTTCCTCTCTACAACCCCGTCACTTCCCCATGCGGATCTGGAGCCTTGTGAGCCTGGCAGTGGGGGAGGTGTGTGTGTGTGTGTGTGTGTGTGTGTGAGTGCACTTATCAGGTGAGGAGGGCAGTTCTGCTGAGTCAGGACACGGGAGGGGCCGTTGGACGAGGCCTTTCCTGTGTTTTCCAAACCCTGAGTCAGTTTCTAATCACCCTGAGCGGTGCGGTATGTCATCCCGGTCCAAGTCGCCAGCATCGCGGCCCAAGTCGCCATCGTCTCCCTGTGAGCGATGGCATGAGCTTGCTTCTCCAATAACACCAAAATGAATCTCTGTGATCTATGGGCTGGCTCGCCACACATTTGTGGGATGATAAATCAGCGTGATTGGCTGCATGGAAAAGCGGAGGATGGCAGAATTTGCTCCTCTTATTTTTTTTTCATGGTGTTGTGATTTGTGCTCCAGGCATAATCATCGAGGCAGGAAACGTTCAATGCTGTTGTCATAAAAAGGTGCAGTCGAGTTCAAACAGCATTGGCGCTTTCATTACCCACTGCTTAATGGCAGTGTTCGTGGAGGGGTACATTTCCTGCATTCTTTTTTTTTCCCCAAATCCGAAGCAAAAGCAGAACCACATCGTAACAGCTAACAGAGCATCTGGTGAATGATGTGCTTTAGTCCCCCAGCATCGCGAGGCAGCTCATACCGAAGGCAGTACAGAACGCTGCTGAGTTGTCTTGAGACACTGTACAGAAATCTGCAGTGCAGATGGGAAACCACAGAGCCATCAAAACAGAGGCACCAGGCAAGGGAGGATGTAATACTTCACATCCCAGACAGGATCTGTCCAGTAAACCAAAGCAATTGCAAGGGATACATGGCACTGTGTGTGTAAATGTGTTCTAGTCTTTGTGTCTAAGTGGGGACCGTGTGCAAGTGGCCAGTTGCTCCTAGGACAAATGTGAATTAAACATAGCAATTTGTTATATCTGTACATGGCATAAAATACAACTGATTTGTGGAATTTCAGTCATTTGAATGATGCAATAGCTTTCAGACACCACAAGGGGGCAATTAGCGGCCTCCAACCTTTTTCCATCATGCTCTTAAATGCAACTCACCACAAAGCAAAACCTGTATGCGAGAGACATGTTTGTTAAGGTACAGAACACAGTGACAGTCTTGTCCAAACTAATTTTAAAACTAAAATAAAAATAACATCACCTTCTGATTGTGAATTGATTACCATGCTGATGGTCAAAGAAACTGTAGAAAGATTTTTCTTTCTATTTATTTATTTTTTGCTTTTTCTTTTTTGTCATTGTGAAACACTGCAGCAAAGCACACGGTGCACCCTTGGTGAGCAGTGGGCAGCCATGACAGGCGCCCGGGGAGCAGTGTATTGCTCAGTGACACCTCAGTGGCACCTCAGTGGCACTTGTGGCACATTCGAACCGGCAACCTTTTGATTACGGGGCCGCTTCCTTAACTGCTAGGCCACCACTGCCACACTCCATTTAACAATGCTAACAAACGTTTTTGCCGACTGGTTTGTAGACTGATCCAAAGACAGGGTAATCTGAACTATGCTGTTTACATGAAAACTTCACTTTTAAATGTTTTCTTCTCACTCTGACTGCGATCAGCATTCAGTACACAACTTTGGGACCAGCAGTTTTGGATTCACTAATCCCATTCCAGATTTGGAGCACCGCGACCACTTTGGTGAAAAGAAGCTAGATAGTTACTGTTTATCTATTCATTTATGCCTAAAATTCATTTAGCTACAATTGCTTGACCTAGTCATTATCACAAATGTCCTGCTAATTTCCACAAAACTGTAAGGACAAGAGTAGCATGGACCAAGGAAGAACACATTAGGTTTTTTTTCGAGGTTCCTCCATAGTGATGGAAATTCAATGACTCCATATCACATTCTGCAGCCAAAGGGAAAAAAATTATGATGTGCACATGCAGATGGCTTAAATATAACCAGAAATGTGATGTGGCTCCTCTAAAACTTGCATCTTTAAAAGAAGGCATGTGATGTCTTTGACGGAGGTCTCTTCTTGCAAATGACGCATTTAAGGATAATGCTTGCTTAATAATTACATTATTATCTTTACATCAATATTATTGTTTGCCTTGTAATAACCAGTGATTTGGACATCAATGTATTGGTAACCTGCACCTATTTTAGCTTAACAGGTAAGTATTAGTCGCTGAGTCGCTGAGTATTTTCAAACGGCAGCTCAAGACCTTACTCTTTAAAGAATATTTAGATTAATTTGTAACTCTCTTATTGTCTAATTTATGTACAGAATCTACAACAAGAGTGAATAAAAAGATTGTATTCATAGTTAAGGGTCCTAATGAACAAGAACTGATAATTTCGTAAAGTGAAGTGATTGTCACACGTGATACACAGCAGACGGTGCACACAGTGAAATTTGTCCTCTGCATTTAACCCATCACCCTGAGTGAGCAGTGGGTAGCCATGACAAGCGCCCGGGGAGCAGTGTGTGGGGACAGTGCTTTGCTCAGTGGCACCTCAGTGGCACCTTTGCGGCTCGGGATTCGAACCGGCAACCTTCTGATTACGGGGCCGCTTCCTTAACCGCTAGGCCACCACCACTTCATCGATGGTAACTTGAAAGCACGTTGTAAGTCGTTTTGGATAAGGGCGTCTGCCAAATGCCTTAAATGTAAATGTAGTTTTTATCCTGTGCTAATTTAAGCTGAACAGGTAATGTAGGAGTTTCAGATTATGCTGAATCATTACTTACTGTTTTTAAACCAGACACCTCTTATTAATATATTTATTCATAAGTTTTATTGTCCTTTAATTCTGCATGAGTATTCAAACACTTTTTTTTTTTTTTTAACACTCCCACCAGGGTTAATGGTGGTCACGCTTTGTTGTCCAGCTCCACATTTGACTCAGTGCACAAGAGAGAGGGAGGTTAAGGAGGTGGAAGGTACCTGTCTCTCAGAGGGGTGGGTGTCTGAGGCCAGAACACACCAGCTCAGGGTCATCAGCGAGAAAGCACCCACAGGACCGTGTTATCAGATGGACCACATCCAACAGCCTGGCTCTGTGCTCTGGCTAAACGGCTTGGAAAAGCGACAGGACTGAGTCACACGTGCGGCTGGATAAGGTCGCATGGTTGCTTGTGCTTGAAGGCTTGGAAAGGCTATTGTTTGATTTTTTTTTTTTACCTAAACATAGACGAAGTAAAAGCCCCACTGAAAAAGCAGTGGTAAATGCTGCCTGGAGCTGAGTTGTTTGACCTTATGATATTTTTCTGTAAAGTGGTCTTTTTCTGTTCAGCCCACAGTTCCACAGCGTGCATGCAGAATTAGGGGTGCATGAGGAGAGCTCCATCCACAAGGGTAAATGAAGATGATTAAACTAAATAAAGCAAGTCACAAATGTCTTTCAAGGCTGATTTTTCTTTTTGGCAACATCAGCAGCAATGCGGTTACCACAGCAACACACAATGGAAAAAAAGTGTATTGAAGTCAGTCCGATGTATAGATTTCTGATATCTTTTTTGTACTGGGTAAGACAGACAATGTATCTCTATGGCATCCTGACGTCACATATCTTACTGTTCACATATGACTCAATATTTATACTGCAATGGGATTGAGACTCTATAGTCCATGAGCACTGAAGAATTAATTTTTAACTGATGGACTATAAAATATGAGTTAATGTGATGAAACATTAAACTTTGTAATTGAGTGTGTGCAAATACAGCAAAGAACTGTAGACAATTTAGAATGAAGTGAAAGTGAATTGTTATTGTGAAACACAGCACAGCACACGGTGACACAACAAAATGTGTCCTCTGCTTTTAACCATCACCTTAGTGAGCAGTGGGCAGCCATGACCGGCATCCTGTGTGTGGGGACGGTGCTTTACTCAGTGGTACCTCGGGACTCAAACCCACAACCTTCTGATTACGGGTCTCCTTCCTTACCCGCTAGGCCGCCACTGAGCCATGCAAGTACACTATGGCCGTTTTGGCCTTGATCATTCACTATAGCTTTTTATGTTGCCATTGGCAGGTCCTACATTGATGTGGACATGCATAACGTGGCTTGCTGTCACATTCTACTGGGTTTTTTTGTTTCATCCTTTTGTACTTTTTTGTTTTCCTGTTTTAGAAATACCATTACCTTGTACCTAAGGGCTGGTTGTATTTTCCCCACCCTTTGTGCATGTGCATTCTCATTTTGAACATAGCCCGTCTCATCGTCAATACATTTAGTTATCTTCACGTATCCCTTTGAGGAGGTTATTCTCCACATCCAACCTCAGTTACAGGGTATTTAGAGAGACTTTAGCCCTTCCCTCATTCTTTTTCAGACCCTTGAGTGTTAATCCCACTCATCTATTTCATAAACCGTTATCTCTGGATATTAAAAGTGCAGTTTAATTAGTGAATCAATTTGCACATTGGTCTTGAACTTGTTCTCCATCAGGGCTTATGTAATGGTGTGATCCAGTTTAACACTTCTGTTAACACTTGACTTGTAAAGTAACCAATGCTGTAATTAACTTCTATTTATAATACCCCAAAAATCTGAGTGCCCCTGCTCCTTAAAAAAAAGATCTTTTAACAATTTATTATTTGTTCATGTTCTGAGTTATAACATGAGCATCTTTCATTTGAACTACCACAAATGCTGCTGCTGATGTTTTGTCAACCATCTGATGTCTTATGCTTTGTTGGCTGCATCGTTGCCTGCTTCACTGCACTGACTGAACCACCTGATCAACACTGGCTCACCCACACTTCCTCACTTACCTTGGCAATGTGTCACGTTTGCACAAATTAAAATGAGCTAATCTTCCAGTCCAATTTTGTAGACGTCATGTGACCTTGAGATCATCTTCAGACTTTTGACGAAATGCAAAGGGAACTCACATTATTTTCACTTGAAATATGACTTCTTGATTGACTTTGAACAGCAATTTGTAGTCTCTGAGATTTCAAAATTATCATTCTACCACAAATCCAGTCTACTGTAGCGTGCAGGGTGACTTTACCTAAAAACTAAGTGCCTGGAAAATTTTGGGCACTCTATCTCTTCTCTCCGAAAATGAGATTTCTTGCCGTTGCCGCAATTGCATGAGCTGCAATTCTCATGCTGGCTCTCATTCACTGATGACACCTCTTGTGACAGCAATTTCGCCGTACATAATTATTTTCTAATTAAATTACCCTTACCTGCTACATCTTTTATTCATTGGATTGTTCATCACAAATGCAGCAGTTTTCCTGGCAAATTGAAATGGGCCAGGGTAGTGTGTCTATGCAAAATGGATGGTCTTTGATGCTTTTCCAATTAAATACTAATTCTGTCTTAAAGTTCTATAAAGAGTTGCAAGTCTGTGTGCGTGTGTGGGTGTTTGATAAATTGCTAAGATTCAATACTGTTCTAAAAAAGAACACTCTAAATAAAATTAACCACCTTTGAAGGTAAACAGTGCTTTTCCTCTATTTTTTAAATCAGACCTGGTTCCAGGGCAAAATTGCAAAGGGACCTTCTAAAGTGCTTGGGTAGAGAAAGAAGGGAGGGCAGGTCATATAAACAGCAGTCTCAAAAAAGGTGCAACATTTTCTCAAAAATGACATAACTTCACATCTACAAAGCCCTGTCCGACTTTGATCGCAAACCGTTCACGGCCCTGCAGCAACACAAGACTTATTTCCAGAATCAAGTGCACTTTTTCACCCCCAAGCATGTCAGCACCTCCACTCCACTGTGTTTGTTTTGTAACTTCATTGTGCTGCACTTCGCCATACTTGATGCACAATTTATCTTTCCACTGATTCTGCCTTCTCTGTATTGTGCTGTGTTCACTTGCAAACGATTTGTTATTCACACTCGGAGCATATTAACATATATATGCTGTCACAGTAGCGTGTAGCCAAGCAAGCAAGATGTCATTATTGCGGTGAATGAAGCAGGCAGAAGTGCAAGCGCTCAACTCAGTCTAGACATTTCTCGGTTAAAAACTGAAATACAGTGCGGCAGTCAGAAACAGTCGTGAGACAATTCACTACAGGCCTAACTAAACTTTTTGCAACATCTCAATACTGGCAATCAGGAAACAGACACTTGGAAGAAAAAAATGCAGCTTAAATGCAAACAAAACCAGGTAGAAATAGTCAGGGCAGTGGAGGAAAACCAACCTGTTGCACATGGTCAGAAAAGGAAAAAAAATCAATTTATAAACATTGGATGTCTGATCTGAGGAGCCAATCAGGTTTATTTGGGCTGGTGAGATCCACAGCTGTAAAAGTCAATTGTCACGACTACGGACTTACGGGGAAAGGAAGCGCAGAGGTCTGACATACTGGGGAGGGGTTTTTATTCTACAACAAATAAACAATAAACTCAAAGAAACAATGGCGCGGTGGCCGAAAACAGTTTAACGTAAATAAAGAACTTAAACAAACCCGTAGGCGTGTGGCGATTGCCAGAACTCAAAACACATGAAAACAAAACTAGGTCAAGTTCGTGCAGCGAGTTCACGAAAATGCCAGCGACCCCGAACGGGCGGAAACTTCCGGCATTTATGGGGCGTCAGGATTAAAGTCAGGTGTGGAGCCCAGCTGCAGGCAATCCTGACAGAGCCCCCCCTCCAAGGGCTACGTCCTCGGAGCCCCAACAGTACCATCAGTGGAGGCGGCGGGGCGGACGGCGGCAACCACAGGGCTCCTGCCCTGCTGTATCCTCCCCTTGGAGGACCCGGTCCCTCGGGCTGGCTCCCCGGCGTGGTCAGGCGTGGCGGCCCCGGTCCCTCGGGCTGGCTCCCCGGCGTGGTCAGGCGTGGCGGCCCCGGTCCCTCGGGCTGGCTCCCCGGCGTGGTCAGGCGTGGCGGCCCCGGTCCCTCGGGCTGGCTCCCCGGCGTGGTCAGGCGTGGCGGCCCCGGTCCCCTCGGGCTGGCTCCCCGGTGTGGTCAGGCGTGGCGGCCCCGGTCCCTCGGGCCTGGCTCCCCGGCGTGGTCAGGCGTGGCGGCCCCGGTCCCTCGGGCTGGCTCCCCGGCGTGGTCAGGCGTGGCGGCCCCGGTCCCTCGGGCTGGCTCCCCGGCGTGGTCAGGCGTGGCGGCCCCGGTCCCTCGGCCTGGCTCCCCGGCGTGGTCAGGCGTGGCGGCCCCGGTCCCTCGGCCTGGCTCCCCGGCGTGGTCCCGCTTGGCGGCCCCGGACCCTCGGCCTGGCTCCCCGGCGTGGTCCCGCTTGGCGGCCCCGGACCTTCGGCCTGGCTCCCCGGCGTGGTCAGGCGTGGCGGCCCCGGACCCTCGGCCTGGCTCCCCGGCGTGGTCCCGCTTGGCGGCCCCGGACCCTCGGCCTGGCTCCCCGGCGTGGTCCCGCTTGGCGGCCCCGGACCTTCGGCCTGGCTCCCCGGCGTGGTCAGGCGTGGCGGCCCCGGACCCTCGGCCTGGCTCCCCGGCGTGGTCCCGCTTGGCGGCCCCGGACCCTCGGCCTGGCTCCCCGGCGTGGTCCCGCTTGGCGGCCCCGGACCCTCGGCCTGGCTCCCCGGCGTGGTCCCGCTTGGCGGCCCCGGACCCTCGGCCTGGCTCTCCGGCGTGGTCCCGCTTGGCGGCCCCGGACCCTCGGCCTGGCTCCCCGGCGTGGTCCCGCTTGGCGGCCCGGACCCTCGGCCTGGCTCCCCGGCGTGGTCCCGCTTGGCGGCCCCGGACCCTCGGCCTGGCTCCCCGGCGTGGTCCCGCTTGGCGGCCCCGGACCCTCGGCCTGGCTCCCCGGCGTGGTCCCGCTTGGCGGCCCCGGACTCCCGTACCTGCACACAATAATCAGGGCCGATCCATCTGGGTACGTGTGGGCCCTGTCTCCACATGTCCCCTCTGACACATCTTGTGTCACCCCCTGCACCGCGCAGGGAGATTGTCCCAAAGCCTCCGGCGACTGTTCCAGGCACCCCAGGCTGGTGCCTTCTGGGACTATGCAGCCCCTCTCGCTGCCCGGCCCTGGTGCCAAGGGGGGGGCATTGCCAGACCATCCGGCTAGCCCCTTCTGCGTCCGTTGGGACAAGCAGGCCCTCTTCGTGCCTGTCCCAGCTGGGTCCTCATGCCTACCCGGGGGCTCTATGGCGCTCCACCCCTCTGGAGGCAGACGCAGGCCCATGCCTGGCCCGCCCTCCTCACTGGCTACCGGAGGACCCAGCTCCATCGCTTCCCCACCTCCCCTCCCCTCAGGAGGAGTCCCCAACCCGAACTGCACCCCCCCAAAAAATTCTTTGGGGGAGCACCCCCCCCGGCTGGACTTAGGGGTACCTTGGGGCTTGTCCACCTCGCCTTGGACCAGCACATTCGGGTCAGGAACCTCCTCCCTGGGGTTCGGCTCCGCGGCTGGGTCGCCATCTGGTGGACACAAAGAGGGGAAGTGGGGGCGACATACGGACACATATGCCACACAGACACACACAGACAGAGACAGACAGAAGAGAGGGTCGTCTGGCTCCCTCTCTGGGCTCTCCGGGACCTCCTCAGGGGGCACAGCCAGGATCTCGGGAGGAGCGACCTTCTCGTCGCCCACCAGTGCTGGGTCTTCTTGCCCCGGATCCTGACTGGCACTGGATGTGGTGGAGGGGCAGAGTTCGATCCCTGGCTCAGGCCGATCAAACTCCGCCCTCAGTCTCTGTTGGAAGTCCCGAAAACTCCTGTCTGTCTCTCCCTGCTGCCAGAGGGTTGTGCTCCAGCCCCATGCTGATCCAGTCAGACACTTGAGGATGGTAGTGATCTCGTCTGTGTCTGCTGCCCCACTGAAGGGTCCCGGGACAATTGGGCTGTCCCACACGGGGCTGGGCACGTCGCTGGAGATGGTGGTAGGTGTGTGGTGTGGAGGGGGGTGGACGTCTTCTCCAGCAGGTGTGGACGCTGGTGCTGCGCTGCCATTTTGCTGGGGAACGTCCGGGCAGAGGGAAGGCGGGTCGGCGACTGGAGCAGGAATGGAGGATTCCCTGCGAGGCAGTCCCGGCAGCGCAGTTGCTGGCTGGCGACCTCCCGTCGCCCTCTTCCACCAGCTTTCCTCACACTGCTGGGAGGGACGTGGGTCTCCACGGACCTCGTGACGATCCTGGATGGGCGCGATGGGCGGAGCCATCCCGGCACCGACTGCCCAAACGGCGTCATCCTGGTCGTCGTCCGTGTCAACCTCGTACCCCCGGAAGTCACATGGGTCATCACGGACGCCGCGATGATCTCGGACGCGCACGCTGGGCGGAGCCATCCCGGCACCGACCGCCCACCGAAAATCCACGTCATCATCAAAGCGATGATGACGTGGATTTTCGGTGGGCGGTCGGTGGGCGGTCGGCGGTCGGTGTTTCGGTGGGCGTCATCCGTGTCCTCCCACCGGTGACTCCAAGGGTCGTCCACCCTGCGGACATCCTGGACCCATGGCGCGATAAGCTCCCATGGGCAGTACTCTGGCCATTCGGGCTGGAGGCTGCCCACCTCCTCGCTGGAGGAACGCCGCTGTTGTTGTTGCCGCTTCTCACCCCCCTGGAAGTGACGTGGGTCCCCACGGACCTTGCGACGATCGCAGACTGGCGCGATGGGCGGAGCCCAACTCTCGTCTCCCGTGCTCTCGTCGTCGTCCGTGTCGTCCCAGTCCACGGGGAGCCTTGCCAGCAGAGCGCAGAGTTCTTGTCTCGACATGGCGAAGATCGTGGGGGTCGCATCTTCTGCGCTCGCTGCCCACGTCACTTCCTCGCTGCTGCCGACGCCAACGTCCTCGCTCCGCCCACTCACCCGCCGACGTTGTCGCTTCCGGGTTTCGCGGAGTTTCCCGGGGGTGACGTCATCACGCGGCGCCGCGTACCACGGCTTCTCGGGGAGAAAACGCTCCACCAGAACGGGCGGCGCGTCTCTCCCCTGCCGTCCGCGTTCGCCGCGCCGGGCTGCGTCCTTCGCGGCGTTTCTTCTCCTCTGCTTTCCACCTCTGCGCTTTTGGGTGGGTCGCTGGCATTCTGTCACGACTACGGACTTACGGGGGAAGGAAGCGCAGAGGTCTGACATACTGGGGAGGGGTTTTTATTCTACAACAAATAAACAATAAACTCAAAGAAACAATGGCGCGGTGGCCGAAAACAGTTTAACGTAAATAAAGAACTTAAACAAACCCGTAGGCGTGTGGCGATTGCCAGAACTCAAAACACATGAAAACAAAACTAGGTCAAGTTCGTGCAGCGAGTTCACGAAAATGCCAGCGACCCCGAACGGGCGGAAACTTCCGGCATTTATGGGGCGTCAGGATTGGATTCCGGTGTGGAGCCCAGCTGCAGGCAATCCTGACATCAATAGTGTGGACCATCATGAGCCGGTCTAACTCACTGTAATTACAAACTCACTGACATAGCTTTGTCTGCACTGCGCACTTTGAAAAGAATATGTTTTATTTTTCTCTTTAGCTCTCTTCATGCCTTAGGACTACCATTGGTGGCCTAGTGGGTAAGAAAGCAGACCCGTAAGTTCAGAAGGTTGTTGGTTCGAATCCCGAACCGCCAAGGTGCCACTGAGCAAAGCACCTTTCATGGCTGCCCACTGCTCACCAAGGGTGATGGTTAAAAGCAGAGGGCAATCATTCATAAACCAATCATTCTAAACCTGTCCAGTAATGCCATATATTTGTTCCATATAGTTACTGAATGAATGATGAGTACTGAGTAATAATAACTGTGTGTAATAATATTATTGTGTTTGAAAAATGCAGGAGGACTGTATTCAACTAGTATTCAAACTACATGAATTTGCGCCATAGATCAGAACATCTTTACTATTCACCAACACCATTTTCTTAATTCAGGAAATGTGGAAAGGTTGTCTAAACATGCCAACAGTCCCTTGTCATGGCTAAATGGCTAGCTGTTAATTGTTGAATAGATAGCTTCCACAATGAAGGATAGTTCCATCTCTAAAGTGGTCACTGGAGTTGTTGCTAAGCAACATTGTTTATTCAGCAGTCAGGTAGGATGCAGATGCTTGTGACCGGATTAAGATGTAAAAAGCAGATCTCCACACATCTCATTAGCCCTCTTAGAATGCCTCTCAACCAGTCGCAGTGTGAGGTCATAGCATACTATGATAAATGTGCAGTGTTTTGATGGGAGGGGCTTTGTGTCTTTGTGTAGAGTTACAGATGCATTTGTCTAAAATGGTTGCATGAACATTCAACACCATAATAATCTACTGTCACATGACTTCAGACAGACAAAACTGTTGTCTTCTGGTGTTCTTTTATATCTGGTTTCTGTATTTCTTTTGACCTATTTTTAGAATCCTAAAGTTTCTGTGACATGTAATAAAAAGTGAGTCTCTTATACGAGTTGAATTTTTACATTTTAAGATTTGCCTGTCCTCATTTCCACTGGAAAGGAATGTGTGGTGCTTTCCTCTGTTCAAAGAGCCGCACTCTGCCCTGAACCTGGTTGTCATGGGAACAGGTGTCACATGACCAAAAATCAGACAAACTTGGGATGAGGCAGGACTGGCCCTGTGGAGGGAGTTGGTCCTGTTTTCATCTCTTCTGACAAGGTTACCTTGGAAACAAGCCGTCGAGACAGGAAGCAAGGGGAAGGGAGTAAGCCCTTGTTTGTTTGAATAACAGTGAGGAAACTGCCAGGACTCCAGACACCATGATTTTTTACTCTGGGCTTTGAGAGGTGGTGGGGACTCCGAGTGCAGCGGGCCTGCCTCCCTGCCAGATGTGCATACGATGCTCCATCCCAGCTGGAGGTGACTCAGATAACTAACATCATGTATAATTCATCCCTGGCAGAGGATACCCTGTTTGTGCGCTGTCTTTCATACTGTTCTTCACACGCCTTTCTATGTTTCTATTCTCCAAACAGCTGGAGTCTGACTGCTTTCTGCAGTTGTCTTGCGGCTTCATTGCATCCCCCTTCAGACACCCACCCACCTAGAAAGTTAAAAAAGTATTCTTGGCAGACACTGTCTCTCTCAATCCATAATTAAATGTGGCCATGTTGTGTCTGCTGAGGGCTGGTTGGGGTGGCCTAGGGTGTCAGCCAACATTATCAAGGAGGAGAGCAGCCCTGGAACCGGACTCTGCTCAGGGTGCAAACCACATTGCTGCTGTTCTGCTCCCCAGAGATCCGCCAGTGTAATTATTTAACATCAAACATGGAGGTTGCTGAGGTTAATAAGAGCGGATGTCACCTAACTCCCAGCGGCCAAGCAGGGCTTATATTTACTGTTGATTTGGACAACAGTGGAAACGAGTTTGACAGCCCCACAACAACGCTGACTGCGTCATGGAGCGGGTGCATGTTCGCCCGGGGCATATATAACAGGTCCCAATGGCTGCCAATCACCCAGATGTCCACTTAGCGCTGGAGCGGCAGGCCTGTGGCAGGGCTCCCCTTCATTTAATTGCCAGGAAGCTTTTGGGCTCGAGAGTTAAGTAAATAGATACCTCAGATATGAATCTGCGCCCAGGGCCCATATCCATGCAGATGATACAATCTCATTATATCTGGAGATTAGCATTTCTCCCAATCCGCCGAACACCAGCGAACGAGAGGAACAATCACACGTCAATTTTGGAGATCAGATATAAAATCCTCCTGTTGTTTCTGTGTGCTCGTTCAGAAACCAGTGACCCACTTATTTTAATTGCTTACCAGCAAACACAAAAAAAAGGGGGGAAAAAAAGATAAATAGCACATCCTTGTCTCCCCAACTATCTTCCAAAGACTTAAATAGGGGGCATCTCACCATTAATAAAAATGTGTTCAAGGCGTTCTCACACTTCAAAGCATGAAAGGGAATTTATTATGAACAGTGCACCCCTCCAAACGTGGCTTTTAGTGAAACGTAAGCAGGCAAAATCCTGTAGGACTACAGATGTTTAACATAAAATCATGTAATGTTAGCTTGAGTGTGTACGATATACAGAAAAAAAAAAATTTACTCTCATAGTTCTCAGTCCTGATCACATATTGGAAAACTACATTAGCAAAATCAGAAACAGCCAGTGATGTTTACAGGAAAAATCAGAGGCTCTTCAGACACTTTATTTCGCTTTGACCTTGGAATCTTTATGTAAAGTAATGAGTTTTTGTCAGCACAACATCAAAAAAAGTTCAAAGTGCTTCTGTGATGCTTTTGTAAATTTTTTGAATACTTATAGAAACCATGTCTCATCTAAAAGAAAATGCTCAACCAAAAAAAAAAAGTTATTTCTGGCAAAGAGTGGCCACTAGTGATCATTTTCTACTAAAGCAGCACTATGAACATAATAATAGGCACAATGGGGGAAAAATTATCTTCAGTCATCTACGCAGAAAATTTGACTTTTATCATTCAAAATACAGAACCGTTCAAATGTGTAAGGTCATTTAGACATTTTTTACCATAAAAAAATCAGATACAAAGAACCATCAACAGAACCACAGTCTTGTTCATTATGGTTTTTCATGTTCAGCCATCACAGTGTCACAGTAAGTGATCTCATTATCTCTCCAGCATGAATCTCCTCCTGTGCTACTCTTTCATGTGTTGTTCTCATTTCGATCCCTCATTTTATTCCTGTAGATTTCTAATGGGGGCACATCTCAGATTGATCCCACTACAGCAATGGTTTCATTGTAGACACATGTAACGCCAAGTACAGCCTCTCAGTGACCCAGATCTTCCTTACCTTGTTATGATAGTCACACCTTATGCTTTCATCATCTTCTCCCTTTTCCTCTGTTGAAAACCAGTCATTTTGAAGCCACACCTCCGTGAATATAGATATGTGAAGCCTAGCAGCTTTAAGAACTTACATTAGCTGTTTCAGTTTCATCCTTTCATTAACATGTTTTTACTATAGGCAAAAACTTGTCACAGTGTAACCTTTAAACAGCATTGATCAACCACTAGAACACTGACAACAATTACATCAAGAATAATATTCTGTTATTAACTTAAACATGACAATATTACTGTGATTTTTCATGACCTCTAACAGAGTTTTCTAAGCACTAGAAAAACAATGAAAAACATGTGGGGTATTTTTTATATTTTTTTACGTTATGCAGTTGTGCAAACATATAACACCTCTTCACTTGGGCAGCTGGCCATCCACATTTCCAGTGGCACTCTGGACACAAATTATTTGTAGAACATGCAGTCCTTCTTTCTGTCACATTAAACAATTTAAATTGACAACTCAAACCCTTGGAATGTATAGCAGTATTGTGGGCGGGATGTTGTGGGAATGCCATTTGGATTTAATCTAACTATGCTCTCGAGTATGTGAATGGCAATACGAATGGAATGCTCAATAAGCAACTCATGAAAACTCCTCAATGATAACACTGCCTTATTTAGATCAATTTTCTGAATACAGATGTTGTAAGGAGGAAATGTAGTCAACCTCTACAAATCTGCAATAAAAATCTCCTCTCTTCTCAACTGAAAGCTTGGGCCAGTCTTTATAGATCACCCATTTATCAGACAAAAAATATATCAATTATATTCACAAAAAAAAGTTACAAAAAAATAAATCACATAGTATGTTCATCCTTATTACATTTCCATCCATATTACATATACAATATTTAATATACAGCAATTCCCTTAAATCATTTACATAGTTCCCCATACTCTTCTCTCCAACAAAATGCCATGGTAATCTCCACCTCTTACCCAATACCCAGGAAAAGCAGTCTTTTCACTGCTGGAGGTATACAATTATCTGACTGCTTGGAGTGTTTAGTACCAGGTAACAGACCTTAGCTCTTTTACAGACACACACACCCAAACACACACATCTCATGGAATGTACCACGACTGCATTTCTTCATGGAATTTTTCTTGTCTGCTCAATATTGCAAGCCAACATTGCCTTTACACTCGAGCAGGGATACACAAACATTATGACTACATTTTAGCTCGCCCGGTTGTGTGTCTGGGTTCCTCCTGAGAACACGTGGAACTTTCTGACCTCAGCAGCACTGTGCTGGAGAGTTAAATTCACAGAGCTCCTGGGGTTCAGGGTTGCTTAATTGAGCCGGAGCAACTGTGTTCCTCAGCTGCAGCTACATAGCCCAAAGCTACTGAACATATGAAGCAATGATGTGTAAACATTTCTTTTGTCCTTTCTTTTTTTTTCATTTTTACTTGCTGTCTTGTTAATTAATTATGATTAATGGGCAAATCAGTAATCAAAATCTGTTTGGAAAGCCAATCTGCACCCTCGCCAGCGAAACCCGAGATTTGGACACTGGCTGGTGACATTTGGACAGATGTTGAGTTGGTGCAAAATGTGGCATAGACCTGGTGGCATTTCTGGTGCCCTAATTTCCCATGGCCTGTCAGTCAGGGAACACAGGAAGCTGAATACCAATGAGCCACAAATACCCTGCAACTCTCATTAATGACTTTCGTTTTAGACTCAACAAGGCTGGCAAAAATCAACGCGGACGAACCCCTCCCCCAGCTAATTAGGCCTAAATTTACCCAGTTAGCATGAATATAGTGCAGAGCTATAGGAATGCATGGGAATTCTGAAAAGGGAAAAGCCGTGACACATGCTGTAATACATGGTGCACACTGTTCCCAGAGTGAAGGCAAGGCGTATACAATGTCTGAGGGTGTGAATGGGAGAAAACATAAATCCCAAAAAAAACATGAAGACAAAAGATATTTTAAAACCGGTCCTGAAGCGCTGGCGGCGCACCGAGAGAACCTTGTGACTGCAGGAGGCCTGACAGGAAAAAATGAAGATGCATCGTTTGACATTTTCACCTGAGTCTCCTACAAGCAGACAGCTGTGATAGACAAGCAGCAAACAGTGCTCTATTGACCCCGAAATCCCAGAATCCTTTTTAAGAGAATATGATGACAGGCTGCTGAGTAATTCATTACAGGCTGGGCGCTCAATAGCCTGACATATTTTCAGTTTCATTTCCTGACAAGATGCGTTCAGACAAGCTCGCCTTTCCAAAAACTTTGTGGTAATGAAATATTTAGCCGCCTTCCAAGTACTATGACAAATAAACACAAGGCATCTTAGAACACAGCGGGCGGGGGAAAATCCTAATTTTCTGGAATCGTGTCGTATCAGTTGAGGTACAGGGGGAATGGGTTTGGCCGTCAGAGTCACCCTGTGATGAATTGCTGCCGTGCTGCCAGGGAGAGCGAGAGACAGAGGGGCTGCAAAGCCTCTTTTCCACTCTGCCCTGTCTGCGCATACAGTCCCGCTCAGTCTTTCAGTCTCGGCCCGCTCTGTCCCATATTGTCCCATTCATCTGGGTTGACACCAAGACAATGGCTCAGAGAACATCAGATTCCTTTCAGCGCTTTGAAAAATGAACTCCTTTCCTGACGGCTCTTGTTTTTATATATATATATATTGCCCTTCTTTCAACAGCACACTCCTTTACTGTACACAGAGTCTTTGCTGTGTAGATACTCCTCTGAAATGGGGACACCTGAAGGGTCAAGCTTGAACGACTGGGCAGGTGCAGGTCTGATGCGGTCTCAAAGTTTAGAACAGACATTCATCACCACTGTTCTACGTTCCGCAACATTAAAACAAGAGTTGCCTGTGAACAGTTAACTTTGAAAATAATTTCATTATTCTTACTGCCCATCCATGTATCTATTTTAAATAAAAAATCATAAATTCAAATATTTTTATAAATGTGATCCTGTCATCAAATCCTCAAAAACTAAATAACATAAATAGTTCTTTCTTCATTTCTCAGATTTATCCAAATTGTTTTGCTTGTTCTGTTTTCTTGGCTGTCAACCACACAAGAAAACTTCACTAAACCATTAAAGTAAAACACAGCAGCAGCTGGATTAATTCAAGCATTGAGATGCTGAAGCACAAATCACTTTTTTTCCCCTCAAATAAAAAAATATATGCGATAAATAGATAGATAGGTTATTCTCAAATCTAAAGTGTTTTTTTTTTTAAAGATTCCAGTTTTTATTTTTCTTTTCTCCCCCCCTTCTGTTTCTAAGAGCTGAATTTAGCAAGTTTCTTTTGCCATGAGGGCTGCTGTTGTTTTGTGCTACAGCCGTGAGCCAGGACCCAGAGTTCATTTGTATGGTGGTGTACACCATCGGTGAGCGCCGAGGCCTGAATCCAGATCAGAGCTGTTGTATTACTGCCCTTAAGTTGACCAAGGTTGCGTCAAAGAGAAAAAAAGGGGTCAAAAGAAGGTAGCCCATCTCTGTAGGCCTATGTAGGCTACGCTGAATAATAAACGACTCTCTCCCATGCTGCAGAACTATAGGCCTTAAGAATATCCAGTTCACTGTACATGATTTTCCACTTACCTCTTTTTAACCCAGATAGATTTCAGTTTGAGTTCAGCCCACTCTTTTTCTGAATGGCGGTAGCAGCAGAAGTGTTCAGATCTGAGATTCCAAAATAAAAGAATTTATACTTTGAACTTGATTTTTTGGTATGTCTCAATAGACTTTGACAGATACCTTACATATGACACTCCCTTACCTTAGACCCTTTCAGAAAATTAGATGTGAGTAAATAAATAGAAATCATGTACTTCTTCTCATGTCTGATTTTGATGTGTTGGGGTTTGGATTGAATGCTTACAACTGTAGATGCTTATCCTCTTATTGCTGTGTATCCTGAATATGTACCTTACAAAGGTCAATGTCAATGTATACACCTCATTTGTATATGTTTGCAAAGCAGACATTTATGAAAAATGGCTGCATTTGTAATCAAGTGAAATTCTACACCAAATATATTGGGCACTTCTTTCCAATTGCAGCACTGTACACTAAGCACTTGGCTGATTCACTAGTGTAAGATAAGATGTCCTTAAATAAATTTAAATGGAAAATTATAATCTCTTGGTAGGTATCTATATCTTGAAAAAGAGAAACTAACTACGCTAAAAACGTATTTGACCTCACACTAGGAATCAAGCCCTCCACTTAGTACAATTTAAAAAAATGAGCTCATTGTGGTCTGCATTACGCTTGACTAATTTATTGCTTTTATGTTTTATGTTTCATATTCCAGTCTGTGATTCACACCCTATGCAAAAGTAAAAAGGGATGGCAAATTTCACAGAGCATGCTATAGGTCTGACTGTCGAGCTGGATAAAATAATAGTATTTCTAAAGAGCTATTATAACATCATGAGGCAGACCAGGCAAGCACTAACATTAACCCCAACTTTCATCAGCACCTGGGCCCCGTTTGACCATATTTGAAAACCATGTCAGTTTTTATTATGTCCCGTGCTGTAGCTTACTGCTGCAGGTCCTACCTTTTACATTTGCACAGTTTTGAGCATAATTTGTGCATAAATCTCCGGTACAATGCCTCAGTTCAATCCTTCTGCAGACAAGTTCAACAACACAATGTACAGTCCGGCCTAATTAATCCTGAAATCCAAAGTAGCCTGAAATTTATACATAAAAATGTCCTCCGAGTGAGATTCTGTAAGGCGTGTTTGCATGTCAGCCTATTTCTTGACTTGAGTAATTAGCAATACTTACAGTAGCACAGCCAACTAGCTGCATCCTGCATATTCCGCATCCGCAGCTTGTTTTGCAAATGCGCAACAACGCTGATGTTTACCACTTCAAAGGTGCAATAATCTCAAGTCGAATTTGCATGAACAGAAACAACTCTCTCTACTGTCTCCCAGAGCCAGACAAAGAAGCAGCAAATCTGGCTTCCAGAAAATAAATACATAAATATGCAATCAATCAGATTTTTTTACTGGAATTATTAATTACTTCATATTCATGTTTTTTCTCAATGTATTGTAAAATTCTAATGTTAGGTCATGATGCAATTATGAAAGTGAAGTGAAGTGATTGTCATTGTGATACACAGCACAGCACATGGTGCCACAACGAAATGTGTCCTCTGCTTTTAACCATCACCCTTGGTGAGCAGTGGGCAGCCATGACAGGCGCCTGGGGAGCAGTGTGTGGGGACGGTGCTTTGCTCAGTGGCACCTTGGCGGCTCGAGCAAAGGAGCTGCTTCCTTAACTGCTAGGTCACCACTGCCCCTACAACAAAAGTTCAATTATATATAATTAAACATTTTCTTATATCTTTCCTTGGGACAACACTGAAAATATGACACTTTGATTCAATGTAAAGAGTATACTTTACTTTCCCTTCAAAATAATTAATCACACAGCCATTAATATCTAATCTGCTAGCAACAAAGAAGTGAACATGTCTAAATTTGCCAACTCCGTGCTTGTGCTCATTCAGGGTCCCTGTAAGTGAAGGGAGAGTGAGAGAGCAAGAGAGCAGGGAGAGGGCAAAAAGTTTGAGTCCTGGTCAGGTCAGGTTGCTTTCATAAACGTGTGGATCACCAATCCCGTGCTCTTCCGCCACTGATGACGTGGTGATATGCCGTCCACAACTCCACAACCCAACTGCAGAAATTGGATGGATGACCGCTTTCTCTATCAGTGACAAGTCCTAGGGTCCCGTCTAACCTTACCACCTTATTTCAGAATCGTGTTTATTGGCCAAGTAAGTCCAAGCACATACAAGGAATTTGATTCCGGTAGATGGTACAATGTAGGAGAAAACAACAACAACAACAAACAACAACAATGTGTAAGGATGTGTACAAGTGTTATTTGTACAAATTGTAAGATATGTTTATACTGTTTATAAATATATATACTGAATATAAATATATGTATGAATGTGGTCTATAAGTGTGTATAAATGAACAATGAACAGTACAATATAATAGACAATCGTATAAACAGAGTGTACATAAAGTACAGTGCAATGCTGAAGGTGGTTTTTATCTAGTTTAAAGAAATGTGGAATTCAAGCACGGGTTTAAATGTACTTGAGCCATGTTACACATTTCTGCCACACAATAGCGACAATGGAACTACTTGCAAAACTCAGCAGTAGTTAAGCTGTGTGGATGTAACCCCTGACAGTTGGACATCCTGCTACCTGCAGAGGAAATTCCATCACAGTTAGCCCATCAAAACACGAAGAGCATTTACATGTCAGAAACAAAAAAGAAGCGAGAGAGAATGTGTGGCTGAGCTGTTAGTAGTAATTCTGCATTCTGCCTACCCAGCTAGAGCTAAACAGCAAGCAACTGCCTTTTTCCTGCTGTTCACAACTGCAAAACCACAGTGTGAGGTTGGTGGAGCCAATCCCAGGACGTTGGGTGCCTCATATTAATGCATGTGGTAATGTTATCACTGGGTTTGGACTAGGGAATTTGCAAAGCAGAAAATATAGAAATAAATGCACTACACATTCCGTTGCCCCTCAGTGTCAAATCCTTCAGCGCTGAATAACCTAGATTGAATGGAACACTCAGTTGAAATTTTCATTAGAAACAACCTGAAACATTAAAATCTCACAGGCTTTGTCTTTCCCCATGACAGCAATCCCACTGCACATTTATAAGCAATGAGGAACAATGTGTGCTGGTAATTGGTTAAATTGTGGGAGTCAGGAAGTGTTATCAAACCGTTTCAGAAGGTGTCGCTCGGAATTCATGTCTCGGGGGTCAGACTGGAGCTGGACTGTCATCTGTGTTTTTGATCCTGTCATTAGGCAGTGAAAATGCAGTAAGGACTGTTTTCCAAGGCCAGTATTGAAAACATCACAATGGCCATACAAGCCAGTGCCACCCCATTCAGAAATATTTGGATGAATATTACAATGAATCAATAATTAATAAATAAAATACAAAAGATATTAAAGACGGCACATAAATTATATTTTCTTTGTGGCATTCTGTGACAAAAGGATTCAATCCATACAACTTCAAGCGACACAATCCACTGTGCAGTGTGTCTCTTGCATTCATAAACACCAGAACACAGAAGAATACAAGAAAGAGGAGAACAGAACAGAAGTGAAACGAATGAAACATTCACCTCTGCAGCTCAGAGTCACATGATCACCTGTCTTGGTGGCTGGTCTCAAGGGGCATAACAGCAATTCATTACAAGGACTGTGGACAGGCCCAGCTTCTGACCCCAGATTTGGTTGGGGGGGTTGTGGCAGATGGGGTTCTAACAAGCAGTTTCACAATGGCAGTTTGTTACAGGTAATTGCATTACTTAACACCCCAGGATTCCGCACCATGGACAGCACCTCTTCAATATTCAGTAACTTCATGGAGTGTTAAAGGGGTTAACGCATATCCACCGGTGTCCATACATCAATGTATTTTGAATTAGATTCTAAGTGAAAACAAGTCTCTGTCTAACACTCCAGAATATAAATTTTAACCCAACAATGCACATCTGATTTTGCATATAGGGGGACAAACAACTTAAACTAAATAGCTTTTTGGTTTTCATTCATTTATGTTTTGATTGCATTTGCATTTCTGCCAAAGTGCTCACTCTCGTCTGTTTGAGCATAATAGAATTTGAACAATGTCACTGATTAAAAAACTTGACAATTTGGGGGGCTGGGAATGAGTTCTAGGGGGCCTCTGGTCTGACCTTCATTTAGCAGACAAAATTCAGAAAAGCTCCAAAATGGCTGCTTGGACTGATACAAGTGCAAGGCTGCTCCAGGCACACTATAAAATAGACATTAAAGATCAGATGTCTCTCTGATTCTCTGGAATGATTAAATGGGTGGAAATGATGGAGAAATCATTTCAATACCTGCATGGCAGATACCGCACATTAAATCTTGTTGTGCTGATTTTGTTCCTTGAGAATTAAATAAATAAAAGCAGCCTTCTTTTTATGAATGCAGGTATGAACCTCAGAACAGAGAGAGAGGCCATTCTTCCAACACTCAGCACCCCAATGAAAACATCATCAGAAGCATGGTGATTACTGCTGTGGGCACAGCATTGATCTGGTACTAAGAGCCCAGTCCATTCCTCCTCAGCTCTCAGATAATAGCCAGAATTTTACCTTGGGCTCTGGTCGATAGGCCAGCCAGGCCCCCTCTAATGTGACCAGACCATGGGGCTGAACCCCCATTAACTTTGATCACCACTGAGCGGGTCACAACAATGTATTCAAAGCCTTGCACATCCCCAATGCAAACAGCCCTGCCCAGACTACCTATTAGATATATGGAACAATTGTGTTTGATTAGTTATGTTGCAATTATGCATAAACAAACCACCCTTTCGTTTCATAAAAAAAAAAAAAAAGGTCTGGGTACAAATGCATAATTTATGTTTGTTTTGAATCAGCCTCACAAAACTAGCATTCTTTAAATAATGCATGACTTTGTGTCTTTGTTAATAGGGTTTGCACTCACAGTAATGCGCTTTTCCTCCTTTCTTAAGAGTAGAATATAGCCGGGGTTAGTTATAGCGCTGCATTGATCTTCCTAAAACCCCTATGTGCCAGAAGACATTAGTCAGCTCTGGGCTTGAGCCAGGGTGTCCACACAACTGTGTGTCCAGCATTTTGCTGCGAGAGCTCGGATTTTAATCTCATATATGCAGCCGTTGGAAATCGGATTATTTTCATAATTAAGAGAAATAGCTCAACCCAGGGATCAATATAGATTTAAGATATTAAGGAACGGCAATAATGAGGAATATGCATTTGGATATGCAATTAGAAGTCAGCACCCTGAGTTAAAGGGGACCTAGAACTCATGTTTCTGAACTCAATTTTCCATGACCCCCCCCCAAAAAAAAATAATTTAAAATAAAAAATTTAACAAGCTATCAACAGCATGCCACAATCTCACAATAGCAGTTTGTAATAATTTGTTGCGATTGTACACACCAATCAGTCCCATAGACAGTGCCTCTTCATGGAGCATTAAAGGGTTGAAGCGTATTTCATTACATTAATGCATTGTAGATGAAAATTGGAACTTAGCACTTTCAAAGTCTTTTCCTATGTTCAAAGAAATGAACACGGGGTATCAGTGACAAACTGTTTCTTCGGCGTCGCGCCTTCAATGTGAAGGAGCTGTTGCCTCCCAGCAGGCTGTCCTCTAGCGGCACTGTGTGAGTGGGCGAGAATGTGGCCCGTGAACCTCATTATTATTTCCTGTGTCATGAATCAGGACGGTAAAATATTTATCAGGCGCTGGGGGGTTACGCAGTTCGCGAATGTAGGTGTTTAGAGCATGGACGCTGTGGGAGGAGATGTACGCAGTGAGGGAAAGTTGGGTGAATATATGTCATGTTTATTTGGCATGCTAATATTAAAGCCAAAAGAGTTTAAGCGCCTAGAGAGTAGAACAGAGTAGAAGACAAATATTACAAAAAAAATTATAATAACACATATAAATGTTTTCTAGTCACTGCTACTCCTAAGCACTCTCGCTTGGCCTCCTTTTGTCGCAGGCTGGGGAGTTTAATGTCTGAGTGTCGGAGCGGCAGTGCGGAGCTTGGGCGAGGAGTTCCTTCCCCCTTGCCACTCGGAATGACATTTCGCTGGGCTCAAATGTGCAATTATAAACACATCCAAGTGGAGTTGGTTCATTTTACTTTTTCATTATTTCAGGGGTGAGTTTAATCATTTAGAGGGAAATAATGAGTCAACCTAATCAAGGACTTCCGTTACTCGCTCAACAATAATTACACAGTCAGACCCACTGCCATGAGCTATGAGTTATGACAGGACATGATGGATATTAATGGATTTCTTAATTGGTGCATATGTTTATGAAATTGCCTGCCTGGCACTGACATAACGGGCTGTCAGGTAACACGAGTCTTCTCCAGAAAGTGTCCATCTGAGGAGGACGCCGAGGCAGACAGCCCAGTGGAAGCGCCGCTGATTAGGGAAGATTTTGCATTCACCCTCCTAATGCTCTGATGCACTTTAGGGTGTGTTTTGTGATCCAGCCTCAGAGTAAAAGTGCCACACAACCATAAGTGGGGGAGTACAAAAAACATTCAAGGTGGCACAGTGGTGTGTGCATGTTTTTTTTCCCCATTCTGCTTACAAAAAAGGAGGAAAGAGGGAAATAAATGGTAAAAATTTCAGCTATACTTCCTGACTCCTAAAACACAGAGACACTACTCAAAGCACCCTGGTCCATCTAGTCCAAAAATCTTTTTTACAATGCTGTCCTATCACACAAACACATGCACACAATTAAAACACAGAATTGAAATATCCACTCAAATGTACTCATAAAGGCCAGTTTAAAAAGATTTCTTAGAAACTCTGTTGTGTGAGGTTAAATATTTTTATCTGTTGACACCAGAATCCATAATGATGTGCAGCAGGTGTGTTGCTTCCACGTATTTGAGCATAGCAGCCATGTGGAAAACAACATAAAATGTGCCGCCAAAAGATTCTGCATCCTCCATCTCTATGCATGAGACAGACAGGATGAAGTTTGCACCTGTGTCATAGTTAATTAAACATATGAAATATTTGTAATTAATTGCAGAGATTAATGCATTCATTTTTATGTTAATCACAGTAACTTGATTTTTTAATGCATGCATTCCATGCATTTCTGAAAAGAAGACTCTCTGATACCTCCGAAATGGAATTTTGTGCTACACAGACCTGGAATCTAAACTTGTTTTAAATCCAGTTGTTGTTTTTTTCGCTCTTTTTTGTGCATATTAATTTAAATAAATGTCTGGGCAGAGAAAAAGGGTACTTCATTGGTGCGCTAATGAAATCAGGTGCTGAAATAGCTAATGAATCCCTTATAAGACACAAGCCATGATGTGGGAATGCACACAATGACCAGCTGATTAAAAAAAACAACAAAAAAGAAACAGTTGGGTTGGCATTGTTGGTGAACAACTGTTAGTCACTGATAGTAAAATTGGACTTTCAGGATTTTTTGGCAAAACAATGGTGCTGATTTCTGATGATCCCTTTGTTTTGTGCAAAACTGAACACCTTAACATTTCAGTAAGGTAAAGCTGTAGAAATAATTCCCTGGAACTCCAACAAATAAATGATATTACACCACACATCTACTCACCCGCCTACACACTCTCCTGAAACACACACACACACACACACGCACACACACGCACGCACACACACACACACACACACACATACACACACACACAAAAAATAGCTTTGAAAGGGCTCTGTGTGGGCAGTATCGGCATCAAATTACCCTCTTTTTGCTGTCATGTATCCCCATGTGGTTACGCGTCCAAAATTCAGGGCAGCTTGAAGGATAATGTGGTGAGTGAAAGGTCTGACTCAGAGCAAAAGACTCAAAGAGCCTCACAGGAAAACAGTTGTGTGAAGTCTTTCACTGATGACGCAGATACGGGTACATCAGATGCTGTTTGCTTGATAATGTAGCGTAATGACCCATTCACATATTCGTGTTTCACGCAATAGAAGCCAGGGTAGAACCGAGGAAAGATTACCACGTTGTACGTTGACATCAATGAAGCTTCTCTTTTTCTCATGTTCTCCTTTTTTCACACCCTTTCAATAACTTTCTGACATTTCTCCATTATAGGTAGTGCAAAAAAATCACATATATGGCTAATATGATATTTTCACATCATCTATCTGTCTAGCTATTTAGTTCATTAGCACATTGAACTCAGCACTACACATCATAATTTGTTATGTTTTTATACCTTTCAAGCAAAGCACTTTGCTTTATATGATTTTTTTTTGCAGTCTTATTTTCCTTAATTTCTTTAAACCTTGGCTTGACTCAATGGGAAGTTAGTCTGTGACCCAGACACACCTCTGGCCTCTTCTTAATGAACCATGCAATGATTTATTTTTTTAAACCATTATTAGCATATATGTTTATATATTTGCAAACATCATATCTGTATCAGATAGCTGTGTCTGTACAAAAAAAATATATTGATATTTGCAGCATTTAACAGACAACCTTATCCACAGCTATTTTTTTTTTACCTCTCCCTTTTCATGTCCTATTCACATGCAGAAAATGACATTCCCTACATGATGCCATAGAATATTGTTCTCTAATACAGCTTTTTGAGAACCCCCTGCCAGAATGTTTTGACTCCTATCCAACCTTAATTAGCCTCTGGTGTTTCTTGTTGGTCTAATAATGAATGTGGCAAAACTTTCCGGCAGTATGTTTTGCTATTAAAGTAAACTACAAAGTAGAAATGCCATTTAATCTTGAAATAATCAATTTGCTGTGAAATATTTGTGCTCGTGTTTTCTTTAATTACTGTGTACTTACATTATTGTTTTAAGCTTAGGATCATCCCTAATGTCAGTATGAAGAGAATCATCTTCATCCATTGAGCCCAGAATGGACAAAGCAGCCACTGTCACTGGAATATTCATCAGTACATATCTCTTTCACATTTTCCAATCTATTGTGTTTAGCATTTACTGTCTCCTGTCTCGCTACTGAGAACCCTTTAAAATCTAAAATTCAGCACCATGGACAGTTTCTTTTACTCAGCACCATGGACAGTGCCTTTCTCTAACTGCTTAGTCCTACTCACACACTCGCAACCACAATTTACAGACACAAGTCCACACAAGTACAAGTGTTTGGAATGCAGAAAAAAAAAAAAAAAAAAAAAAACACAGAAGAAACATGCACCAGCACAGGGTGTGCATGTAATGCAGAGACCATGTAGGTCCGATTCGGGATTCAAACTCACAACCTTGAAGCCCCATCACTAATGCAGCGCCACTGAGCGGACCCAATCTAGGAGGTGCTAATGGGTTTCAGAATTGTTTAATCCCTCCAGTAATTCCAGATGAAGGACAGTGAGAAGCCCTTTTCTATAAATTGTATGTGATTACTTTTCTCAGCTGCTGGCAAAGTAAGGAGACAAAATCTTGCCTTGGGCTGCCTTTTGTATAGAGCCGACCTTACGTGCACATGCAAAGCACATCAACAAGACTCTAAGTGTCTAAGTTTCTTCTATTTGGTGTATGTATTCTGTTTGTATTCTGTCTGTATTTCATCATCCATACCTACTTCTTGATCAAAGACAAAAATTCTCCTTTACCATCTCATGAACACTGAATTATCATGTTTTGATATGCCTGTAAAAGAACATTTTGTTTTGGCTAATTTTGGTTTGTTCGTGGATCATGTACTTGATCCATATTGGAAGCTGCAGCAGAATCCACTTTTCTTTCACATCCAACAAATTTTTTCTTGAAGTATACAGATTTTAGGGTCTAATAGTAGTAGAGTTTTAGTGCTCTACATTCCAGTCAACTCTATGAACTCTACTGAAGAATGTTCTCATAAAAGCCAAAGGGGACTCTGCATTCAACGCAGGAAGATGTGCAAAGCGATTGCAACAATAATATGAAGATGATTCGGAGCAAGCAATCCCATGCTGGAGGAAACGGTGTGCGATACCATTACCGTTATGTGTGCGTGTGTGTGTGTGTGTGTTACAAATCTCTACCACAGACAGAGCGAATATAAAGACTCAGTGTTCTGTTTGAGTGGACTCTCTCCTGCCTCAACGTCTGCCCTCTGGGCTCCTAGTTTCTCATTAAACGCTCACAAAGAGGACATGTTTTTCAGCATCTGATGGGTGCCAGACGGAGACAAACATGAGAGCACAGATACATTCAATCCATCTGTGGCCTTCCCTCTGAGGCCAGGACTGTGAGAGGCGAAACCAGCTAGGGAAGGGAATGAGAAAAGAAGATGAAGAAGAAAAAATGTTGCGTTGGCAAGAGAGACGCTTGGTGTCAAAGCATGAAAGGATGCTTTGAGTTATGCATAAACATGAATTCACGTGAAGAAGATAAAAAAAACATAGAAAACACGCCTGCCCACACACAACCTCACCCCACCCCAATTCCCACCATAAAAACACATGCTTACACATCTTTTTTAACTAGCAAAAAAAATGAAATTAGTCACCTGGGTGCACGTTTAGAGAGCCTTTCACACCTTGTTTTGTGAAAAACAGTAAGGACTGTTTTAATGGAAAATTTTAATGTTTCCTATGCTTGCAGGATTTTGTTAAGAGTATAACAACAAATTGCGTTCTTTTTCTGTGTTTCTTCTACACACATCCAATGCTTATTTTTTGAATTAGTATTTGCAGGAATCAGTTTGTGCTTTTGGAAGGTCATCTTAATCTTCCAACAGGGTTATCAGGGTTTGGTCCCAGCTCTGGGAACTGGCCACAGAAGGAGGTTACTGTTTATAAGGATATATATAAGGAATGGTTTTTATGTATGTTTTCCCACCATCAGCTTGCTTTTTTGACTGTGCTCTCTGCACTGCTCTCTAGACATGATAGAGAGACATTAGGGGGGAAGAAGTGGGGGTCTGGGGGTTAACCGTAGATTTTTGCAGTCCGGATTATTGAACCTCGGAATATGCGCGTCTTCTGATTAACCACATCTCCCACTCTGACGTTTAACAACCTTAATCTTTCTCGTGTCTTTTTTTTTTTCTTTTATCCCTCCCTTCCCCACTTTGCCTCTGTTATACTTCCCATCTCGCGGAGCCACTGTCAGCCAATGACTTTGTTCCGTGGCAGGATGAGTCTTGCCTCAGGCTGTAATCGTTGAAATATCCCTGTGGTCTTGGGGAAGTTTAGGATTTGTGATTTCTCTGTCTACGGCCCATGCTACATCAGGATTTGCCACGTCTCCCGCCTATGGTCTTTCCGCTACGTGGCGGATTTGGGTCTTTCTCTGTCTCTCGCTCACTCGGTGCCCTTTGAGTACATCGGGATTTGTAATATTTTTGGTCTCACTTGTTTCAGAGGCGCAGACGTTAAGATATGCTGACAGACAGCCATGAACGTCTTGCCTCTTTGACTCACCCATCTGTTTTTGATTGATACCAGGCGCGCCTGCAAAATAATGTTCTTAATTTTGCATTTATTTATTTAATTATTTATTTTATGACATGTTTAGCTCTAATAGTCCAATCCATCAAAGACACAAATGGCAGCTCTTCCAAGTTCATTGGCAGGAAAAGGGTTTGTAAAAATATATTCTCTGGTCTAGCAAGTCGACACATTTTTAAATATAATGTTTCTCGACCTGGAGGCCGCAGGCTTCTCGCAGAGACTCCAAAAAATAATGTGGAGGCCCGGGCATCTAATCATCTAGTGTGCTTCACTCACTGCCAATACCGAGATGCAGGCTACATTATGCACTTCATTAAAACAAAAAATGTGAAGTCAACGGAAATGTACACACATTATCGCTCTCTTTCTCTCTCCCTTTCTCTCACACACACACACACACACACTCACAAACACTCAGAAATCATTTATCTCCATACCACATGAGAAGGTTTCATCAGGTGGCCACTGAGGCCATAATATCCCCGACTAGATGGACGGGAAAGGCTTAGATTGAGAGCTGGCTTTAATTAAAATGTGGAGGACAGATGTTTTGCTTTTCACCCTGTCTCCTCCCCAGTGCCTTCTCTTGGCAGCTACAACTCTTGTGCCAAGGTGAGGGAGATTTTGAGGATATTTGGACGACCATTAAAAGGATATTACATGGTTTTACTTTCAGCAAGTACATGGGCGGGCCGTCTACTCTCTCCTGATGATAGGCTGCTCTGCTTTTTTTGTTGTTTTGCATCCACTCATTAGTGCGTAAATGTGTATATATGAACAACAGCCTCTTGGTTTGTTTTCATTTAGCTGCTTAAAACAATTAATAATGAACTATGTGTGACTTTCGAATGCATCACAAGCTTTGCATTATATCCCCACACGACAGATTCAAGGAGCATTTCTCTCCCATGAAACTTATCTGATATTGTGTATGTCTCATTTTCTGGTCGTGTCCTTCTAAAGCTGCATTTGAAGACAAAAATTATCACAACAAGGCTGACCCAATTCAGGGTCTCCTTTGAAGGTTTATTTTCCCATTCCATGCAGGATCCACTTGCAGCATCCATTGCACACCAGTGAGTCCCAAGATTCACTCTGCATGCAAGAGACAGCTGCTGACGCAAACAGGAAATTATCCACAGTCTTGGCTATTTTGTTTAACAATGCTCAGCCTGTGAAGGATGACATATCCATTGTTGAGAAAACCCCAAGCTAGTTACCCATGTTGGAATCTTCTACCGATGGTTCTTTTCCTGGTTACTTTACAGCGAAGGAGTCACTGTGCAGTGAAGCACTGTGAACAATCATTTTATATAAAAAGTCACAGCTTAGTTCTTGCAGCCTGTTCCCTACCAGAGCCCTATTCCCTATTCCAATCTCTGCACAACACACTTACTACAGGCAGTTGTAATGTAATCGTTACGACAGAGACCCTGTGCTCGCGCCCAGTAATGGTGCCTCTGAGGTGCCACTGTACACTTGTGGTACTCCAGATGCTGTAGTTAGCTGCTGACTGTGCAACGTTTGTAGAGGATAAATACAGAAGAGACATTTCATTCCGGAACAGTCGCTACTGAAGTGAATGTCAAAAACAGTCACAAAGTTAGTGGTAAATACAGATTTTTAGTTATGTTTAGGAACCAGGTGTAAATGGCATTTCTGAGTAAGGTCATCTGTCAAATACAGTAAATTCAGATGGGGAAATAATAACAGCTATTTAACAGCCATTTGTCATTATATTGCTGTTAACTAACTATGAAAACACAATAAAGACATCCTGCCAGTTTCATTTTAAATGTGATTTGTGTATGTGAAAAATGTGAAATGTGATTTTTATATTTTGTACTATTTTCATAAATTTTAACATTATAAATAATTTACTTTAGACAGTAAAATTATTATTATCCAAAGTTTGATGAGTTACTGAAAACAGTTAATTACCATTTACTACAAGGGTTATTATCTATTATACTATGTCATTAGGTTGTTATGCACTGGTCTAACTGGTTTGCATAGCAAAAGTCAGGAACTCATAAATCAAAGTGTATTTATTTATTTATTTCAGACCCAAAATAAGACTGGAAGTGTTAATCTTTATGGAACATCCTGAAAGCACTAGACATAGTCTCATGGCAATGCGAGAGCTTATTGTCTCTGATATTAAAAAAAAAAAAAAAACGGCTGTGGCGGCCACATAAAAGAAGATTTGATATCCGCAATTACATCTTTAGAGAGAACACTGATGCATGAAGGAAAAACTTGATCAAGACTCTGAGCCTTGATGTACGCCAGTCTCCGGCTGATGAATGATAAATCAAAAGAACACAATTACATTCCTTCAGCCCAGTGTGACAAATTGTTGCTGTGCTGCTGGTGTACTGGAAGTAACCCATGCCATCTGCCATCTCCAGGCCCCCCTATGGTGAGATCATTAATTAACCCCCAACTCAGCAGGAGATGGGAACTAAAACACTTATTTAAAACACTTAAGAGCTTGTCAGAATATCAAGAGTTATTTAATTTGCCAGTTTACTTATTAATGTATCAATTAGGTGATCATTTGCTTCCATCATTTGCTTTCTCATATAAAAATAGCATAGGGATGCATTCTAGGCAAATAAATAGATGAATTGCAGTGTGTGAGTTGTTTTTTTTTTTGGTTTTGCACTGTTGATTTTGCACTCTAGCTATAGTGGGAGAAGCCAGAGCGTACTGTGAATGGAATGGCCAACAGCTGCATGAACAGAAACCCAGTTCTTATGCGAATTCATGTCTGTCTGAAGCGATGCAATAAGGGCTGTGAGCTACGGCCACTTGGCTCTTCCCTTCTGCATCGAAAGCCCCCCGCCTCGCTGCAATGACTATATTAAAAACTCCTGCCTGTGTGTGTTTGTTTGCTATTGGGAGAGAGGACAGGCACTTAATTCACCACAGACCTCCTCACTGTTCAGTTTAGCATCTAAATTAGACAAAGACTTTACTCTGCCTTTTTTTTTTTTCCTTCCTCTGTCTCGCCCTCCCTCTCCCTCTCAGGGACTGGACTGCAGTTCTGATGTCAGGGCAGTGCTGTTTCCACAGTAATGAGCTGTCAAGGATATGAAACTGGCCGCTCTTTTTCACACGTCTGCCCCACCCCACCACCAGCAGCCCTCTGCAACCCACCACCTCGCAAATAAGAACTGGCGACCAGAGAAGCACTTCCTCAGCTGTGTCCCGTGAGACCAAGCCCTGGAGAGCTTGGTCTGAGTGCACCAGGGCTGGGACAACACACTGGAGAAGCTCCTCTCTCCAGCTGCAGCTGCAGCCTGAGTGACTGCTGCAATTAGACCTTCAGAGTCAGGCTCTTGAATGGGCAAAAAAAAAAGTCCCCCCTGTGATGTATAGCAAGTCAGTGGTTTGTGGGACTGATTAAATTCACCAACCTCTAATGAGGAAAAAATCCAAAATCCGTCCTCCCATGTGTTCATTTTTCTGCCTCTCAGCTGATTAAGGATCCACCATTGGTTTTGATCTCTCTGACTAAGATGCTGTGTATCTCAAATATGTTTTTTTTGGAGGTTTTGCCATTGTGTTTTTCATATTTTGCTCCATCCAATTGTCAATTGTTCAAACATCAAGTTGTGTAACTATTCATCTCTCCAATGTTCATCCATTTATTTGTCATCCATTCATCTGTTCATCCATTCATTCATCCATCCATCCGTCCATCCATTCAACATCCATTTGCCCATCCATTCCCATCAAACCTCTACCATCCAGCTGTTCATCCTTCAATCAACTGATCTACACATTCTTCCATCTCACATCCATAAAACCCTCTACTCAAGTCTTAGCCTATCCTGCAAGGTACACACACATCATTTTCACATTCAATTTAGCATTGTCTTTACACTGTGGGAGGAAATCTAAGCACCCAGAAAGAATCCATGGGGAGGACAAATGAACAAAGCACCCAGGATGCAAACCCAGTCAGCAGCACCAACCACTGAGTCACAAGCAGGCTGTGAAAATATATATTTTTGTCTTTTCAGAATGAAAGCCTCCTTACCGCCTGAGGTAGGCATTATAAAGAAACAACTGCTGCTCTTGTAAACTGGGTCTTGTGCTGATCTTCAGGTTACATGCAGGACCGAGCCTTGCATGGACTTGGCACATTACAGTCGCAGAGTTGCCTTTGCTTGGCATCCTAATCGCAAAGTCAAATCTAAATACCGAACGAAGGCTCTGTAATTACCCTATTATTCTCATGGTAAGCCAAAAACATGTTGCTTCATCACACCAGCGATTGTTTGTAGTGCTCCACGCACACTTACACACAGCAAGACCCTCTCATCTCAGCTGCACCTTCATGTTGAACATGGCCTGCTGAGCCAAATCTTTCCGAGGCTGAATCCGTGGAATGAAGCTCAGATGAACTGTGCTGTAATTGATTTGTATGTTTGTGTGTGTGTGTGTGTTTTATATGCTGCCTTTATTCTGCTCAGTATGTGTTTACTGACTCGCAGCACTGTAGTTCCTGTTTGGAAAGGTTTGCAGTGTGTAAGACGGGCATTGCCCACATAGCCACAATGTTTTCTTTCTGAAACTCCTTTCATTAGGTTAGTGTGATTATTAGTAGTCTGGTGATGTATGTGTTAGGCTGGTAGCACAGACGGCAGGAAAAAAAGCCTCTAGGACTAAAAAACAAACAAACAAGAAATAACGCTATTATATATTACTGGTACTGAACCTGAAAGCACTATATAAAATGTATAGAGATGGCAGCAATCTGCAGCTCTGCAATATTTGCATAAAGGATATTAAACGCTATTTGTTAATTTTGCTGGATTTGGTGTTGCTGGATATTGCACTGTGAATATATTACAGCAATGTGATATATTAAACTTTTCTGTTTACAATTTGCGTTATAAAATGTTGTGTTGCAGCAGCACTAGGCAATGTAATTGCATTGTGGTGGATAACAAGGTATTATGTATGCATTAAACAATTGCCACTGCGTTTGTGATAGAGCAAAGATGCGTGCATTAGGATTTTATACAATGTTCCTTTATATTAGTTGAGTTTATGTTTCCATAGTCTCTTATGTCAGATCAGATGTGAGCAGCAACAAACACTCTGGCCTGATGTGGAATGTGACATGTATGGCTGTACCTGCTGGCACAACGGCAGCTTGTCCAAACCTAGAATAAGGTAAGCATCCATTTACACGCTTACATCACAGAGCGCATAGTTAAATCCTGCTCTACGGCTGTCTGCACTGATCCTGCACACAGAGGCTCTTAATCGTTCTGTCTTTCGCTCTTGCTAAATGCTTTTAGTGAGGGGCAATTGTGTTTTTTTAAACTCTGTCTGTTGAGGAATTGTTCCAGATTTTCCACTAGAATAGCTAAAACGTCGATGATTGAGAGCCACTACAGCGTAATGTGTTTTATTTTCCCCATGAAGCAATCTCCATGTCAATGTCACAATCTAGACGTCCATCATGAGCAACGGCCCTGCTCCAGCATGACCTTTCATTACAAATAAAAAGCACTGAATTATCACCAAAAAATGGCTTCTGCCCAGCAGGCCTTATTTGTGGCATAACTCAAGCCATGCCATGTGAAAGAGGGTCTGGTAATTTGACAATAGCTGTCACCAGACCCCCTAACGGTCATTATCTCATTTTAATGGTGCTGTTGTTGGAATATCAAAGTGTCCATGTCAAAATAGCATGTCCACCAAAACTGCTAGCTCTACTTTTAAAATTGTTTGGGAGGGCCGGAGAATTGCCCCTGATAATTACCATTGGCTTTTCTGTAGGGTCCAGTCATTAGTCTTAAACACACACACACACACACACACACACACAAACACACACACACACACACACACACACACACACACACACACACACATACTTTTCAGCCAATGCAACCCACCATGTACTATTTCACTGCCTGGAAGACACACTCATACAAACACAGAGGCCTGGAGGCCAGCCCAGCAGAGAAGAAATAAACACAGTTCTCTGAAGCCGTCTGCCTGTGAGAAGAGGCGAGAGAAACAGTAGCTATATAATTAAAAAAAAAAAAAAAGAAGCGAAGGAAAGGAGAGGAAAAGAAATGAAAACTTTGTTTCACTTCCCCAGGTTGACTGCACAAGTCGAGCTCGCAGCTGCCTGTGGTGCATCCACTCTTTAATTAGAGAGAGAGAGAGAGAGAGAGATCTCCCGCACTCCACTCAGGGGGTCGGTTGAGGTGGGCTGTGGTGATGGTGGGAGGAAGCTGGCTGCTCGTGGCGTAACGCCGTCCTCCTGCAGCACCTTAAACAAGTTCCACTGTCACCATGTCACGATTTTACAAATTATATATTTGGAGACTGCATTGGTTAAGGTATCTGCCTGGGATGTGTACCTATGAATGATAAACCTGTCCAATTAACTTGGACGCGCAGGAATGGAAAGCGTGGTCCCTCAGCTATTTAGAAGCTGTGCTCCTGGAAACTGAAGCCAAGTCGATTTGGTAATTGCTCCACTGTGTAGAAGCAGCAAAAAAAAAAAAAAAAAAAAGATAAACAAGCGAAACATTTCCACCACTCATGGGAAATAAACACTGGCGGAAACATTTACGTCCACACACCCATACTTGCTTGAAAGATAAAAAAAGGCACCATAAAGGGCAGTAGACATGCACACAGATTTCAAAAAAATGTGCATTAGTTTAGATAATCACATGGTTTTGCTAATTTACATGGCTGACATGCAATGGCCAATTCAGATCCATTTGTTTGTAATATTTCAGAATATGATGGGTGGTCACCTTGTTTCTAATGAAAACTACAATTTTCACAAGACACAGAAATAAAGGAGAGGTAGGAATAACAATAATAAAAAAAAATCTCCAGCAGATAAAGGGCACACACTGCCACTAAGTGAAGCTATCTGTTTCCAGACTGATTCCATTCTTCACCATGGCTTTTTTTTCTGGTAAGCTGCCCCAATCCAAACATGGAGGCCGCTTTTTTTTGGGCTAAATGTCATTCAGGTTTTTCTTTTAATCACACAGATAAAGAGATACTCCCTCTTCTTGTTTCTGATCCAGGAAATGGCGGCTCATGACAAGCAGATCATGAATATAGAAGGAAAACACATAAGACTGCTACACCGCTCATTTTGCCACGTCAAGTGGAATTGCAAATCAAATTCTATTTTTTTTTCCTACCCCAACATGAACATCTCACCAGCCTGCCACATGTGATGAATTGAGTAAAAGATTCATTTTTCCCGAATGTAACAGGATCTTCTGGTTATTACTAAACGGTTGCTGCTTGAAATGTTTTCGCTGTGCGAGATAATGGTCCTACAGTAGCAGGAGAACAAATTGCACGGTTTTCTGCGTATATATAGATTTTAATCAGAAAGGGATTGGAAAGATAGAAAAGCGACTTGTCTTGCCTAGCATGCAGATGAAAGCCTTCATGAAGATCCATGTGCTCTGAGCACATCTGAATCTTAAACAAATTGCATTTTCATTTAAACATTTTATTTGTTTAGTTATTTTGGCATGGTAAGGTAATATAAGTTGTCTTTAAATATAGAGCTATGCATATAAGCTAGTAAATGGTATAATGTAATGAAAGCAACAAAATAAACATTGGCACAGAAGAGAAAAACCTGAATAAACATGCTTTCTGCACTTCATACCAGAGGCGGAAAAAACGGCCTTTCACCTGCTGAACATTTCTTCATGCATGAACACATAACAGGCCCGCATCCTGTGACCTTGGTGACTGGGTAGGGTTATAAATACTTAGTAAAGCGGTTAAGTAATGAGGAGTCAGATCATGAATTGCCTCACAGGTCAGCTGCAGAATTTTATAATCTATGCGATACTTGACTGTAGCCAGTGCTGGGCAGAAAAAAAGCAGGACTCTCAACACCTCCGTGGAATTGTGAAAGTTGCATCATCGAGTGACAACTCATTTCTAATCCTAGACAAGTTCAACATTACATGTCACCTCATGTCATATCACACAACTTCTATTGACACATCACTTGTCATTACTATACTGGTACATATTAATACTTTGGGTACTCCGTTTGCCGGGCTGGGGTTTTATGGTGTCGATGTTGTCTGCCTGTAATTCCAAATTGTGTTCAACCGTTGTTGCCTGTATATAAGAAACCCTTTTGTATCTATGCCTTGCCAGGTCATTTCATGTTTGTCTGTCTGTATTGATGCTTGTAGTCATGTATTGTACACCTTTGTTAAAATTAAATCCCCCTTGTCTATGTTAAATTGTGCAAATACATCCTGTTTTCTGTTCCTGCCACGCAGATCACCGTTGCCTGTGACATCTTTTTTTCAAATGTCTTTCATAGCGGTGGCTCTGCAACAGACATTTTAACAGAATATACATGGCACATATAATATGCAATTAGTACAGAAGTTTTAAAAGATATTTAAGAATCAGAAATGTAATTGTGCAATATACAGCGCTGATTCAGTCATCAGTGTGTGCATAGTATTTTAACACGGTGCTATGATGGAGTATAGTTTGAAGAATATAGGAAACAGAAGAAAGTTTCCTTACAACACTACATGTTTCTTGTATCAGATTCTTCACAGTTGCCTCTTTTCCATCATGACCACTTTGCATGCTATTGGCATCTTCATAATCAACTTCATGAGTTCCTCATTAACACATGTGAACAAAAAGCATCCAGCAAGGGTTCCTTAGCGTACGAACTATTTCAGCACTGTTCGAAAAAAAAAAAAAAACATCAGATGAGAGAAGCCAAGGGTGTGAAATGCTGCCATGACAGCAGATGTTTACTGCAAACCATTTTGCTTTGTTTACTATAACCTTGTGCATGTTATTTCATAGTTTTGATAAACTTCTACATTGTAATAAATTATCAGAAAAAGAACATGACTTATACATTGTATATCTGTAAGATTTGGAAATCTCCTGACATTCATTCCTCAAAACATTCATTTTTTACTGCAATCACTGATTATTAATAATTCCAAATTTTCGCAGACTCACCCTTCTCACAACTAAACAAGTTTTATTTGGAA